>NC_045443.1:74192477-74249111 GCF_002776525.5 Piliocolobus tephrosceles
GGCAGGCCAAGGTCATCAGATACTGAGGGTGGGGAATTCTCTCTAATTGACTTAGCAGAATGCTTACAAAAATTGGGATATGCAGGCCCCCAAATGCAAGGGCCAACATTGAGGCCTAGTTGAGAAGAGGGCTCAGAGGAGCCTGACGAAAGTTTGGTCAAGTAGAAAGTTAGTCAGTCCCCACAGGGTGAATTTCACATCTCTCAAAATGTCCCACAAGAGAGACCCCAAGGTTAGGCTTCTCCCATGATTGAGGGTATTTGATAGCTAAAAGAAAACTACAAAGCTCCAGCCATGTGTGTTAGTCTGTTGTCACACCGCTATAAAGAAATACCCGAGACTGGGTAATTTATAAAGGAAAGATATTTAATTGACTCACAGTGCCACATGGCTGGGGAGGCCTCAGGAAACTTGTAATCGTAGTGGAAGGGGAAGCAGGCACGTCTTACGTGGTGGCAGGAAAGAGGAGTGGGGTACGTGAAGGAGGAACTGTCGAATACTTATGAAACCATCAGATCTCATGAGAACTCATTATCATGAGAACAGTATAGTGGAAACTGCCCCGATAATCCAGTCACCTCCCATCAGGTGCTTCCCTCAATACCTGGGGAATACAATTCAAGATGAGATTTGAATGGGGACACAGAGCCAAACCGTATCACCATGGAATACAGATTTTATCTCTTCTCACTTCTCCACTCTTATTTTCATCCTTTAGTAGGCACAATAATGGTTTCTCAAAGATATCAGGTCCTAATCTCTGGAACCTATAAATGTTACCTTATCAGGAAAAAGAGTTTTTACAGAGATAATTAAGTATCTTGAGATGGAGGGATTATTTTGGTTAGCTGAGCCCTAAATGTAATCACATATGTCCATGTAAGAGGGAGGTGGAGGGAGATTTGAACATATACACAGAGAAGAAGGCAATGTAAAAACAGTGGAGAGAGATCTGAAAATGTTGGCCTTGATTATGCCAGTACGCAAGAGGGGTAGAAGAGGCAAGGAACTGATTCTCCCCTAGAGCCTCTGGAGGGAGCAGAGTGTGTAGCCCTGCTGACATTTTGACTTTAGCCTAGTGATGATTTTGGACTTCTCATCTCCAGAACTGTAAGATAATGAATTTGTGTTGTTTTAAACCACTAAGTTTGTGGTAATTTATTAGAGCAACAATACTAAACTAGCACATATACCACCACACAATATATATAGGTTTCAAAAAGTTTGTGGAAAATGTGTATTATGAAAAAACTGTATGTGGATTTCAAATTTTTTTTTGCACCAAAATAAACTTTTAACTAACTTGTTGTAACATGTCTAAACCAGATCTAGTTTGAGGCATTGAGAAGGATAAGACATCAGTTTGAAAAGAGCCCTTATCAGAGCAACATGAATTCTACTAAAATCAAAACAAGAACAAACATCAAATTTATGGTGAAGCTCGGGTAGAAGATGGTGAAATCATTGATGCTTTGTGAAAGTTTATGGAGACAATGTCCCAAAGAAATCAGCAGTATATAAATGGATAACTTGTTCTAAGAAAGGATAAGGTGATGTTGAAGATGAAGCCAGCGGCAGAAGACCATCGATGTCAATTTGTGAGGAAAAAATTCATCTTGTTCATGCCCTAATTGAACAGGGTGGAGGATTAACAGCAGAAACAAGAACCAACACCAGAGACATGACATCTCAACTGGTTCAACTTATACAATTCTGACCGAAGAAGCTGAGCCAACTTTCCACGAGATGGGTGCCAAAACGCTTGCATACATACTGGCTGCAGACAAGAGCAGAGTTTTTAATCAAGATCCTGAAGCATTTATTTGAAGAATTGTGACAGGAGATGAACATGTCTTTACCAGTATGATCCTGAAGACAAAGCACAATCAAAGCAGTGGCTACCAGTGGTCTACTCAAAGCAAAAGCAAAAAGTCATGAGTAAAGGTTGTGGTAACAGAATTTTGGATGCTCAAGGCATTTTGCTTGTTTACTTTCTGGAGTGCCAAAGAATGACAACATCTGCTTATTATGAGAAGGCTAGCCAAAGCTTTAGCAGAGAAAATGCCTGGGAAAGCTTTACCAGAGAGTCCTTCTCTACTATGACAATGCTCCTACTATTTTCTCTCATCAGAAAGGACAATTTTGGGAGTTTCAATGAGAAATCACTAGACATCCACCTTACAGTTCTGAATTAGCTCCTTCTAACTTCTTTTTGTTCCCTAATCTTAAAAAATCTTTAAAGGGCACCCATTTTTTTCAGGTAATAATGTGAAAAATATTGCATTGACATGGTTAAATTCTCAGGACCTTCAGTTTTTTAGGGGTGGACTGAATGACTGATATCATTTACAAAAGTGTCTTGAACTTGATGGGGCTTTATTATGTTGAGAAGTGAAGTTTATATTTTTAATCTTTTGATTCCATTTTTTTCTGCAAACTTTTTGAGGTCCCCTCATACGCCTCACCTTAACGATGGGACCACATCCCCCTAAACTCATCATAAGTCAGAAATGCATTTAATACTCTGTTAAATCCATCATAAAGTTAAAAATTATAAGTTGAACCATTGTGAGTCCAGATACTTCTCTACTTATGATGGTGGTCATGTCCTGATAAACCCATTGTAAACTTGAAAAAATTATTGTCCACCATCCTTAGTCCTCTGTAATAATTTATTTGCATAGCACAGGGGCACACAAAATAGGTCATTTAACTGCGTGGGACAAAGAAGGCTGTGGTGACTCTTGAATTGTGAATTGAATTATAATTTGTAAAGGTTTGCCTGAGCCTGAGATGGAGTGTGTCTTTTAAGTAGAATAGCTAACATGAGCACAAAGATACTGAGGTTTTTAAAAGTACATGACTTCTTGGAATGACTGGTGTACGTAAATGTGTAGGATGTGTAGAAGGGAACAGTGGACACTAAAGCTGGAAAAAGTAAATTGGGACCACTTCATGAAGTATTTTGTATGATTGCTGAAATGTACTCTCTTTACCCTATATGTATGATTTTAAGGATTTTAAGTAAGGGAGTGATAGGGACAGTAATATGGGTAGACCATTTGTGAGAATACTAATACAGAGGAAGGGACAGATTTGTTTTGAGAAAAGAAGGATTGTGACTTGGTGAATATTTGAAGCTGTGGGATAAAGAATCAAGGGGGAATGAGTTTTCTGTTTCTTTTTTCTTTTTTGAAGAGCTGGGGTCTTGCTCTGTTGCCCAGGAGTGCAGTGGTGTGATCACAGTTTACTGTAGGCTCAAGTGATCCTCCCATCACAGCCTCCTGAGTCGCTGGGATTACAGGTGCATGCCATTAAGCCCAGCTGATTTTTTTATTTTTAGTTATTTATTTTTGAGACAGAGTCTTGCTCTGTCATCCAGGCTGTGTTGCGGTGGCACGATCTTGGCTCACTACAGCCTCTTCTGGGTTGAAGTGAATCACCTGCCTCAGCCCACTGAGGAGCTGGGATTACAGGCACCTGCCACAACACCTGGCTAAATTTTTGTATTTTTAGTAGAGATGTGGTTTTACCATGTTGGTCACATTGGTCTCGAACTCCTAAACTCAAGCAATCCACCCACCATGGCCTCTCAAAGTGCTGGGATTACAGGCGTGAACCACTGTGCCCGGCCTTTTCAATTTTTATTTTTAGAGACAGAGTCTCACTATGTTCCTTAGACTGGTCTCAAACTCCTGGCTGCATGTGATCCTTCCTCATCAGCCTCATGAGTTGTGGGGATTATAAGTATGTACCACTGCACCCAGCTGAATGTTTCTAGCTTGGACATTTTGATAGTTAGGAATGCCTTCTAGTAAATAGCACAGGAAAGGCAGAAGTATAAATTGTGGGAATGGTGGAAAGGAAAAAAAATCTTTAGATGATCTATTAAAATTGTATATCTAATTCTGTTACTTCCTTCCTCAAAACTCCCTGATTGATCTCGGTTGCCTGCTGAACTAGATGCCTAAATGTCTTTGTTTATTCTCAGTCAAAGATGGTGTTTTTGCACTTCTTCTAAGAGATAGTTTACACTACTTTTTAGGATTTTCAGCTATGTTTCTTTGCCATTCAAATTACATTTTGGTAATTATATTTAAATAATTTACACGTGCACTTGAGGCAAACATTTAAAAAACCAAAATAAAACAATTTAAATTAAAATACTTAGAAGGTACTTTTTCCTTGGAATTTTCCAGAGTCATTTTATGTCCGCCCTAGTTTTCTGGGACCTAGTGGAAATGTGGCCACGACTTGAGTGTGGGCTGCTGATAAGAAGAGTTGGCCTGTGGTGGAGAAGGGAGGTCAAGGGGAAGAGTGAAGGTCACTTTCATAATATCAACTAGGAGATAACATAAAAATAATACTAGTCATAATCTTTACAGGATGAAATTGAGAATCTCAAATGAAATATTAAATTGGCCGTATTCTATAATGTAAGAGCCTGTTGGCATTTTTATGCCCAATCAAGTGGGCATTTTAATCCATATACAGTGTTATGCATTCCCTGGAATATATTTGAATAAGGATGATTGAACAACTTTATAATGAAGAAACACTAAATACATTAAGTATTAAAAATGGAGGAAAAATAATATGGAAATAAGGAACTATTCTCATTTTACTTTTCCAATATTGCATTTGATGTTTTTACCAATGCCATCGGCCATGGAGTGAAAATACACACACACACTCTCTCTCTCTCTTGCACGTGCAGGAGAGTTGATAGTACTTGTATTCTTACAATATTCAAAGATACCTAAAATCAGAGATGATAGTTTAACATCGTGGCTGCATATAAGATAAATCTGTGTATACTATGTTATAACCAGCTTCAAAATACAATGAAAATGATTTATATAGATCCATTTCCCAAATTTATATAGATTCATTTATCCATTTAGTTGTTTATCAAGCTAAACAACTCTCAGAATCATGTTAGTCTGGATAAGCTATGTTTTGCTGCAGTAACAACCTTAAATTTCAGTGGCTTAGCTGAGCGCGGTGGTGTGCACCTGTAGTACCAACTACTCAGGAGGCTGAGACAGGAGGATTGCTTGAGCCCAGGAGTTCGAGGCTGTAGTGGGTGATGATCACGTCTGTGCATAGCCACCATACTCTAGCCTGGGCAACATGGTGAGACCCTGTCCCTTAAAAAAATGTTAGTAGTTTATGCTACACATACATTGTGGGTTGGATAGTAGCTATTCTATCCAGTGATTATCTCTACTCTCGAGAAGATTGCCAATCTCCTTGGCAGTTGGAAAGAAAGACTGGGGAATTGCATATTGACTCTTAAACTTGTTCTCTGAAAGCAATACATCCTTTTTATTCATATTCCATTGGTTAAGATCACATGGTCAATCACTTGGGCACACTTATCTTTCAGAGGGCCAAGGGTGTACAGTTCAACCTTGTGCCTGAGAAGAGAAATGAAAATATTTCATGAATAGCACTAATAATTGTAGCAGTATTGAAATATAAAAATGAAAACCAAAAAAGCACAAGGAAAAGATTAATACATGTGGCTATAAAGGGTATAATCTCTGAATTATATTGAAAGCATAAATGAACAGTTCTAAACATGGAACAGACGTCTTTAGATCAGTATGAAAAAGATTAATATTTAATCATATATATGTATAAAAGTCTAATTCAAATATATTAAGCAAATTTCAGGAGTCAAGTACAATAAAATGACCAAAAGATATGAACAGGTAATTCCCAAAAGATGAAATAGGATAGGAAAATATATTTAAAATTGCATTTGCAAGTCTTTTTTTTTTTTTTTTTTTTTTTGAGACCGAGTTTTGCTCTTGTTGTCCAGGCTAGAGTGCAGTGGCACAATCTCTGCTCACTGCAACCTCCACCTCCTGGGTTCAAGTGATTCTCCTGCCTCAGCCTCCTGAGTAGCTGGGATTACAGACATGAGCCACTACACCCAGCTAATTTTGTACTTTTAGTAGAGACGGGATTTCTCCATGTTGGTCAGGCTGATCTCAAGCCCCTGACCTCAGGTGATCTGCCCGCGTTGGCCTCCCAAAGTGCTGGGAATACAGGCACGAGCCACTGCGCCCAGCAAGTCTTTCTTACTCTATTTAAGTAGTGGAGAATTTAAAAATAACACCCAGTACTAGTGAGTTTATGGAGAAATAGTTAATCATGTATTGCTGTTCAGATTATAATTCTTTTGCAAAACAATTTAGATACCATGTTAAGAACCATAAAAATATTCATACCCTTTAAGAATCTGTCTCTAGGAGTTTATCCCAGTTAAAATGAAGAAATATTAAATGAGTTAAAGTACTTTTCAGTAGTGAGGAAAAATTCATCCTTTTATTCTTTCATTTAAGGAGACCAGTATTATTTGTGCTAGGCTCTGTCCGAAGCACTGGGCATACACAAATGATTAAGATAGGATTCCCACCCTGTCATAGCTTAAAGTTTAATGGTGAAGAGAATGTTAGGGGAAGACAGAGAAGAGGAATGCCTAAAATACACAATCTCAGCTCAGTTATGACATGTAAGAATAACCTAAAAATGTTCAGCAATTGGGAAATGTTTCAGAACATTTTGATACATTGGTATATGCAGTGGTATATATTGGTATATGCAGAGTGACTAACGGTTCAAAGCAGTACTTATAAAAACTATATGTAATGGTATAAAGAAACATAAAAGGGAAGAATATTAAGGGTGTGAGTACTATGATTACAGACTATGTAAAAATACATAAACATTTGGGGAAATAAAGATTGTAAAGGAGTGTTGAAAGAAATCTGAAACAAATAAGGTTAGATTAAAAACAATAGTTCCCCCTTAAAACATGTAACTTCAGTCTAGTAATGAGAAAAAAAAAAAAAAAAAAAATCAAAGAAATCCAGTTGAGGGCCGTTCTACAAAATACCTGACTAGTTATTCTCAAAACCGTCAAGGTCATCAAAAACAAGGAAAGTCTGAGAGGCGTCACAGCCAAGAGTAACCTAGGGAGCCATGAGAACTACGTGTAAGGTGGTATCCTGGATGGGATCCTGGAACAAAAAGGACATTAGACAAAAACTAATGAACTCTGCTCAAAGTATGGACTTAATTAATAATAGTGTATCAATATTGGTTCTTTAAAGGTAATGTATCATACTGTTAGCTGTTGATAATAGGGGAAACAGCATGGGGAATATGAGAACTACTCTCGACATTGTTTTTGTAAATCTAGAACTCTTATACAAAATGAAGCTTATTTGTAAAGAGATAGTAAGAGGAGAGAAACATATGCATATAGGCATGTGCTTAAATGCTCATCAGGCTGGGTGCGGTGGAGCACACCTGTAATCCCATTGGGAGACCGAGGTGGGTGGATCACTTGAGGTCAGGAGTTTGAGACCAGCCTGGCCAACATGGTGAAACCCCGTCTCTACTAAAAATACAAAACTTTAGCTGAGCTTGGTGACACTCATCTGTAGTCCCAGCTACTCTGGAGACTGAGGCAGGAGAATCAGTTGAACCCAGGAGGTGGAGGTTGCAGCGAGCCAAGATAATACCACTGCACTTCAGCCTGGGTGACAGAGCGAGACTCTATCTATCTCTAAATAAATGAATAAATAAATATCCATCAAATGTCTGTGGAAAGACATTACAATACACTACATACAATATAATACATATATTGTTACACATACATGTATAGATACGGATTAATGTTAGAAGGAAATGAAGTGAAAACCATTATTTAAGGAAGCTAAGGTTGATGAATATTTTCCCAAATGTTTCCCTAAATCAGTTTTGTTCAGTCTTTCGTGAAAGACAGTTCATCACAAAGATGAACCTTATGTTCTCACCCATACATGAAAGCTAAAGAAGTTAATCTCAGAAGTAGAGAGTATAATAGTGGTTACTAGAGGCAGGAAAGAGGAGGAGTAGGATAAAGGTGGGTTAATGGATATAAAAGTACAGCTAGTTAGGAGGAATAAGTCCTAGTGTTCTGTAGTACTACAGAGTGACTAATAAACAATTTATTGTATATTTTCAAACATAGAAGCACAGATTTTGAATGTTCCCAACACAAAGAAATGATCAATTTTGAGGTGATGGATATGCTGATTATCCTATTTTGGTCATTGTACATTGTATACATGTTTTGAAATATCACACTGTATCCCATAAATAGGTATAATTATTATGTGTCAATTAAAAGTAATAAAAGCCGAGAAAACATGGTGTTTCAGGTAGGTTGTAAGAGTCTGTCTTGAGTATAGTGCCATCTGCTGGCACTGTTAACTAATTACATTTATTTAGAAGAGTTATTTTATGATTTTGTAGGGGAAACTGGTTTTTCTTGCCATTTGTTGTTCACTTGGTTATGTATTTTTATGCTTATGCCCTCTTTTTATTATAAACAATAAGCATTCCTTTAAAAATCCTTATGATATCCCTATAATTTAGAAGAAATCGCTACCTTAGGTTTTCCTTTGTTGCCCATTTTTCCCCCCAATTTCTATGGCTGTAGCAAAATGCCTTTATTTTGCAAATGTAATTTGGGGTGAAATAATTTTCTTAAAAGGAGCTTTATATGTATGCTTTTTGTTTGTTTGTTTACTTTTTGAGACGGAGTCTCGCCTGCCGCCCAGGCTGGAGTGCAGTGCAGTGGCGTGATCTCGGCTGACTGTCAAGCTCCGGCCTCCCGGGTTCACGCCATTCCTCCTGCCTTAGCCTCCGGAGTAGCTGGGACTACAGGCATGAGCCACCACGCCTGGCTAATTTTTTGTATTTTTAGTAGAGACGGGGTTTCACCATGTTAGCCAGGATGGTCTGAATCCCTTGACCTTGTGATCCGCCCGCCTCGGCCTCCCAGAGTGCTGGGAGTACAGGCTTGAGCCACCGCGCCTGACAAAAGCCTCGAGATCGAATCTCGTCATGTTGCTTTCTCTTAGCCGCAGTGTTTTATCACAGCTCAACTTATCCCAGTTCTTCCCATTCCTGTCTACCATTCCTGTCTACTGTCTGCTACCTATAGTAGCAGATTTTGGAGGTAATTTCTCTTCTTCCAGTTTTCTTCAAAGCCATGGCTATTAAAACAAACAAACAAAAAAACCTTGTGACTGTAAACTAGATAATGTTAAGAATCTTCCAAGTGTCTATAATTTTTTAAAATATATGAAATCATTGTATGTTCCCCTTAGAAAGAACTTGGAGAGTGTCTAATCTAGAAGTTTCAGAACTTTTTTTTTTAGAAAGCAGCTAAACCTTTAATTGAAGAAATCTTGTATAAAGCTGCATGTCCTGGGGTCGTACATAAGCAAACCCAAACCCAATTCAATGAAAACAGTGACATGAAACTTATGTCTCTCTAGAGACGTTATCAGTTGGAAATCGCCAACTAACCTCTAACTTAGGACCTTCTACTGGATCATGATCCAATAAGGTAAATGCATAGCTAGTATGGCTAATCAAGTAATTGCTTTGCTTCCAGGTTCAGCCCTGTGCTCATGCTCTGAAGCTGAGCACTCTGAACCTCTTCTGGGTATTAATGTTGTCAGATTCATGAGTTGTCCTTTGCTCAGATAAACTATGCTAAATTTAATTTGCTTAAAGTTTTTGATACCCAGTATCTAAAAACAAATAACGAAGTGCTTTGTTTAAGATGAGAATGAGGCTGCGTGCAGTGGCTCACGCCTGTAATCTCAGCACTTTGGGAGGCCAAAGTGGCGGATCACTTGAGGCCAGGAGTTTCAGACCAGCCTGGCCAACATGGTGAAACCCTGTCTCTACTAAAAATACAAAAATTAACCAGGCGTGGTGGTGTGCGCCTGTAGTCCCAGCTACTCAGGAGGCTGAGGCAGGAGAATCGATTGTACCTGGGAGGCAGGGGTTGCAGTGAGCTGAGATCATGCGACTGCAGTCCAGCCTGGGTGACAGAATGAGGCTCTGCCTCAAAACAAGGGAATGAATGTGTGGAGTTTGAAATCTCTGAGCTCTTCCACTCTTGAGGCATCTCAGAGGAACTTTTTGCTTATTTTATTCATCCCTTTTTACAATGGCGAGATCTGTACCCTATAGCAGTTAATTGACTTGCTAGGCATTCCCTAGGTAGGGGAGTGGCAGACTTTCAGTTCATTAGCCTCTCAGTCAAGGACTTTTTTTCTGTTATACGAAGCTGCTTCTAATGGAATTACTGTATTCTTAAAAGTTACAATGACCCATATACATATTTTAAAATTAATCTTGCTTTTCTTGGTAGAGATAGCAATTAAACTGCCTCTTGGTTTCCATTAACATTGAGGAAGAAGTACAGGACTTTAAGGAATTGAATTAACTAAATAATTGTATGTTGAAAATATATTTAATATATAAAAGCAAATTTTTAACTTAAAATTATTATCTACATTTGTTAGATATGCTTATTTATATGAACATGTTAAAAATATGTTTTTAAATTAGAACTGTTACTCCTAGGCCTATTGATAGCTGTGGTTATCTTGATAGAGTGTTGTCATTTGTCACATTGACAAGGTACTAGTCCCAGAGATAAACCGGTATCCAGTCTGTTTAAAAGCGAGAAACAAAGTTCTTTATTACAAAATTTGGTAATAAAGCAGGTTGGAGATTTTCTTATACACCTTTTCTTTAGTGAGTGTAGCTCTGCTGCTCTAGAATTATTCGAGATATGTTTAATTAAAGGCATCTTTTAAAAAATCAGATACCTTTTACTAAAGAAGTAAAAACAACCTTATAGGTGGCACAAAGCAGATACTGATATTGGTTAATTTTAATATGTTACTGGAAAAAAGTCTAATTTCCAGTAACATTTGTAAGCTCACATTTGGCAATGTCAGTGAAACAAACTGAGAATACAATTTAATCATGTACAGTAAGTGAGGTCTCTGGGCATGAAAATAAAATTAAAGTTACTTGAAAACTTTATGATAGTAATCCTCAGAAAGATACTTATTTTTATTCTATTAATATTATTTGTATGTAAAAGCAATTTATTTGTCCATAGTAAAAAAGAATAGCATTTTGCCGTAGCACATTTTCAAATTCAGAGTTGTTTCAAGTTATGTTATTACCTTTTGGATATTATGTTGTCTTTATCTGTGTGTTTACTTATTATTGGAAGGCTCTTGCTTATAATATTTGACTTATTTTTCTTCCCTACTTTGTCTTTCCATTCTGGATTGGAAGTCCTTCAGGATTTCAGGATGACAGGCTATATTTTGTATACATGCACAGTGATGCTCTGAGCCATAGTAGGGCCTGGTGCAAAAGGAACAGTTAGTGATTCTGATGCTGTCTCTGTTTTAAAATGTTAATGTTTGGTTCATGGGTGGGTGTGTGTGTGTGTGTGTGTGTGTGTGTGTGTTGCATTGGTTTTGTTTTAAAAATATTCCATTAAAATGTTGTTGTTTTTGTTGTTGATCTTGATTACTGAGTTTTTTGACACTCTCTTTAACGTTGCACATGTCTTACCCTATCCTGGGCGGGGTCCCGGTGTTCATTGTAGGGAGCTTTATGTATAATAGGCTCTCAATACATGTTTTGTTGGGTATATTATTCCATCTCCCTGAAAGCTGTGATCAAGTTTTTATTCTTTTTCAGGTATCTTACAGCCATATAGATGTCAAAGTTGAAGGTTAAAAAAATTATTTTCCCTGTGGTTGGAGAGAATAGAATCAGAAAAGAAAATTTAGACATAAGAAAGTGTTACTGGCTTAGAAGTATTTTTCTTTACCCCACTGAATATAGAGCGTAGACAGATTGAAAACTGGAATTCTGTGGAGAAATTAAATAGAAAAGATTTAAAGAAATTAAATGGATAAGTCTTATGTATTGGCTTGCTTTGTTAGTTATTCAGAACCTTGTATGTACTCAAAATACTAAGCCTACTTAAGCTATTCTATTTTAATGGAGTTTGAGAACAACCTCTTAAAAAATCATTTAGTAAACTATCTGCAGTATATTGTGAATCTTGGCTTAAGAATGATGTATATTTCCTTTCTTCTACTAATGTGGATATATAATTATTCCTGAGGTATTTTAACATTGACTATAGCATTTTCATAAGGAACTAAGCATTTACTTGTTGAAAGATTATATGCTAAGCAGAATTTGTGTGAAACTTTCAAATTCCTTTTCATTGAAAATATTCAGATTGATAGTCTTCTAAATTTATGGTTCAAACGAATGAGTTTTAGAACTTCCCACACTATTTGAATGGCTAGAGTAAGCTAAATAGCTTTTTCCTCTAGTAAAATACTCTTTTATGATTAAGTATCAGTGGAAGGTGGTTTATCAGAGGCAAGAGAGCATGTAGTGTTCTAAGGATTTATTTCCAAATATTTTATGATTTTTCCTTTTATTTATATTTACACATATGTTTGTGAAAAATATCAGAAACACAGCAGTTTCAACAGATGTTATTGGAGCTGAACAAACTCAGTTTTTCTGTTTTTATATAAAAGAAACAATTTTAGTGCTACGTTGTATTGGGGAAATTGACTATATATAGCAAATTTTGTATTTTTGATAGAAAATTACAGCATGTAAGCTTTGAATGGATGTAATATTCTTTGAAACTGTCATTTAAATTTTTATGTAAATTAAATCTTATATGTATAGATTTTTATATAAAACCTTTTTAAAAGGATATTGACATTTTTAGGCCTATTCAAGCAGATTTACCTTTTATCAGCACTGCTCCATTCCTTAATCATTTAATGGTAGCTGGGAGCATGAAAGAATTTTAGGAAAGGTGATATCTGAGAATAATAGAAAAACAATATCCATAGGTTCCTTCCTTTAGGACCTTAGAGTTTATTTGAGGAATAGGGTAGTGCATGTGATGAAGGTTTTAAAAGTAGAGTGTAAGAGCTGTGGGTCATACTAGAGTAATAGAAAAATTGTTCAGAGAGAATGAGTTGATTTGATGATGAGGTAAGAGAGTTCTATGGAGCTGAAGATTAACCTCAGTTGCTAAGTTGTTACTTGTTTCTAATCTTACAGATTTTTTTAGCTTGAGAATGTGTAAAATGGGTAGATCTCTTTGAACAAGCTTTTTCCCCAAAGAGTGTAGACTTGGCCACACACACACACGGTGGCTCACGCCTGTAATCCCAGCACTTTGGGAGGCTGAGGCGGGCGGATCACGAGATCAGGAGATCCACACCATCCTGGCTAACATGGTGAAACCCTGTCTCAACTGAAAATACAAAAAATTAGCCGGGTGTGGTGGCACATGCCTGTAGTCTCAGCTACTCAGGAGGCTGAGGCAGGAGAATCGCTTGAACCTGGGAGGCGGAGGTTATAGTGAACTGAGATTGCATTACTGCACTCCAGCCTGGGCGACAGAGTGAGACTCCATCTCAAAAAGTAAAAATAAAAAAAAAATAAATATAAGAGTATAGACTTTAGGATAAGATAAACTTAATTATTTCAGTAATTAGCATTTCTCAAACAACAAAAAGCACTACTATAATATATATATAAATATTTTCTGTACTTCTTTTTTCAATTCTTGCCTGTGTGTGATTTTCTTTTTAACAGGAAATCAAACCCCAAAGCCATTATAACCATGGATATGGTGAACCTCTTGGACGGAAAACTCATATTGATGATTACAGCACATGGGACATAGTCAAGGCTACACAGTAAGGTTTTTGTTGTAGTTGTTTTTTCTTTGGCATGTATATTTCAAGTGAAATATGAATCTGAGTAACAGTCATATTACCTTGGGAAAAACATCCGTATATCTCAATTAAAAAATTAGTTTATGGGCTGGGTGTGGTGGCTTACACCTGTAATCTCAGCACTCTGGGAGGACAAGGAGGGTGGATCACCTGAGGTCAGGAGTTTGAGACCAGCCTGACCAACATGGTGAAACCCCATCTCTACTAAAAATATAAAAATTAGCCGGGCACAGTGGTGGATGCCTATAATCCCAGCTACTTGGGAGGCTGAGGCAGGAGAATCGCTTGAACCAAGGAGGCGGAGGTTCCAGTGAGCCGAGATTGTGCCACTGCATTCCAGCCTGGGCAACAAGAGTGAAACTCTGTCTCACAAAAAAAAAAAAAAAAGAAAAGAAAATTTAGTTTATTTCCCATTGGTTAATTGAATGTGTCTGTTTGCTTTTGGTACTTGCTGATCTTTCCAGAAGTATATTATTAGGCCCTAAGAATATTAAGGTTAGTTATGGTGAATTGGAAAATTTTGTTAGAATTAAAGCACTTTAAATGGAAAACATTAGTGTGCACCCAATATTCTGCCCCCCGCAACCAGGTACACAGATTAGAAATAAGACGTAGTTAATGTCATATTTACTTACTTACTTATTTATTTATTTATTTATTTATTTATTTTTTTTTTTTGAGACGGAGTCTTGCTCTGTCGCCCGGGCTGGAGTGCAGTGGCCGGATCTCAGCTCACTGCAAACTCTGCCTCCCGGGTTTACGCCATTCTCCTGTCTCAGCCTCCAGAGTAGCTGGGACTACAGGCGCCCGCCACCTCGCCCGGCTAGTTTTTTGTATTTTTAGTAGAGACGGGGTTTCACCGTGTTAGCCAGGATGGTCTCGATCTCCTGACCTCGTGATCCGCCCGTCTCCGCCTCCCAAAGTGCTGGGATTACAGGCTTGAGCCACTGCGCCTGGCTTACTTAGTTATTTAACCCGTGCTAAGGGAAATATCACAGAGTTTTCTAAAATATCGTCAAAATACCATATTATCAGTCTTTGAGGAAGGGAAAGGAAAAGGATAAATCTGACTTTTTATAATGCAAATTATATGGAAGTTGAAAGAACAACAGTTATTTTCATCTGCAAAGAGGAGAAACTAGTTCATAGGTTCTTGAGCTTTAAGAATTGTCTGAAATTGGACAGATGTGGAAGTTCATGCCTGTAATCCTAACACTTTGGGAGGCCAATGTGGGAAGATCACTTGAGATCAGGAGTTTGAGACCAGCTTGGGCAACAGAATGAGACCCTGTCTCTACAAAAAAAAAAAAAAAAAAAAAGTAGGGCATTGTATTAGTCCGTTCTCTCACTCCTATAAAGAAATACTGAGTCTCTCACTCCTATAAAGAAATACTGAGACTGGATAATTTATGAAGAAAAGAGGTTTAATTGGCTCATGGCTCTGCAGGCTGTACAGGAAGCGTAGTGGCTTCTGCTTCTGAGGAGTCTTCAGGAAACTTTACAATCATGGCAGGAGGTGAAGGGGAAGCAGGTACATCTTACGTGGCTGGAGCAGGAGGAAAAGAGAGTGGGGAGGAGGTATTGCACATTTCCTAACAGCCAAATCTCATGAGAACTCTCACAAGAACAGTACCAAAGGGATGGTGCCAAACCATCCATGAAGGATCCATCCCTGTGATCCAGTCACCTCTCACCAGGCCCTATCTCCAACATTGGGGATTACAATTGAACATAAGATTTGGGTGGGGAAATAGATCCAAACCATGTCAGGTGTGATGGCATACTCCTGTGGTCCCAGCTACTCAGAAGGCTGAGGTGGGAGGACTGCTTGTGCCTGAGAGTTTGAGGCTGCGGTGAAATATGGTCATGCCAATACACTCCAGCCTGGGCGAAAGAGTGAGACCCCCATCTCAAACAAAGCAAAACAAAACAAGCAAAAAAAGAATTGTCTGAAGTTCGTTGCATCCCACAGAATTACTAGTCGTATTTCCTTAGGGTGTGTATTTTTCTTGGTCTTTCTGATCATCTGCATATTTTCTTCAAGAAGAAATCTTAAAGTGGAATCTGTTATATCAGTAGGTCAACTAAGTAAGACAATATTTTTTATTCATATTGTGAAATTATGAAATAACTCTTTCCTAATATAAAGACTTGGTATGCTTTTGGTCTCTTAATATTCATTCTGTATAGTGCTGGAAACCTTAACACTACTCAGTGCAAACCAAATCTCAGAATAATGTGACCTTTATTAGAACTTGCTAAGAAGGTGTGAATTACTTAACATTCTTACCTGGGCTCCGGGAGGAGCTTCAGACTTCCCTGAATGCCTTGGAATTATATACAGAATTTTGTGTGTTGGAGCATGTTTCTGGGTAGAGTCCGTGACTTTCATTACATTTTTAAAGAGGTCTGTGATCCCCAAAAAGATTAAAAATGATTGATCTGAACAATTTGATTCTAAGGTGATCTCATCCTTTGCATGGGTTTTGAGTGCAACAACATAGAGAAATCCAATGACAACTGTAAAGATTGTGTTTCTGTTTTCTTTTGTAAGTTTGTTTGTTTTTAGGTTTAAATAGACTATCTTATCTAAATATAGGTTGAGTATCCCTTATTCGAAGTGCTTGGTCCCAGAAGTGTTTTGGATTTGGGATTTTTTAGGATTTTGGAATATTTGCACATACACAATGAGAAATCTTTGGGGTGGGACTCAAGTCTAAACTTGTTTATTTATTTTGCATATACACATAGCCTGAAGGTGCTTTTATAGAATGTTTTTTATGTTTTATGCACCTGTCACATGAGATCATCTGTGGTATCATGTGCTCAAAAAGTTAAGGATTTTGGAATATTTCATGTTTTGGATTTTTGAATTAGAGATGCCCAACCTGTGGGTTTTTATTAGAATGACACATGTAATCTTGTTTTTTCTACACAGAAAGCAATAACAAAAACTAGACAAAACCCAAAAATTTGTGTCTTTAGAATGTAGTTTATTTTGTTCGCAGTCTTCCCTTTTCTACTTGATATTTGCTTAGAAATTGTTAATTATTTACAGTGGGAGGAAGAGGCACAGTACTACATTTTGATACATAAGTTCAATTCACTTTTAAAAATATGTGAGTCCAGGCTGGGCACGGTTTCCTTAAGTTCTGTGTTTCCTTACTTATATCTGCTTGTTGCATCCATTATTGAGAGTTGGGGTATTAAAGCCTCTAGCTCTTGCTATAGAACTATCTGTTTCTCTCTTCAGTTCTGTCAATTTTTGCTTCAAATATTTTAATGATGTTATAGGTTAAATGTTCAATGCTTTTAATTTATAATTGTATCTTCTTGCTGAATTGAACGTTTTATTGATATGTAATGTTTTTCTTTGTCTTTTGTAACCATTCTTGATTTAAAGTTTATTTTCTGATATTAGTGTAGCCACTCTTGCTCTCCTCTGGTTACTATTTGCATGGAATTTCTTTTTTCATACTTTCATTTCCAACTCATTTGCCTTTGGATCTAAAGTGTGTCTGTTGTAGATAGCGTGTAGTTGGGTCTTTTTTACCCGTCTATTCTGCCAAACTGTCTTTGGGTTGGAGAGTTTAATCCATTTACATTTAAAGTAATTACTAATAAAGAGGGACTTCTGTCATTTTGCCATTTGTTTTCTTTCTTTTTTTTTTTTTTTTTTGAGACAGAGTCTTGCTTTGTCGCCCAGGCTGGCGTGCCGTGGCACAATCTCAGCTCACTGAAATCTCTACCTTCCGAGTTCAAGCAATTCTCCTGCCTCAGCCTCCTCAGTAGCTGGAATTACAGGCGTGCACCACCACCCCCAGCTAATTTTTGTATTTTTAGTAGAGACAGGGTTTCACCATGTTGGTCAGGCTGGTCTCAAACTCCTGACCTTGTGATCCGCCTGCCTTGGCCTCCCAAAGGGCTGGGATTACAGGCACGAACCTCTGCGCCTGGCCTCCATTTGTTTTCTATATGCCATATAGTTTTTTTTCCTTCTCATTTCCTACATTACTGAATGTTTTGTGTTTAGTTCAATTTTTGTAGTGAAATGTTTAAGTTTCTTTCTCATTCCTTTCGTGTATATCCTGTAGTTACTTTTCTTTGCAGATAACTATGGATATTACACTTAACATCCTAAAGTTATAACACTCATTTGAATTTATGTTATTGAATTTATACAGATTAATTCCAATAGCCTAATAAACTGTGCTCCTTTACAGCCTCATCTATATGCTTTTTAGTTGTTGATGTCACAGAACTACATATGTATACGTTGTATTTCGAAAAGACAAAGTAATAATTATTTTAAATGCATTGGTCTCTAAAATTATATAGAAACAATATGTAGACACACAGACCAAAATTACAATAATACTAGTGTTTAATAGTTTTTAAATTAATGTATTAGTCTCTTAAATCATGTAGAAAACAAAAAAGTAGAGTTACAAATTATTGTTACGTTTTGCTAGGTTTTATAATTGCTGATGTATTGATTTAATTATTGAGATCTTTATTTTTTCGTATGACTTAGAGTTACTGTCTTAGTGTCCCTTAATTTCACCCGGCAGGTCTCCTTTGATCATTTCTTGCAGGGCAGGTCCAGGTAACAGATTCTCTCAGTCATTATTTGGGAATGTCTTAATTTCTCCCCCACTTTTGAAGGACAGTTTTGCTGAATACAGGATTTTTGATTGGCATTGATTTTCTTTTAGCATTTTGGATATGTCAGCCTGTTACCTTCTGGCCTCCATGGTTTCTGATGAGAAATCTGCTGATAATCTTATTGAGGATCCTTGTATGTGACCAGTTGCTTCTCTCTTGTTCCTTTCAAGATTCTCTCTTTGTCTTTGACTTTCAAAAGTTTGATTATAATATGTCTCAGTGTGGGTGTCTTGGAGTTCCTTTTACGTTGACTTCATTGATGTTTATATTCAAATTTAGGAAGTTTTCAGCTATTATTTTTTTCAAGTATTCTCTCTGTCTCTTTCTCTCTTTTTCTGGAACTTCCACAATGTGTATGTTCTACTTGATGGTGTCCCACAGGTCCCTTAGACTGTCTTCACTTTCGTTTGGTCTTTTTTCTTTCTGCTTCTCACACTTGATAGTAATTGCTATTGCTCTGTCTTCATGTTTGCTGACTCTTTCTTCTGTCTCTGAAGACATTTCTGTCTTTGAATCCATATAATGACTTCAGTTATTGTACATTTTAGTTCTAGAATTTTTTCTGGTTTCTTTTTAGGTATTTTATCTTTTTATGAATACAGGTTCTACCAGCTTACATTGATTTGACTTTTCAGCTATACAGTGGTGCAAAAGTGGTACACATTCAGTAGAAATCATGCATCAAGTATGACCCATACAGCCATTCTTTTTTTTTTTTTTTCCCACTTTCAGTGCGGTATTCAATAAATTACATGAGGCCAGGCACGGTGGCTCACACCTGTAATCCCAGCTCTTGGGAAGGCTGAGGTGGGCAGATCGGTTGAGCCCAAGAGTTCAAGACCAGCCTGAGCAACATAGTGAAATTGCATCTCTACTAAAAATACAAAAAAAGAGCCAAGCGTGGTGGTGCACACCTGTGGTCCCAGCTACTTGGGAGGCTAAAGTGGGAGGATTGCTTGAGCCCTGGGGGTGGAGATTACAGGGAGCTATGATTGCGCCACTGCACTCCAGCCTCAGTGACAGAGTGAGACCCTGTCTCAATAAAAAAATTACATGAGATATTTATTATAAAACAGGCTTTGTCTTAGATGATTTTGTTCAGAGTGTCATTGTCCTTTCCCGCATTGTGGAGGTCAGATCCCAGAGCTATCCCCTCGTTCTTTATAGGGAATATGAACCACTCGTCTTGCCTCTCTAGGGAAGGGGCAGAGTTCAGTAAGCCTGTGGGAGAATTCTCAACTTATACCCACATCATAAACGCCACTGGTGAGGCAATGGTAATTACTCAGCTCTCCATATAGCCTGGGCTGATGTCTGGTGGTATGGTGGGAAAAGGAACCTCTGTAACTTGTTACCTTCCAGTTGGACCGGGACTTGTGCTTTAATCCAATTGGCCATTCCCTTCACCCTGGCATTCCATAAGATACCCAAAAATACAGATGGCCACCAAAACCGGAGAGATTTGACAAATTCTTTTAATTCCACTATATCTATGTTGACTTGATAGGAGTCCCTAGGGGTTGCATAATGAATTTAAGGTCCGAAACCAAATAGCTGCTGGGTTTGAATCAGCACTCTTCTGGTGGTCAACTATAGGTAAGAATGTGAATTGCATTAACTCCATCTATTATAATCAATAGATTTGTCAATTATACTTGGGATGCCCTCAAAAGGGTGACTAGCTAGTTAGATACCACCAACCGAATGGCCTGGAAAAACCGGCTTGCATTAATCATGATACTAGCAGGAAAAAGGGTGTATGTGTGATGCTGGGTGGGAAATGTACTTTTATTCCCAACAATAATGCCCCAGATAGGATCATCACAAAAGCTTTACAAGGTTTAACATCTCTAGCCAACGAGCTGGCAGAGAATGCTGGAATTGATGACCCATTTACAGGTTGGCTAGAAGGTTGGTGTGGAAAATGGAAAGGCATGGTAGCTTCAGTCCTTACATCTCTCTCAATTGTGGCAGAAGTCTTAACAGCAGTGGGATGTTGTGTTATCCTTTGTGTGAGGGGACTAGCATAGAGATTAATTGAAACAGCTATTAATAAACAAATTACCAGCAAAATAACCTGCTACTATTAAAAGCCAAATTAGACTCTCTCTCCTATGAGGAAGATAGTAAATGACTTCTAGAGTGATTCAAGGACCAGAAGGGTTCAAATGAAAATTAAACCAAAAGAATTAAGTAGAAAAGAGAAGGGAATTTGTGAGAAAACATTTTAAATGGTCCATTTTCAAGGCATGATAAATCTAAGCACTGACTGCCAGCCTGCGAATGTAACAAATTACATGGCTCATGCACCTAGTAGGTCACAATAAGTTAACAGAATGTAGAGGAGGGGTCAGCCCATAAAAGGGAAGAAAGCTTCATTATTGTGAAATCAAAACTTAAGCATGAAAAAGGACGGGGTAAAGGGGATAATAGAACTTAAGCAACATCTGGGAGGATTGTAACCCCATAGTACTCGACCAGTGAGGAACTAGGGGAAGGACTTGTGTGCTAGGAGATAAATTGCCTGCTGTAGGTGCCCTGGGTGTGCCTGCCTGCCAGACACCTGTTACTGTAAGACTGCTGTTAAGTCTCACTTTCGCCATTCTTCGTGCCTCTTAGTCCATTCTTTGGGTATGGACGGTTGCGCGTGTTTCTCACACTGGGGCTTGTATAACATCCTTTCTTCTTGATATTCTTCTGAATCATTTATATGCATCTTGTTACTGATTTTTATATATTTAATATTTTTTAATTTGTGTGTATTTTTTACAGTCTACCTTAAGAGTTTGGTGGGATAAATGGTAATAAAATAAAAAAAAAAGCTACCGATTGAAATTTTATTTCTGAGGTACTTTTTTCTTCCGTATAGTGAGATTTTACAGTCTTATAAGTGAGACATTTTAGAACTGTAAAATGGATTAGTAAAAGCTTTTGGAATATTGACATTTTAAAAGTAATATTCTATGTTGAGAAATACATTTTAATTCCTAGTATCAAAATGAGGAATTATTTTTGTCTCAAAATGTTATTTTTAGCTTTACATTTCTTGTTAAATAATAATGCTATATTTTCTTTCTTTTCTAGATATGGAATATATGAACGCTGTCGAGAACTGGTGGAAGCAGGTTATGATGTGCGGCAACCGGACAAAGAAAATGTTACACTCCTCCATTGGGCTGCCATCAATAACAGAATAGACTTAGTCAAGTATGTATTTTCTCTATTTTTAATTATTAAAACTTAACTATGGTTATAAAATTAATGGAAGTAATTGTTATAAAAACTAATACTTTCTAAAATTCATGGATTTTAGAATATAGATTCTGTGTACCTTGTTTTTCTGAAAAAGAAAAATTGCTTTTAACTTATATTGAATGCTTATATTAGCCAAGTACTGTACTGAGTACTTTTCCATATGTGTTTTCTTTAGTTCTTAATTCTTAATATAACCCCATATAAAATACAACAATTGTTAACTGCCCTACTGCTGGCGAAACTGAAGCACAGACAGTTTAAATATACTACCCAGTGACCCAAGCTAATAAAGATTGGAGTCAGGACCTGAACTCAGGCAGTCCTAACTTGGTGTTCACATTCCGAATGTGGATTCCGTGGAGAAAACAGCAAAAGGAAAGAAAGTTGAAATGATAATAGGTAATAATAATCTGATTTAACTGTTCACACCAGCATAACTGATGAATACTTGCATAGCAAGTGTAAAATGATTTTTATCCATTACTGTTAATGTTTGTTTAGTATTAATAAGAAGTAGTTAGATCTAAGAGTCAAGATGATAGGAAATCTTAGCAAATCTTGTTTAGTAGTCTTTTGACTCTATGGACACAATATATTTACAGAAAGACATGAATTTTTGTTGTTGTTGTTGAGATGGGTGCTTACTCTCTCACTCAGGTTGGAGTGTAGTGGTACAATCTTGGCACACTGCAACCTCACCTCCCATGCTCAAGCGATCCTCCCACTTCATACTCCCGAGTAGCTTGGACCACAGGTGAATACCACCACGCCCAAGTCATATTTTTTTTTTTTTTGAGATGGGGTTTTGTTCTTGCTGCCCAGGCTGGAGTGCAATGGCTCGATCTTGGCTCACCGCAACCTCTGCATCCCAGGTTCAAGCAATTCTCCTGCCTCAGCCTCCCAAGTAGTTGGGATTATAGGCATGTGCCAATAGTAAATGACTTCTAGAGTGATTCAAGGACCAGAGGGTTGAAATGAAAATGAAATACAGGCATGCACCTGTATAAATATAGGCATGTGCCACCACGCCCAGCTAATTTTTTTTTTGTATTTTTAGTAGAGACAAGGTTTCTCCATGTTCGTCAGGCTGGTCTCGAACTCCCACCCTCAGGTGATCCACCCGCCTTAGCCTCCCAAAGTGCTGGGATTACAGGCGTGAGCCACTGTGCCTGGCCCTAATTTTTTGTATTTTTGGTAGAGATGGGGTTTCGCCGTGTTGCCCAGGCTGGTCTCAAACTCCTGAGCACAGGCAGTTCAACTACCCTGGCCTCCCAAAATGCTGGAATTACAGGCATGAGCTTCCATGCCCAGATAACACAAATCTAAAATGAACTAAATGAACTACTTGAGATGTTCAGTTAAGTGCAACACACAGAGTGTAGAGACAAATAGGATATTAATGCCAGGTAAAAGAATTCACCCTGAATTGCTACATTTTCAGTGCAGTGTCTTGCTGTTCTCTAATTTACTTCCTGAGTGTCAAACTTTGATGGTAAAGGTGCACTAAACATACGTCTTGGCAAACGCAGAATGGTTGCATGTTAAAAGCAACATGGGACTGACACTGAAGTCAGAAATTGCCATCATGTAATGAAGTTTAGGGACACAAGAATGAATCTGGACTCAAAGGGTTTGAATTTTAACTATAATTCTAAACTTGAGTAGCAACATCTTAAGATTTAACATTAAGGTGTACAAAGAAAGCGTTCGAGCACTGTCAGCTGCGTGATTGCTTCCATGTCAGTAAAACACTTACTTGTGATGCTGAGCAACTGCTGACTTTCAGTGGGAATATATGCTAGAAAACACAATTTTTCTGTGGCGTATTTATTGACTTTCAACCGTTGTTTCTGTTTACAGCCCAGGTAGTTACTGCTTTCTTTGGAGGTAACAATTGTGTCTGATTCTTTTGCCTGTCCGGTTTTGTAATATTCTGGCTTGCTTTTCATCAGTGTCCCCTCTAGAGATGTTTGAGGTTTAAGCTATTTGGGTTTTATCTCTCAAATATTTGTTGGTATCAGTTGTTCATTGATGGTCCCTTCTGAAAACCTAGGATCATTAGTACCGGTCAGAACATTGTTTGATAAAACCTTCTTAATATATTGAGCAAAGAGGCTCAAGATTAAAATTAAGAGTTGTGCAATCTCAGAAGTTTGTAGTTTTGAGCTAGTGTCTTATAGCTACAAGAAATAACATGTGATAAAAATATAATACTGAGAAGTTTACAATGAAAAGTAATAGAAATTATTCTTTTTTTAGGATGCAGAAAAGTTCCCTCTTGTCAGAAAAAAAAGTTGTGCTTTAGAATCAGTTTGGAAATTGCTTATTGACGTAGACCTAGTGATGATTTGAATTCTGCCATATACCAGTAAAAATGAATCTCAGGAACAGTTGACTATAGAGAAGGGGATGAAATTGCTTTAGAAAAATTCCAGTTATTATTTTTAATAAAATATGATTTCCTATGAGAGTGGTTATTTTGGCTGAGCTTTACTTCTCTTTGGGTTCTAGCCTACCCATTCTCAAAGAACATTTTCAGCATTATATAATGTACCAAGTACCTTAAAAATGGATTCAGGAATAATTAAATGTTTGCATTATTAATAGTTTAATATTCTGGAAATACTTTGTTAGGTTACTTTGAACCATTTTGCATGTTATAGTGGAATTGGGCCCTTCATTGCATAATGCTTTAAAAGCACCAATTAAACAAATACTTGTTTGCAACCACAAATTTCTGAATTAAACACATGAATAATGTGTTTAATAAGCATGAATAATCACAGGTTAAAAGCTATGTGCATTAAGAGTAAATGCATTACTGATCTAGAGCAATAATCACTTAGAACAGTTTAAGAGTATACATATGTCAAGTATTTGATATCATATGCCTTAGATCATTTATATTCAGGATTTATTGCATTGATTATTTCCAAAGAAAGCATTGTAATGAACAGCTAGATCTTGTTCACTTCAGAAGTTATCAAGATGTTATGACAGCAGGGTGCGGCTGCTCACTCCTGTAATCCCAGCACTTTGGGAGTCCAAAGTAGGAGGATTGTTAGAGTCCAGGAGTTTGAGACCTGCCTGGGCAATATAATGAGATGCTATCTCTCTCTCTCTCTCTCAAAAAAAAGGTATTATGCTGTTAATATTAAGCTTACTAATCTAATAATAAAGTTGCTATTTCTTTTTCAAGCAACATGGCTTTAAAGGCACAAGAAATAAGGCATCGTAAAGAACCTTTATGTTATATGTATATTGTTTGATTTAATCTACAGTAATCTTAAGGGAAGTTAGGCTTAAAAAGCTGAGCTACCCAAGGTAGACCATGTCTTGCCTATTCTGCAACTATTCTAATTTCAATTTTCTATATGCTACTATTCAAATCTTTGTAGTTCTTTGAGTACCTTCTTTTTTATGTGATTTTTTTTGGCATTTTTATTCTTTTTTTTTTTATAACTTAAAAGTTATTTTTCTTTTCCTTATTCTGGAACAAAATAAAATGATGTATTTGACATAAAATTCTGCTAAATATGTTTTTTACACAACCACAAAAGATTATTTATTTTCAAAGGTTCAAACTAGCATGAGATCTGAAATGGAAAACATATATTTACTTGTTTTTCACATAATTTCTTAAAATTGAAAATGAAAGTTACTTAAATTATTATAAATTTTGTCTTATAGATACTATATTTCGAAAGGTGCTATTGTGGATCAACTTGGAGGAGACCTGAATTCAACTCCATTGCACTGGGCCACAAGGTTTAAATTTGCTTCTGGATTTTTTTCCTTTGGTTCCTTTATTAGTATATAAATGAACAACTTAAAAAAATGATACACTAAAATGAATAGGAGAGCTTATTATGCTTTTAGTTAATATCATTTATATGCTAATGTTTTATTGTGAAATATTACCTGTAAAGAAGCAAAAGTTTATTGTCCAAAGTTTCCCTGGCCATGCTGATATTAATTCAGTTAGTTATAAGATTGGGTTAAACTTTGGCTTTCTAAATGTAATAGTTTTGCAGCATATATGTATTTACAATGAAAGAATTAGCTCATTTCTTGGAATGATTGAGATACTATTAGAATGAACATAATAGAATATAGTAATTATTTACTATATATTAAGTAAGTTATGAGTACCTCCATACATTTCCAGACTGTTAATCTAGTTAAGACTTTTAAGAACCATAAAATCCTAAATGTGTTTTGACATGTATCTATTTTAAAATAACTTTTCAAAATACATATGTAATCTTTCCACCATATCTTATTTAAAAAAGCTCTTTCCAGAGGATCCTGTTTTAAATAACTTTATATATCTAAGTATTTATTCATTTATGTTTTAGACAAGGCCATCTATCCATGGTTGTGCAACTAATGAAATATGGTGCAGATCCTTCATTGATTGATGGAGAAGGATGTAGCTGTATTCATCTGGCTGCTCAGTTTGGACATACCTCAATTGTTGCTTATCTCATAGCAAAAGGACAGGTAAAAAAAATCTCGGTATGGATTTTAATCAGATGTTCTTCATAGTTTAAATGCCTAATATTATTGGTGTTGCATATGTAACAACCTGTTGATATTTAAATAGCACTTTCTGATGAATGAAGAACATAAATATAGTTAGTTTGATATGGAGATATTTAATATACCTAACATAAAAGTCAGCACGAAAATCATGAACCAGATAATGATTAAGTTGGGATTTTTATTTCCAAAAGTGATGGAGATAAAGCTCAGAAATTAAGAGAGAAAATATAAGTATCTATTTTTTCATTATGTATTTTGAATGTATCATCTGAATTCATCTAAACTTTTTTGAACTTATTTATTGGTTATTTTCTATATTAAATATCTTTTGAGACAGATACATTTTTAAAAATCAGTTTCTGTTGTATAAGATAATGCTGCTTCTTATCAGAAAAACATCACATTTTAAGTGGTTGTTCCTGATTTTTCTTGAATGTGCAGTGACCATAATCACATTAAATATTACCAGTTTGTATAATCATGTTTTTGTAATAAATGTATTTTGTTAAAAGTAATGTCACTCAGTTTTTCTTTCATGTGTTTTTTCTGGTTATATTTGAACATTAGTTTTATAAATAAGGATCTCATCATAAGAATTACTAAGATAGATGTATTTAATGTGTTGCTATCAACATGTATTTATTGTTAATTTAAAATTATATGCAGATTTAGAATTTGAATACTATTTCTTTTAATGAAGGCTTTGCAGTATTTGTTGTTGGCAGTCTCAAGCAGTGGCAGTTGTGTTGTGCATTATAGTTTAGGAAAAGAGGCATAGACCGATTAAGTTAATTGCTGGAAGGGGAGGGGAGTTATTGCCTATTGCTGTGTTAAAAAAACTACCCCCAAAATCTAATGGCTTAAGAACAATACCAACCAATTAATACGTCTCACAATTTTGTGGGCTTGACTGGATGGTTTTTCTCCTTGGCTGGTGAAATGACTGGTGGGTAGAGTTGTCTGGGGACTTGACTGAGCTGGAAGATTGGCTCACATATCTTGTGACTTGATAGGAACGGCTACAAACTGCTTAACTGGGAGGCTGGGGCAGCAAGACCTCTTTCTTTCTCTATGTAGTGTCAGAACTTCTACTTTTCAATACCAGTCCATGTGGTCTTTCCAGCAGAGAAACTAGACTTCTTACATATTGGCTTAGAGCTCCCAAAAGAACAAAAGTAGAAGCTGTTTTGCCTTTTTAAGTCTTAGGTCTTGAACTGACACAGCAACAGTTTTTCTTCTTTCTGTCACTTAAAGTGAGTTAACAGGGCCATAATCAACGGTGGGAAGGGACCACACAAGGATGTGAATACCAAGAGGCCAGGTTTATGGGGGGCCATCTCTGGAGAGCAACTGCTATAGGAGGTTATTCTTGTTATTCTGCAGTTTTTTCCAGAACAAAGGTTGAAGCAGTAAATGGTGCTATAGCACATCACAGGGTCTTTAGTGGCCTTCCATATTGCAGAATAAATCTACAATACACGTTCACTTTTTTTCTTTCAGTTTTTAACTGGGAAAGAGAGGTAGTATACATTTTTGAGTCTTCATGGTCTTTTTTTTAATCTTAGAGTTTGGATGATTTCATTAATCTTTGTAACCTCTAATATAGTAGATAGGCTATAAAATTCTCAGAGGGCAGGATTTCTACCTGTCACAGTGCTTTTGGTACAAAAAAATGCATGATGGTGATGATGATGATGATGATAAATGCCTGAGAAATAGTTTTGTTTTCATGAGTAAATTTTTTTTATGCACACAAAGATAATACATGTTTATTATGAAATATTCAAGCATAATAGAATATGACTTAGAAAATGAAATCTCACCTCTCCCTTGGCCATCTCGCTGAGGTTACTTCCTTTAATCATGTAGTGTATATTTTCTGAGATTTTACTCCATGTACAGATTAAACATCTGTAATCTGAAAATCCAGAATGTTTCGAAATCCAAACGTTTTGAGTGCCAACATGATGCCACAAGTGGAAAATTCCACCCCTGACACCTTTGTTTTCTGATAGTTCATTGTACACACACCGTTTCATGTACAAAATTATTTAAAATATTGAATAAAATTGCCTTCAGGCTGTGTGTATAAGGTGTATATGAAAGATGAATGAATTTCACATTTAGACTTTTGTCCCATTCTCAATATTTTTATATATATATGCAAATATTTCAACATATGAAAAAAAACACATATTCAAACACTTCTGGTACCAAGCATTTTAGATAAAGGATACTCAACATGTATACACTAATATATTGTAAAAGACACTCTTCCAATGTGTATTGCATCATACTGTAAGGGCCCAAAGTTTTTCTCTGTGCTACAGCACTGTGCAGTTTAGCCCCTGGATACCTCTTGAGCTCCACTTCTGCCATCTCCCTGTCATCACTGTGCTTTAACTGCACTAGTTTTTTTGCTACTTTTTCAGCAACTCTGACTTGATGTTGTCTGAGGGCCTTTTGCTTGCTGTTTCTTATGCTGGTATATTCTTTCCTCAGATAGTCACACAGTTTCTCTCTCTCTCCAGTCAGATGGTTGCTCAAATTTTATTAGTTCTGATTATGTAGTTCCTAATTATAAGCAGTAATAAAATTAGCATATTTTTATTTCTTCTTCCATTTCTCTTTTACCAACTTTAGTCAATAATATTGTTTTTCTTAATGTTAACTATGTTCTGATAAATTTTTACTACATTTCTATTACTTGATTTTTCAGCTTTAGATAATTTTCTTTGATTCATGGCTACTATAGATGAGGCTCTCAGCATATTTTCATTTCAACCTTTTTCCATTTTCCCATTTTTTTGTTAATTATATCAATTTTATATCGTTAGGGTATATAACATTTTCATTCAGTTTTGTCATTCTATTCTTCACAATTGTTTTGTTTTAGTTATATTGTTAAATATATTTAGTGCTCACTACCAATTCTTTTGGATGATTTTCAGGAGAAAAAGGGGAATGCTAAGTTATGGAGCCCTGTTGATCATGGAATTCCCATAAGCTTTTGATCTGGGCTTGTTAATTCTTCCTAATAGAGAATACCCATACGTCCAGGCTGAACTTGGAAAAGAAGTACCAAGTTTTAAATCCCGACCCAAAGAGAGAAAAGGTTGAATTTCATTTTTCTTTTAGTACTCTAGAGATGTGCCATGATTTTACATTTTTTTATTTATTGATATTTTTAATACTATCAGTTTTTAAAAAGGATATGAAAAGACAACTAAGAAGAAGAAGAAACTTAAACAAGAATTTACATGCTTGCTTTAATTAGACCTGAAATTTGGTTGAGCTTTCTTCAAACTACGGAAATTAGGAGTAAAAGAAGTCACAATAGTTACTTCTCATATAAGAAATAAGGAAGTTTGTTGTTTCTTCAGAAAACTTTTTTTTTAAGTCACAGGATTATTTTAAAAAATAAACTTGCATATTGGAAATGTTGAGTGAGGTTGCAGAAGATATTCCTGACAACACTATTAAAGTAAATCCAGAAATGGATTTGTAATGGATAAGGCATAACATTCTGTTACAGTATGCATGGTGAGTGACTAAAGCTAATGACATCCAAGGAAGTGCTTTACTTATCTGATGTAGTGGTTCTCAGATTTTTTTTCTTCAATATGCTTGGATAATGTTCACATTTGAGACATATTCCCATCGCTAACAGTGGCTCACAGAGAACTGCTGCATAGAGATAGTGTTTTTACATTGTGCTTACTGTAACTGTCTCCTCTCTCCACTGATTGGTAAATTAGGTAATACAACTTGAATTAGAACTGCTTGCTTAATGTAATTCAGGAATGGGAGATGGGGTAGGGAAGAAGAAACTTAGTATTTATTGAATATCCATTATATTCTTGGCTGTTGACTAGATGGTTTGCACACATTATTTAATCTTCACAGAAGTCTTATGAAGTTATTTGTATTTCACATTTTTTAATGAGGAAGCTAAGACTAAGAATTAAAGTAATTTAGCCTACAATCTCATAGCATGTGATGGAGCTAGGAATTCAAAACCATGTCTTATTCTAAAGCCAAGCCTAGAAAAGTAGATAGATAAGCATGTCTTTTCCTTTAATAAATGGTTTTTGATCATCTACTCTGCTGGACACTGAGAATATAAAGATTGATTTGAGATGATTTTTATTTTCAAAGTACTCCAGGTTAATGAGACAGATGTTTCAGGCATAGAGGATAATCAGTTCAGAATGGAGTGGGTTAGGAGAGGTAGTTTCAGAGCAGTGAAACTGATAAGAGTCCCTGATACATCAGAAAGTCTTGCACAAAGAGAATTAGATAACTAGGAAAGAGTTTTGGTTTAATAGGTGGAAGTTTTAGTTATAATTTGCTAAAAACTAAGCAAGAGTGGGGAAAAGATGGTGCCAGGGAAAGCAAAAAAATTGAGTAAAAGAGGAAAAATAGTGACTTATTACATGGTTTGACGGAATAGTATTTATGCATATTTCTAATAATACATATCAAGTATTAAATGTTTATATTAACCAGAATTACAGTAGATCTCTTGAGAGGAAAGGATAGGAAAGGCGAGTTTTTGTGATGTAGCAGAGAGGAAAGAGAAAAATTCACATTTTTTATACTAAGGAGTTTCAAAATAATGCCTGAAACTGAAAAATCAAGAAGTAGCAATTCAGACATCTTATTTCAAGATGTGGAGGTAAATACCAAAATAATGAGCCGAAAAATGGTGAAAATTGTGGGAAGGCAGGGGGATTGCTTTAGTGTGTTGCTTTTCCCCACAAACTGCAGAGTCATTTAACTCTAAAAATGTACATGTGTAACAATAAAAACTTTAAGTATATTAAAATGTCAGTTCTTTTTATTTTTTGTTTTGAAATGCCTAAGAATAAATAGTTTTGTCATTCTCTCTTATGCATTAGTGTAAACAAGTTTTTCACAAACTTCAATCACTTAACCTGTCTTTTGTGGTTGAAAGGTCAGAAGAGGTTAAGAATTTTAAATGTGAAACATTGAAAGTCTGATTAAAATATCTTAAAAGGGAATACTGTAAAAGCATGATATATGTTAACTAGAGTATATAGTGACAAGAGTTTTATTTTAAAGTTAAGAAAGAGAAAGTTTCATACATTTATCCTTGATTGAGTAGTATTATATTTGCTTCTCCTGTTATATATAGATTAGATTTTTCCAAGCAGCTTTGGTTATGAACTTATAATTTACCTGTCTGACTTTTTTCTTTTTACTTTATCAGGATGTAGATATGATGGATCAGAATGGAATGACGCCTTTAATGTGGGCAGCATATAGAACACATAGGTATGTAATGACTATAAAAAACTTATTCAGGCCATTTCGGCATAATACAATGTGAAGTAAGAGAGAGGAAAAAGCAGTTAGTACTATACTCACTAATATTTACAATTTTTATTATGACTATAGTATACATAAATTACCATTTTGGATGTTTTGGTGTCTCTGCTATCTCTCCCTCAGTGATTAGAGCTTCCTTAATCTATTTCTCTTTTAACAATTTCTAAGCAAGGAAGTTCTCTTTTTTTAAAAAGTGATTAATTTTTTCATGTGATTTACATATTGACAAATTTACTGTATTAATTAGTAAGTTGTCTTAGATTACTTTTGGAAGACTCCAAATTTAAATTTAAAAAAATGTTATTCTTTAATTGTATACGTATTAATGACATCCATTTCTAAGTCAAAAATAGAAAATGTCAGGACAAGTTGCTTATTCCCTGAAACTATTAATACATTACTTTATATGGTGTCGTACATACTTAATACTTCATATTAGAATATTGTCATTATTGATTGTAAAGTTGTTGAGTAGGTTAAAATAGAAGTGTTCCAAAATGGAATGCTACTTTAAGCATAATCAGTTTAGTATTTGTAATGATTTCTATAATTGAAATTAGGGTTGTTGTTGTTGTTTGTTTGTTTGTTTTTTCCTTTTCAGTGTGGATCCAACTAGATTGCTTTTAACATTCAATGTTTCAGTTAACCTTGGTGACAAGTATCACAAAAACACTGCTCTGCATTGGGCAGTACTAGCAGGGAATACCACAGTCATTAGCCTTCTTCTGGAAGCTGGAGCTAATGTTGATGCCCAGAATATCAAGGTAAAAAATATTCTATATTGATAATACTGTATGAAATGTGGCTACTAATATATGAATTCTGTAATAAAACAAGTTTTTCATAGACTATCAGAGTTGAAAGAAACTTCTTCAGTAAAAGTTTATAGTTAAACCACATTATGCATAATAAATTTTTGTAATTCTTTGACTTGGTTATTTTATTGTCTTATTTTTTAAAAGGTCAAGAGATTTAAATTTGATAAATGCCTTTATGGTGTTTATAGGAGGACCCCCACTCCACCATGGTGAACTAATACAGGAAAAGCTACAATATTATTTAAGAGCCAAGCACAATTAACAATTACTCTCAAAACATTTAGAAATCAGTAAACATTTTATTAATACATGCAATAAGATTCTATTGCTAGTCTCAAATTTTGGTTATTTCTTTTCACTTTTAAAGCTTCAGGATCCACCATGTCTTTCAGCAATGAACTTGTTATGTAAAATTACTTTAAACAGCATCTTTTAATAATGTGCATTCATAACTGTACCCATTGACAAATGTTCTTTAATTTTGACTATAATTTATGGTATTTTCTGAGTTATGTTTCTTAAATTTCTAAGGGATTTGTGCTAATTAAATATGAAGGGGGTTCAAGACACATACTAATCTGAAATGGCCAATCAAAAAGTAGGTTATCTCCTGCTGGATCAGGGTATCTGTTTATGTTCCAATGAATAGTTTGTTCTTCCTTGATTCAGTTACTGACTAGTTTTATAGAGCATAATTTATTAAGCTTATCAATTTTTAGAAATAGTCTAATTACAAACATTTACTTAAAAGTAAATTAATATTGGAAACTGTAAGATACTGATAAAATAATGTATTTTTTTCTTTCTTTCCTTTTAAAAAAATTTCAAGTCTTCTTGTCCCTAACAAAAGTGATCAGAATAGTTTCGTATCTGCCACTAAACATAGGGAAAGAAGAAAGTCAGCATATCATAGTGCCTGATATTCAGTGGGCACTCTAGGTATTTATTGACTGAGTAAATGAAGATTTATGTAGTCTTGAGTTTTACCGAAGGTAATTTTCATGACTGCTAGGATACCTCTCTGCCACTTCAGAAATTATAGAGAAAGAAATGTTTGCCTTTTAAATGTCTTTAAACAGGATGCTCTTAAAAGTTTATAACACTGGAATGAGTAAATTAGCTGACCCCAGGTCTGAAGGTTAAGAAAAGAGAAGTTTGACTAAACATGATCAATACACCTATAAGAAAATCATGTGAGAGTACCTCATGTTTTATTATCTGAATTAGAGTGTTACTACTTTTTTTCTCGTTGCTACCAGACAGCTATTCCTAAGGTGATCATTTGCGAGGAATACATTTAAAGATACTTAGTATTATTGAAAAAACAGGATTAATTTTAGTTTGGCAAATAGTAAGACTCTGTAGACCTTCTGTCAATAGCCATATCAGTGTATAGAAATTACAGTAATACCAAAGAATTATGACAGTAAAATGACTACACAGTTCTGGAGTTTGAAACTAGTGTTGTACGTTTTTAGAGCTTTTAAAAGTATATTTTCTGTTCATATAAAATTAGGTTAAATTCAGTCACAGTCATTGGGATTTGAGGAATGGTTTTTAAATTCAGTGTCTTTGCAAGTAAATAATGAAGACTTGTACTTCTCATTAGCCATTGCATAAACTTTTAAATTACTCTTAGTAAAATGAATACAGCAAATTTCAACAGAAAGTTAATGGTAAGAGTAGAGATATTTAAAATTATTTAAATGATTTTGAACTCTGTATTTTTAATGTTTTATAGCTCAGGCACAAGAGTTATTTGGTACCAAGAAACAATGAAATAGAATGTAGCTTCCTTAACTATTGTAGTTCATGTGAATACTTTCCAGAGTCTACAGTGTCTGTAATTGAGCTAATTATTATACCTTAAAGCTTTTATTTAAATTCAATTTTTTTTTCTAGTTATGTTTTTTTATTAATGTTTAAACTTTATCTGTCACATGTAATCAAGGTTGGCTGTTGACAAAAAATTTTTTTCATGTAATTCCCTGGTAGCTTCTGGAGTGATAGTACTTCTAAAGAAAATAAATGGAATTTATTATATTTGCTCAGGGAACATTTATACTTTCAGGAGAAAAATTACCTGTATCTACACTGGTGACAAAGTAGATTTTTGTTTTAAAAGCACTTTGTATATAATTAAAAAGATGAAATGAGTATCAAATGCCTTTTCTTAAAATGGGGATCTGCCTCAGAGGCATTCCCAACATACTTAAGTCAACACCTTCTAATAGAAACCATGTATTTATTCATTTAACAAATCCTTGTTCAGTGGTGGGTGGTGGGGAGTCACAGTGTTCAAGACAAATAAGGTCCCTATTCTTTCAGAACATAACATTCTGTTGAGGAAACAGCCAATAAGTGAATAATAATAAAAGGCAAATGTGATAGAGTGACTGGGATGGAAGGACCACATCCGGTGAGAGTGATTTGGGAATGCCTCTGAGGAGATGACATTTGCTTTCAGAATTATGTAATGAGAAGGGATCAGTTATACAGAGATACATGGGAAAAAACTTCCCATGTAGAGGAACATGCAAGTGCGAGGTCTTAAACAGGAGTGAGATTGCCATGTTTGAGGTGCAGAAATAAGGACAGTGTGGCCAGAGTACAGTGAGCAAGGTGGTGAAGTCACTTGGAGAAAGGCAGGTGCTATATCATGCAATGCAATGATAAGGAGCTTTAATTGTATTCTCAGTCATGGGAAACAGTTGAAAGGATTTATGTAGGCTGATGATATGATCTGCTTTTTGTTTTAAATATTTTTTAAACATTACTTTGGTTGATGTATGGAGAATGCATTGAAGAGTTAAGCAAATGGAAAAGATGGAGATCAGTTAGACTGTTGCAATAAATCAGACAAGTGATAATGTTAGCTTAGCCTAGGATCAGAGGAGTAGAGGTAGAGAGAAGTGACTGCATTTGGAGAGGATATTTTAAAGTAGAAATAAGAAGGTAGATTAAGTATAGGGATAAAAGAAACCATCATTGATGATTCAGGTTTTGTTTTCGGTAACCGAGCATCTTGTGATATCACATGTTGAGATTGTGAAGACTGAAGGAGAAGTACTTTTTGTGGTGAAGGTGATAGGAATTGGTTCTGTTTGGTAATATTTAATTTGTAGTGGTGTCTTTTAGCTGTGTTAACTATTAAGCTAATTAAGTAAACTTAAAGTGCTGCCAGTTTTGAAAAGGAGACATTTATTTAAGAAAATACCTAGAATATTTGTCCAGGAATTTAACCAAATTTATTTATACCTATATATTTTTCCATTTTTAAGTCTTAAGAAAGAATCTTGTTGATAATAATGGATTATAACAAGAAGATGCAGCCTGCAAATCTGGCTATGGCTTTAATAGCTATAAAAAGTTATATTTTTCAAAGAATATGAAAAATTACACTTTGTGTTATAATAATTCTGTAAGATCCCCCTTCTCTAAAATACCTATTTTCTATATATAAGTTTCTTAGAAATCTTTCTTTATATTAACTAGAGATTTACCTTTACATATTAGTTGCTCAGTTCTTTTCATGTATAAACAAATGTTCCTTTATCAAAATAAGATAGAACTTACTTTAAAGACAATTTATACTAAATGATAGGTAACTTTAAAATTGCTGTTTTCATCTTTAGAAGGATCAGGAATAGCTGTATACCCTAGGTTTTTTTTATCTGGAGTCCCCCCAGTGGACTTTGGTTGGGGAAGGTATGAGTCCATGGATCCCTGAAATTATTGAAAAACAGTTACGTGTATCAGCATTCTTCTGGGAAGAAGAAAAGTGGCTTTCATCAGAAAAGACTCAAAAGACTTTAAGAACCAAGCCCATAGATAATAGCTACATGAAATAAATTTAAATCTCTTCTTGTAAAGCAACAACAGGGGAAACAAGTGATTTGGAATACTGAGAATAGGAAACAAAACACAATTATGGCCTTACCCAGTAATCCCTTTTGTGGTAGTATCTCATTTGTGATTAAAAAAATAATAATCCTTAGCATATGTTTTTGGTTATACTGATAAATTTAGATGAATTGAGTTTGGGAGGAACAGTTAATCTCTGAGTGCTGCCCAAGCAGTTATAATCTTTTCTTTCTAAACTTATCAAAAGACATAGTTTTTAGCTTGTACAGAATGTAAAATTACTGAGCTCTGTTCGTTAACGTATTGAAAGACCTCTTTTATAGTTTCTTGAAATGAGGTAAGAGACTGTTTTTAGAAAACAGTTTTGTGTTACCTCTTAAATACCTGACCTAGATGGTCTCCAAGGAAATTTTTTTTTTAATTTTGACAATGAAATTCAACTTTACATAGGTGAAATGTTGAGTGATCTTACCCCCAACCATAATGTTTATCTGACCAAAACTTTTGAATACTTTCTTTTATTAACAGTTACATAGTCTATAATTACTCCATGTAAATGCTTGCTGTTGTTGCTATTGTTAGTATTATTTATTATTTTGGCTGAGACATGGAGTGATCAAATAAATACAGACTTAACTCAGAACCCTGGTTTCAGTATACTACCTTAAATGAATTGAGTGTTTATTTTACCAGCTGAATAAAATAACTATATAAAAATAGTTAGATGACTAGAGGAGTAGTTGAAAGATATTTTAAAGCTCCCTCAATCTTTTTGTCTAGGCAATCCTTAGGTGTCACATGGCCCTCTAGTGGAAGGGATGCTCAGCTGGACCGAGGCAACTGCAGGATATTCCCGGGGAGTTGTTACCCAAGGGATTGCTTTTATTCAGGTAATCTTTATAGTTTGGATTAATTAGTTGGTTCTGACAACTTAGGTGATGGAATTTTGGAATAGGTAGGCAATATTTTAAAGTAAATATCCCTATTTGTGGAAGACTCCTAGATTAGCCCATTTCTTACTAAATACCATTGATCTTTATGTTAAAGGATTGATTGGGCTTTTTGTTGTTACTGTTGTTTTGTAATAGTTGTTGCTGTTGGTGGCAGTGGTGTGTTTTATTTTGTTGTTTATTTTTATTTTTTAATATTAAAAAAAGAAACCCTATACTTGATAAGTAATCATTCCTCATAAATAAGGCACCCCAAGGCTCTTTATGGCTTTATTCTTTTTGACTTTGTTTTTGGAAATAAAATTTCAGTGTGTTTTACTTTTTAAAAGTAATTTTGAATATTCATCTTTACATTCTTGAAACTTTGATAAGCATTTAAAGTTTCACTTTTCTGTTGGAAGAAGTGGATAGTGGAAGACATTAAATAGAATGGAAATGTAGGTGTCTGACTGATTTGCAAAAGGAGAAATAAGATTTTAAATTTTAAATTAGTTAAGGCAAAAAGAAGCATAGACCTAAAATTGGGAATGCTTATTTGTTTCTTACTTTGATACATTTTATTCCTATCAGGTAAATTCCCTGGCATTCTTTTTCTTAGGATTAAAGGGGGATACAAATTCATAACTTGAATTTGTTATTTTTAAAAATCATTTCTCATTTACTTTGGAATCTTCTGGATGGGTGAATGAATATAAATCAAGAATGCCAGTACAATAGTGATAGAAGTAGAGACTGACTTTTCCTTTTCTTTCCTATTCTCTTCTGAAGACTCTTATCATTGTTGAAATAAAACTGAGAGATTTCTGGCAACTTGATATTATAGCAAGGTATTTTGTAGCAGTAACTATTACTAATGAAATTTTTAAAGAATATGAAATAACTGATAAACTTAGTGATAGCCTCTGATCCAGCAGGTACTAAAATACCTACTTTTTGATTTGCTCTCTAATATGTCAAAATGCAGGCAAAAATAAAATCTACAGAATATGATGAGAAAATACATTTTGTGATTATTCTTTGGGAAAGCATAATAAGAAATATATAATGATGCAGGTGTTTTTAGTAATTATTTTACACAATATCAAAACAATGTTAATAGGGCAGTAAATTAATTTTTATAGAAGTTCTTTAGAGGTAACTAAGGCTGCTTTTAAATTTTTAATAGGAAGTTTTTCCATTTATATTATCAGGGCGAATCAGCACTTGATTTGGCAAAACAGAGAAAAAATGTGTGGATGATCAACCACTTACAAGAGGCAAGGCAAGCAAAAGGATATGACAATCCGTCCTTCCTTAGAAAGCTGAAAGCTGATAAGGTAAACTCATAACTGAAGATTTTGTTTTTTCTTTCTTTTTTTTTTTTGGAAATGGAGTTTTGCTCTTGTCGCCCAGGCTGGAGTGCAGTGGCGAGATTTTGGCTCACTGCAGCCTCTGCCTCCCGGTTTAAAGTGATTCTCGTGCCTCAGCCTCCTGAGTAGCTGGGGTTATAGGTGCCCATCACTATGCCCAGCTAATGTTTGTATTTTTTTAGTAGAGATGGGGTTTTACTATGTTGGCCATGGTAACTTCAGGTGACTTTACCTGACTTCAGGTGATCCACCCACCTTGGCCTCCCAAAGTGCTGGGAATACAGGTGTGAGCCTCCACGCCTGGCTGAAAATTTTCAACATATAATTTTTTAAGTAGGATTCATAGGCACACTTACGTAGCATGAGTATTTACAGCCTTTAATTTTGGCATTACTCTATGTAATTTTTAAAATATTATTGTACTTGGAATAAATGAAAGTAAATAACAAAGTTTCCAAGGGCTCTTACCTACCTGGTTGGTGACCTTTTGGGGCTGTCTAATAATTAAGAAGGATTGGTATGTATGAAATTATTTAAATCTCCATCGGCTACTCGTGTAAATTTTGGTTCATTATTTCAACTGGGCTTTTGTAAAGTAATAGATAAAAATAAAGGTTTTTCTAGTGAACGCTCGTTTGTTAGTATGATAATAAATGGTGAAATAGCTTAGTTCTAATACATCTTTTTAAACTACTCATAACTCCAGCTCTAACTTGAGCTTTGCATTCTTTTGTGATATGTTGTATACCTTTTTTCAGAGAGAGAGAACTTATATTCTTGACTTTCCTATGGAAACCTCATTTTAGATCATCTATATGCCTTCAGTTTTAAATTGTATGACTGTTGGCTCTGTTGCCTAATTATAATAATATGATACTAGAATTTAGAATATTTTCCCCCATAGAGGGGGTCTAGGTTCTGCACAATCTTATTTCCCACAAAAAAGAAGTTAACTGCCTTAGAGTTTCTTTATGTACCTAAATAACCGTCAAGATGTCTGCTAACTTGTCAGTAATCACAACTTGAGTGGCATTAAGTCTTGAGTACCATCTTTTGTATATTGTTTTTAGGCTGTTCTAGTGGCAATGTTGATTATTTAAAGTTAATATTGATCTATCTGTTACCAAGGCAAAAAGACAAATTTGGGATAAACAGAAGCACACTTGAAAGCATTGCCTCCTTTATTTATGGGAGTTTGGACTCCCTTAATCAGTTGAGAAGTCCCCGGGTCCGTTACTTAGAAGAATTAGATTCATAGTTTATAAACTTGGCTGTTTTCAGCCCTATGGCTGAGAATAATGAACAATTTTTGCATGTCATGTTAACTCTTCTATTTAATTATTAGATATGATACAGAAAATGATTTGTGTTGCTCAGTTTTCTAGGATTTAGAGCTGTTTTGCTCAACAGAGTGAAAAATGGCTGTTTTATTTTAGGCTAGTAATAAAAATATCTTGTGTTACTTTGGAAAATCCCACAATGTTGGTGCTTTCGTTTTGTTGAATGTGAATATTTTGAAATTTTATTTTACCTGTGTGTGTGTATAGTCATAAATGACTTACAAATATTAGATGTTGCATTAATATGTAAAGTTAGCGTTAGTAAATGATACATCAGGTTTATGTGTTTGGATGTGATTTTTTAAAAAAGAACTTCTTTAAAAGTTTAGTGCAATTTTAACATTGGTGTACCATTGTGGTCAGTTCAGAAATGGAGTTTTTTTCCTGCTTTTTTTCATTAGTAGCTTTAAAAAAATTAAAATTTTTATAAAGGTTACTTTTAAAAACCTATGATGATTGGGAGAGTAATCTTTAAAGGTTGAATGTAACCATCATATATTTAAAAATTACGATGATTAGGGGACCTGTGAGATTAAGCATCTGTAATTATGTAGACTGTTCTTTCTTTTTCCATGTCACATTGGAAAAGTTTCAGTCCTTAACATGTTTTGATTTGCTAGTCTATGAAGTGTGTTTTATACTTAAAACTAAAAAAGAAAATAGTGACACCTAGGACTCAATAGTGTTATTTTTTTTTTTTATTTTTTAATTTTTTTTTGAGACGGAGTCTCGCTCTGTCGCCCAGGCTGGAGTGCAGTGGCCGGATCTCAGCTCACTGCAAGCTCCGCCTCCCGGGTCCACGCCATTCTCCTGTCTCAGCCTCCCGAGTAGCTGGGACTACAGGCGCCCGCCACCTCGCCCGGCTAGTTTTTTGTATTTTTTTAGTAGAGACGGGGTTTCACCGTGTTCGCCAGGATGGTCTCGATCTCCTGACCTCGTGATCCGCCCGTCTCGGCCTCCCAAAGTGCTGGGATTACAAGCTTGAGCCACCGCGCCCGGCCGTGTTTTATTTTAAAAAGTCATTCCTTTAAGAAAAATAAAAATGGCATTCCAAAAGGGGGGAAATATTTTTGGATAGTGCTAGTAGACAGATAAAGAGGGAATCTTTAGCCAGGTGTGGTGGTGTGACTGTAGTCCCAGCTACTAGGGAGGCTGAAGCAGGAGGATTGGTTGAGCCCGGAAGGTTGAGTCTACAGTGAACCAAAATCATGCCACTGCACTCCAGCCTGGGTGACCGAGTGAGACCTTCTCTCCAAACAAAAGAAAGGGGGACAGTCTTTTTAGAAAATGATTTTAAAATGTCTTAGATTTTTTTAAGTAAAAGGATTTTAAACAGGCATATTTATGGTTAAATAAGTCTTAATAAGTTGGAGGGGCATCTTTAAATTAGTATTTAGAGGGGGTTTGGGAGTAGGAGGGAAGTTGGCTATAAAAGGGCAATATGAGGAATCCTTTTAGTAGTGGAAATATTCTGTATCTGGACTGTATCAAGGTTAGTTTCCTGGTTGGGATATGCTACTGTTACCATTGTTGTGATATGCTACTGTGATATGCTAGATGTTGCCACTGTGGAACAAAGGATATTTAGGATCTATCTGTGTTACTTATTACAACTGCGTGTGAATCTATAATTATTCTAAAATAAGAAGTTTAATTTAAAAAGGGGCTTCTGAATCTAGGTGGTGTATATACTTGACTATGTGATTCTTTCAAATTTACTATATAGTTGAAAATTTTCCTTATAAAATATAGGAGAAAAGAGATTCTCACATAGCAGCGCATCACCATTATATTTTTATAGTACCATTTTATGTGCCCATACACTCTCTCTCTTCTGAGTAGTAAATCTTCTCTAATGTCTTGATACAAAGTTCATACTTACTAGAAAAAAAAATTGGATTAGTTATTTTGCTACAGCATAAAATTAAAGCCTGAAATTGATGTTTAATTATTACTCTAAGTTAAAATTACACATTTAGTTCAGAAAATGAATTACAGTGGCCAAATTGGGGAAGACATGGTCATTTATATGAAAAAAAAATCCCACTTATTTCAGTGGAAGCTGATAGTATGAAAGGGGTGCTAAAAATGTGTAATGTAACCTTAGCTTTTAGAAAGATAAGTATTCAGTAAGGAAAGCAGTGTTTATACTCTGCTTTGTTAGACCACAGCTGTTTTGTTGTTGTTGTTGTTGTTTTCTTTTTGTGTGACAGAGTTTCATTTTGTTGCCCAGGCTGAAGTGCAGTGGCCTGATCACGGCTCATGGCAGCCTTGACCCTTGACTTACCTGGGCTCAGGTAATCCTCCCACCTCAGGCTCCCAAGTAGCTGGGACTGTAGTACAGGTGTGTGCCGCCATGCCCAGCTAATTTTTGTATTTTTTGTAGAGACATGTTTTTGCCATGTTGCCTAGGCTGCCCTACAACTCCTGGGCTCAAGCGATTCTCTCGTCTAGGCCTCCCAAAGTGTTGAGATTAAAGGCATGAGCCACCGTGCCCTGCCTTGAATATCTTACATAGTTTTGTGACCTAAGGTAACTGAACAGAGACTTGATAACTGGCTATAAGTTTGTAGGGGCTCTTACATGGAAGAGGCAGTAGACTTAACTTTGGTTGCTGTAAAGATAAAATTGTGATAGATGTTACGAAGAGTTATATAGGTTTTATACTTACATGTATGGACTTTCTCACAACCAGACCAGTACAGAAATGAAATGGAAATAACCTCTGGAGTGTTGAGCACTCTGCCTTGATCTTCGTTCAGAGACACATATCTTCATTCAGTGGACTCTAGGAGCCTATGGATTGTTTGCTTTTATTCTTTATCTCATTTTAAGATTTTAATATACTGTTTATCATTTGAAATGTCTACTCCAGGCAAGCATCTTCATATTTCCTTGTGTGATAAAATTCTTATACTTTCAGTCATTCTAGTTGTCCTTGTCTCTCTGGTTATCAGTGCACCTGTTAAAAAGGGGTGGTATTTTTCATGAACTATTTGCTAGCCAGTGTATGTGTTAAGCAGTTAGTATCGTCTTCTGTATTTGACCATATAGAACCCACTCCTATAACTTCTATTCTTATTTTCCACAATTTTAGCAAAGTTATTTAAAATTGTTTGATGCCTGTCTCCAGAAGACAGACACCAGCACCTTGAATAATACTGATACATAGTGTGCAAATTTGAATGAATGAATTTCACCTGCTGTTGCATGCCTTCACAACGGTAACAATGATTCAGATTGAGATTACTTGAAACATGCAAAAACTTTCTAATTTTTTGTTTCTATACAGGAATTTCGGCAGAAAGTAATGTTAGGAACTCCTTTCCTAGTTATTTGGCTGGTTGGGTTTATAGCAGACCTAAATATTGATTCTTGGCTCATTAAAGGGCTAATGTATGGTGGTGTTTGGGCTACAGTACAGTTTCTTTCAAAGTAAGTGTATTGTTTTTAACTATATTTTAAACTGTACATGAAATAATATAATTTGTACTCGTATAAAATTAATGTTTTGTATGTTGTACGTTTGATCTTAATTTAAAGAATTTAGACATCTATATGTGAAATCTGACATTTCTTTAACATTGTTATGTTAATTAAAATGATTCAAAGGCACTTTAATGATAAAAGTCTAGCATATAATTTTTAACACTAAAACATAGTTTGAGAAATATTTGAAATATTTCAGTAAAAGTAAATTTCAGTCTGTTGAACTCTAAATACATATATTGTTAATTTCTAGGTGATTATAATGCTTGAGCTCACCTTTCTGTAGGAATTATATTTTCCTCTAGAAATTAAGGCATAAGCAATAAACAAGGAAGAGGCTTTATTTCTAGTAGCAGGGTAAAGTCTAAGCATAATTATGAAGTAGGCTCAGTTTTTAAGATTATTTTCTCCCTCTTTTTTCTTTAAACATCATGATCATTCCGTTTTCTTTTCTTAGGTCTCATTGCTCTAAAGTTACCTTTCCAGCAAACCTAGGCAGGTGTCTGTAATCTGGTATTTCCCATCTAATTTCCAATCCTTTAGTATCTTATTTTCACTTGCATTTCAGAAAAGAATTCTGAAAATAATTCACACAGAGATGATAATGACTAGTATTATAATATGCTGAGTGGCTTAAATGTAGTTAATCTCTTTTTAGTATTTCTAGGCGCTCCAAGAGGTATAAATAGGAAGTCACTAAGACTTTCTACCTATATGGATAGTTGATTCTGTTTATGTTTAATAAAATGTATTAATGTTTATTTTTCCCCAATTTTAAGTATTAAAAACACAACCCTTCAGTTTCACTGAGCTAGCCAGTTCATTCTACTTGAAAAGATGTGCTCCAACTTTTGCTGGCATGTATAGGTAAGGAGAAATAATGATGAAACAGAGAAAAATGTGAGGCTTGGTTTGTATTCATTTGTCAAAATTATAACACATCTTTGGTGAAAAATCTGCTGGATGATAGCTACTGTATATACTAAAGTCAGTTACTGACTTTAAGAGAATAGGAGTGCACTAAAATTCTGAAATTGAAAAGCATATGGAATATAATTTAAATTTGGGGGAATTAAAAGGAACTTCAGAATCTTGCTGAGTCCTTCAGCTGTGAACTAATTTTTGTTGATGACTGTGAAAAATTAAGCATCCTGAACTCTGGATTCTGGTGAAACCAATACGTACTGTACAAAATGTGTGTCATTTTCATTTAAATAAATATTCATTTTTACAATGAAATATAGAGCTCATATTTTATAAAACTTGTGTTTTACAGATCCTTTTTCGATCATTCAATGCATAGTGCATTGCCCCTTGGGATATATTTGGCAACCAAATTCTGGATGTATGTGACGTGGTTCTTCTGGTTTTGGAATGATATCCTTTGGTTATAAAGATCATACCTAAAACAAATTTTGTTTGTTATTTGAACAAATGTTTAATAATTTTACATTAGGACTGAACTCATTCATAATGCATTAAAATAGTGTTCCTAGAAAAATAAGTAAACTAATATAATGTTTTAAAATATTTAATAGGTTGCTTTTGAAAGCTGTGCTTAATAACAACATATAAATAATAGTAGCTGTCACATATTGAGTGTTTAAAAGACATTTTTTGACTACTCATTTAATCCACATTTCATAAATTAGTATTGTTATCCCCTTTTTCCCCCTTTTTTTCTGTATTTTTTATTTTTATAGATTCAGGGGTTACATGTGAAGGTTTGTTTTATGGATGTATTGTGTAATGGAGAAAAGAACAAGCATCCTCATTTTAAAAAATGGGTAAAGGACACAAACACAAACAGACATTTCTCCAAGGACATACAAGTGGCCCAACGTGAAAAAATGTTAGACATCACCAATCATCAGAGAAATGCAAATTAAAACTACAATCTCACACCAGTCAGAATAGCTATGTTTAAAAGGTCAGAAAGCAACAAGATGTTGAGGATGCAGAGAAAAAGGAATGCTGTTGGTGGGAATGTAAATGAGTGCAACCCTATGGAAAACAGTATGGTTATTTCTCAAAGAACTAAAGATAGAACTACTAGCTGGGCACTGCAGCTCACGCCTATAATTTCAGCACTTTGGGAGGTCGAGGTGAGTGGATAATGAGGTCAGGAATTCAAAACAAGACCAGCCAATATGGTGAAACCCCATCTCTACTAAAGATACAAAAATTAGCCAGACATGGTGAAACGTGCCTGTAGTCCCAGCTACTCGGGAGGCTGAAGCAGTACAATTGCTTGAACCCGAGAGGCGGAGGTTGCAGTGAGCTGAGATGTGCCACTGCACTCCAGCCTGGTGACAGAGCGAGAGTCTGTCTCAAAAAAAAAAAAAAAAAAAAAACTGCCATTCTACTCAGCCATCTCCGTTTTATAGTTGAGCAAAAGTTAGGCTTAAGGAGTCTTAGTCTCTGATCAAGTTGGGACTGAAACTTGTATTTTTCTCATTAAACATATTTTAAGCCTTTCTACCAAATGGTGATTTTTATGTTTTGGTATCAAACTAGTTTCTCTAAATATTTTTTTAATACCACTACTTACTTTGCTGTGGTAAATAAGAGTTAATCTTCTCTCCTCGTCTCTTTTGCCTTCATGAAAAGCATGTATTTTCACACATTTGCTAACTTCAGCAAATTATCAGTGTAGTATACTCCCCTATTTAAAAAAAAATTTAAATATTTTTAACCTGTTGCCCAGGTTGGAGTGCAGTGGCACAATCATGGCTCACTGCAGCTTGAACTCTGGGGCTCCAGCAGTCCTTCTGCCTCAGCTTCCCAAGTAGCTGGGACTATAGGCATGCACCACCACGACTGGCTAATATACTTTTTAAACTAATATAATTAAAATTGTAAGTGTGCCTGTGTGCCAATAAAGAAAGCAAGCCAATGCCAATTTTTGATATTTTTACATAGAAAAAGTTAAGTCAGCAAGATAGACCGATTCATTGTAATAAAGGAACATGTTTCATAAATGTTGACTAAATATTTTTCAAAACATTACAAAAGTATATGATATGTTTTAAATGGTATGCAGTTTTTCATGACTTGTAACTGTTCTAAACAACTTTAGTTATTAATACCTGGTTTTGTTTCACAGCCTTGCATAACATAATGTTGTATTATTTTTATTAAGTAGCCTTGTGTTTTAGTCGAAACACAAAATGTGCTTATTTTATTTTTGAGACCTAAGGCACAGAATTGTAACTACACTTTTAATTCTTATATTTTTACTGCATTATGTAATTACTTTCAGAAAGTGTAGTACTTTTAAATATTTTCTTAGTTTAAGTATCTATTGAAATTCTTCCATATGGCAGTTTTCACTAGCAAATTCTGGCCTTGTATTATACTTTGACTTAAAAATTGTTCCTCAAGGATTTATTAAGCATTAGAATTGCCGTATTGGAACACTTAGTATGAGTAAAACAGATCTGTTGGTTTTCATTACCTCATCTATTTTAAACTCACAAAAAGCGTTGACCTCTGAAATGACTTTTGTATTCCAGACATATTTTCTAACTTTGTGTTTCCTAAATTGGACATTAAAGTTGGTGTTCAAGGAAAAAACTCAGAATCAGATCTCAAAATAATGTTAAACTGTTTCTGTACTGTTATGTGTAAGCGGCAAGAAGCAAGAAAATCAGTAACTTACCAAATAATGAAAAATTAATGCTAGAGAGCATTATATAGTAAAATTTCAATTTTTTCCTTTATTCAAAGTTAATATAAAATAGCTAAAGCTAGAGAAATAGTATAAAATAGCTAAAACTGGGAATTGAAAATAAGAAAGGCAAATTTTGAAGGGAAGACCAGAACAATCAAGTCTATTTAAGCTTACCCTATTTGAATACTTCTGCCTTTAAAATAGATTGATATAGATTTCATTTTGTAAATACACTGAATAAGTTGCATGCAAATTTTTCAAATAAAAATTGCAGTATGAGAATACCAAGTTTTATTCTTACATGTCTGTAAAGGGGAGATGATAGTAGCACTGTGTCCAAGTTCTTGAGAAAATAAACACCTGAAGACATACCTGACATGTAAAAAGTGTTAAATAAATGCATGCTATTTCTGATGACTTGTAAAATCTAAGTTTATATCCAAATTGATCTTAAATATGGATTCACAATTCTTTTTTTTGTTTTTGTTTTTGGTCCGTTTGTTTTTGTGTTGGTTTTTTTTTTTGTTTGTTTTTTTTTTTTTTGAGATAGTGTCTCGCGCTGTCGCCCAGGCTAGAGTGCAATGGCATGATCTTGGCTCACTGCAACCTCTGCCTCCTGGGTTCATACGATTCTCCTGCCTGAGCCTCCCAAGTAGCTGGGATTATATAGGTGCACACCACCATACCTGGTTAATTTCTTATATTTTTAGTAGGGATGGGGTTTCACTATGTTGGCCAGACTGGTCTCGAACTTCTGACCTCGTGATCCGCCCACCTTGGTCTTCCGAAGTGCTGGGATTACAGGCGTGAGCCACTGTGCCCGGCAGGTGGTTTTTTGGAGACATGGTCTCACTCTGTCACTCCCAGACTGGAGTGCAGTGGCACAATCACGGCTCACTGCAGCCTCAACCTCCCAGGCTCAGGTGATCCTCCCACCTCAGCCTCCCGAGTAGCTAGGACTACAGGCATAAGCCACCATGCCTCGCTAATTTTCGTACTTCTGTAGAGGCTGAGTTTTGCCATGTTGCCCAGGCTAGTCTCAAACTCCTGGGCTCAAGTGGTTCTCTTGCCTCAGCTTCCCAAAGTGCTGGGATTACAAGTGTGAGCCCATGCCTAGCTCACAGTTTATTTGAACATTTGTGTGTGCGTAAATGATACTCATGGAATATGCGATGAAAGCACAAATTAAATCCCAGTTATGCAAAGGAAAATGTTATACTTGATGTTATAAAAGAGCTGTATTGCTAGGCCCTCTATGATTTTGGAACTATGTTTTTCTCCCAGTTTTATACTTCTAAAGCCAATAAGAGAAGCTTAAGAAACCTCTAGGAAGGAAACAGAAAAGAGCACAGAGTAGGTTATAATGGAGGCACAAAGGATATTAGACAGGAAATAGCCACAAGGCTCATAATATATGGTGCTGATTCATGTACCATAAGATAAAGTAGCAGTTGTCCAGGATTGCTTCTGATGACCTCAGGCTCCTTTCTGTTGCTTTTAACACCTTTCTTGTGCAACTCATGGCTACATATGTAATTAAAACTGATTTAGACTAGTTTTGAAAAATAGAATGATAGTTGTTTTTCATTATTCACAGTAGTTCTGTGAAGTTGCTGCAAGCTCTGAATTAGAAAATACTCAACCATTGTTCCTAAGAGAAATAACAGAGTTAGGTTCCTATGTGGCTGTGGTCACAACAGTATTGATCATCAGTTGATCACTACATAACCTTGTTTATATGTGTTTCTGTTTTAAAAAACCTTAATATGTATTGTTGATTCGTTAATATTGAACTTATGGCCAACAGCACTACAGCTCATTCCTGAATGAAGCTTATCTCACATATATTTTTTCTGTAAAGCACATCACAGCCTCCTTGTGCTTAAGAGCATGATAGCACTTCAGCACTGTGCTTGAAGGCCCTTTTAAACAGCAAGATCAACACAGAAGCACAAAAATATGGCCCTAAATAGACCATGTAAAGGACACTTGTTTATAGTATGAGAACTAAAACAAGAAGACAGAATGTTGCTTTGCTCAGCCTCATATGAGAATGTACGCATTGGGTGACTCAAATTTTTCACTGTTGTTCATGCCTTGTTGAATTCATGGCACTGAAAAAGTGCCATGAATATTGATTTTGGTGTTACAAATCAGTTTTATCAAGGAGGTGTGAGGATCAACTATATAAATTTTATTTTGGTTTCCTACGTAATATGATGCCCAGCTTATTAAGTTACTTAAGTGTTTTTATGGTGATAATGAATTTTACATTGATGTAAGCTATTTGTTCTAGTAAGTTCTTACTGTTCCATTCTTTGAATAATTATTTCCCCATAAAACACCTTATGTTTATTTGGTGCTTTTTGGTTTATAGTTTTTCAGATACATTATTTTACTTGGTTCTCTGAATAATTGAGATTAAAAAAAAACTATACAGATCTTAATACTGTTTTCTAACTGATGGAAAGACTGAGGCTCTGAGAAGTTGTTACGTCTTGCTCAAAGTCACATAGGTGGGAAATTGTTAAGAGTTTGATGTCAGACTCAGCTCTCTGTCCTGATTCAGTGTGTCTTCAAATGTCCTTATATTACACTCTGAATATAATTTTAAGTTCATAAACCTTCCTGGAAAACAGTTTGGCAGCCTCTAGAGTGATCTTTAATAATACTCTTTAATTGGATTGGGTGCGGTGGCTCACACCTGTAATCCCAGCACTTTGGGAGGCCGAGGCGGGCAGATCACAAGGTCAGGAATTGAGACCATCCTGGCTAATATGGTGAAACCTCGTCTCTGCTAAAAATATAAAAATTTAGCCGGGCGTGGTGGCGGGCACCTGTAGTCCCAGCTACTGGGGAGGCTGAGGCCAGAGAATGGCGTGAACCTGGGAGGCGGAGCTTGCAGTGAGCTGAGATTGCGCCACTGCACTCCAGCCTGGGCGACAGAGTGAGACTCCGTCTCACATAAATAATAAATAAAAATATCCTTTAATCTCTTATCATATGTCAATAAATAATCAGATGTAAGATCAAAGATTTATTTACAAGGATGTTTCTCTTTGTATTATTTATAGTAGGGGAAAACATGAAAACAACCTGAATAGCCAACCTAAATAGGGGGAGAGTTTTATCAGTTATGCTGCCTATGGAATGGTATTACATAACCACTAAAATACTTTCCTGCCTGAATGATTATTAAGATATAATAAGTGAAAAAATACTAACATATTTACAGAATGAAGTTTAAAATGCACAAAGGAAAAGAGCTGGAAATGAATATGTATCATTTTAGCAGTGGTTATCTCTAGGAATTGTACTCGAGTGATTTTATTTGGTTTCTTGCATTTTTACTTACTTTTAAAAATTTTTCTCTGACTATGCTTCTTATAATTAAACAACTCTAAAATTCACTGACATAGCCAGTATAATCACCTGCTTATTGTGTTGACAACACTTGAAATATTGACAAAAGTTATTAGAAATTTTATGTCTGAAAATAAGTAATTTTTCAATGTGGCTTTAAGTTAATTGAGATTTAAACTCAAGAAAGATATGAACAGTATGCAGAATCTGGGATGATTACATATATTAAAAAATCAAAAATGTGCAGAATTAATTATCTCCTATGCATTTCCTCTTAAGCATTTTTTTCTGTTGGTTACTTGTTAGATTTCTCTGTTTTCTGTGTATGTCTCCCAGTTTCCTTTTAATACCCTCTAAGCTTTTTAATGTCCATCTTCAGGTATCCAGTCACCACTTTTCATGAATTCTAACAATATTGCTATAAATATTTTTGTATATCTTTTTTTCCCACAAGAGTTTCTCTGAGGTTATTAAAGATACTCTGTAATTTACATTCTCAATCATGTGCATTTGACTACTGTAAATGAAGACGGATGTGAGGGGAGGGATCAGTATCTTCCCCCTCATTAGAGAGATCCTTGTTCAGCACCTTTTCTTCACTCAGTTGCAGTCTCAACCTTGATATTCATCACATTTTCCTAGGTACTCTGGTTTATTGATCTATCTGCCTATGTTAACATTGTATAATCTCATTACTGTAGTTTTGCTCTTAAATTGTATCTGAGCAGGGCAATTTTTCCAAGTTTGTTATTTCTCAGGAATATCTCAGCTCTTTTGCTAAGGAAGAGCCTTTTGCTCTTCCATTTAGATTTTTTTAGAATAAGCTCTTTGAGTTCCACGAAAAGCCTTATGCCTTTAAAAAAATTTTTTTGACAGTCTTGCTCTGTTGCCCAGGCTGGAGTGCATTGACGTGATCTTAACTCACTGCAACCTCCACCTCCTGGGTTCAAGCAGTTCTCCCACTTCAGCCTCCCAAGTAGTTGGAATTACAGGCATACACCACCATGCCTGGCTAATTTTTGTATTTTTAGTAAAAAAGGGGTTTCACCATGTTGGCCAAGCTGGTCTTGAACTCCTGAACTCAAGTGATCCACCTGCTGTGGCCTCCCAAAGTGCTGGGATTACAGGCATGAGCTACCATGTCCAGCCAGCCTTACACCATTTTGATTGAGATTCTATTTGAGCTGTAGATTGATTTAGAGAAAGTAACTACTTTTGGTACTTAAACCTTTTATGTTTTTTAATGAAGTCATATAATTTCTTATGTAGAAGTTTATATCTCTTGTTAGATTTATTTTTAAAAGAATTTAAATGTTTTAAATTATGACTTTTTTATTTTTAATTAAAATTTCTATTTGTGTCTGGTTTATAGAAATGTAGCTGATTGGTTATTGCCAACAACCTTGCTAAAGCCTTTTATTATTTCTAATAATGGGGTATTTTGGATATATGACATGGGATAATCATTATGTATAAAGACTTTTCATTATGTGAAAAGAAAGAATTTTTTCTTTCTACTCTTTATGGCATTTAATTCCTTTAGTGATCTTATTATATTAGCTAGGATCTCAGTACACCGTGGAATAGACACAGAATGAGTATCCTCATTTTGTTCCTGACTTTAAAGGGTATCATCTTTAAAAGATGGACTTTAAAGGGCTAGTATTTTACCATGGAGTGTGATCTTATAAAGTGTTTACTTGAATTTTATAAATAACCTCTCCCTCTACACCCCCCCTTTTTTTTTACTTTTTGTGAATTGTGTATTTTTTCTTTTATGTTTTTAATATTAAATAATATCTTAATAGATTTTTCTAATGTTGAACCACTTACGCATGTCTGGAGTAAACAAACATGGGCATAATGTCTTATTTTTCTATACGTTGCTGGATTAAATTTGTTACTAGTTTTGCATGTACATTTGTGAATGAAATTGTTTTATAATTTTTTTGTATTTGTTTTGATATCAACATGATAGTCTCAAAATGGGTGGAGAATTGTTCTTTTTTTATGTTATTTGAAAGGGTTTAGGTTAAATTGAAATTATTAACTACATGTTTATTAGATTTTCTAAAATCATTTTAGCTGGAATTTGCTTTATGTTTAAGAATTTTGTAATATATATATTGTATATTTATGTATTTTAGTGATTTGTCCATTTGTTTTCAAATGTGCCACATTCTGTTTTTTTAAACTCAACTGCTGTACCCCCTCTCTCATTCCTAGTATTAATTAGAGATATTTTTTAGTTACTCTATTTTATTGGATTTTTTAAAGAAACAACTTTAGGTTTTATTAATCCTTTCTATTTGCACTTTCAGTATGTTTTATTTCCTGTTGTCTGCTTGTTTAGTTTTTTCTTCAGCTTATTAAATTGTTTAGTTTTCATTGATATTTTCTATTAGAAACATTTAAGTTTAGAAAGTAACAGTTTATATACTACCTCAGCTGCATTCCATACAGAAGATTAAGCTTCTTAATTAGGTTTCTCAAGTCACTATATCATTACCAAATTTTTATCTATTTGCAGCGTCATTTATTGAGAGACCTATGGCAAAATTTTCTACTGTGTTGCTGTATTTAGGAGTTTCTCTTTGCGATTCAGTCAGTTTTTTGCTTTACATGTTTTGGAGTTTCATTATTAAGTATGTATAAGTTTAGAATTCTTTCTAATGAGTTGAACCTTTTATCAAATATATAGTGACCCGTGGTAAGAAGCATTAGCAATGACTATTTTAATTAGTATTGCTTTAAATAATTTATGGCCTTGAATTTTTAAAATGTCTCTTGCAAATAGCACGTAGCATATAGGAATAAGCAAATCCTGAAGAGTGGACACTGAATTTCTGAACCAGTTTACCTCTAGATTTGTGTTTGTTTATCATCTCTGGTCTCCATGGGGTTTTCTTACTAGCAGCTCAGCAACACATTCAAAATGATTTAGTTTTTTTTTGTTTTTTTTGAGACAGAGTTTCACTCTGTTGCCCAGGCTGGAGTGCAGTGGCGTGATCTTGGCTCAGGGCAACCGCTGCCTCCCAGGTTCAGGTGGCTCTTGTGCTTCAGACTTCCAAGTAGCTAGGATTACAGGCATGCGCCACCACGCCTGGCTAACTTTTGTTTTTATAGTAGAGACGGGGTCTACAAAAACTAAAAAAATTAGCCGGGTGTGGTGGTGCATGCCTGTAGTCTCAGCTACTCAGGAGGCTGAGGCAGTAGGACCTTTTCAGGAGTTAGAGACTGCAGTAAGCTCTCATTATGCCACTGCACTCTGGCCTGGGTAACAGAGTGAGACCTTGTCTCTATTAAAAAACTTTCTACTCAAGAACACATTTGTTACCATTGAGATTAAAAAACAAGCGGTATGTTTCAGAGGATGTTAATCATTGTCCCTCAGATTTTCTTAATATACAGTATGCCTTTTCAGGATGCAGTATTTAAAATGGAGGTTATATTTGTATATTCTATATGTAATTTATAAAAATGAAGGTTTTCTTTCCTTTTATCTGAAATTTTCTGTTAGGATCTCTGAATTCTTTTCTATTTGATGTATTTACTACTACTGGGATAAAACTATCCATGTGTTCAATTATGTTTGTCATCTGTGTTCATACTTTTGTCTCTAATCTTTATTATTATCATTGTTATTATTTTTTGAGACGGAGGTCTCCCTGTGTTGGCCAGGCCGATCTTGAAGTGCTGGGCTTAAGTGATCTTCTGGGTTCAGCCTCCTGAGTAGCTGGAATTATAGGTGCATGCCACCATGTCCAGTTTTTGTCTCTAATTATTGTTTTGAGTTTTCTTTTTTTCCCTCATTTACTGATTGTCAGTCTTTTTTATCCTCCTTGTGTTCATCTTTATAAATTTTTAGTTCATATATTGTGTAATGGTTTCGTTTGATCTGTTTTTTTTTTTTTCTAGAGTCACCCTTTTCATTTGGTTCTAATTGTTTTATGATCTTATGTTTAAGCTTTTATAGGATTTATATTTTAATTTAATTATGAAGCATCTTTGGTTAATTTGCCTTTGTCCTTAATTTGTGTTTGTCCAAATTTGCTGCTGCTTTCCATACTGGGTTATTTGCTTTGTGAATACTGTGCACATTTTTTCTGATTTATTATTTTTGTTTTGTTTTCAAGTACTCTAGCATGGTTGTTATGCCATTTCTTTTCATCTTTCATCTTGCTCGTGATTGACCTAGGCAAATATATTCAGACTTTTATGTTTTCTCTGATAATATTGTAGAGCAATCTTTGAAGTTTTTCCTGACCCGTTTGGTACAAGGATATTGAAAGAGAGCTCAGTTGTAAATTCTTGCTCGGAAACTTGTGTTTAGCTGTCTTAGGAACTGAACAACGAGATCACTTGGACTCGGGAAGGGGAACATCACACAATGGGGCCTATCATGGGGAGGGGGGAGGGGGGAGGGATTGCATTGGGGAGTTATACCTGATATAAATGATGAATTGATGGGTGCTGACGAGTTGATGGGTGCAGCACACCAACATGGCACATGTATACATATGTAACAAACCTGCACGTTATGCACATGTACCCTAGAACTTAAAGTATAATTAAAAAAAAAAAAAAAAAATCTTGCTGAAAGTTTTTCCTGAGGTTTTATTCTGTGCAGCCTTAGAGATAGAATGATGTTGGAATTATCCCCCACCAGCCATCCCCTCAATTTTGTTAAGTCACCTTATTAATGACAAGCCTTGGTTTTTCTTGATACTTAGTGGAAGCCATGCAGTAGTATTCAGGGACTTATGTTCCTGAAGGGGTTTTCCTGACTTGTTCAAATTATCTACTCACCATTTCAATTATTTTTCTCCAGTTGAGTAGGACTGAGGAGTGGAGTATGTATTAGTCAGTTCAAGCTGCCGTAATGATATACCAAAGACTGGGTGGTTTAACAACAGAAATTTGTTTTCTCACAGTTCTGGAGGCTGGTAGTTTGAGATCAGGGTGCCAGCATGTTTGGGTTCTGATGAGGGTGGTCTTCCTATCTTGCAGATGATGACTTTCTTGCTGTGTTCTCACATGGTGAGGAGAAAGAGTAAGAAATCTCTCATTCTACCTTATATAAGGAAAGCCACAATCCTATTGGATTAGGCTCTCACCCTTATGACTTAATTTAAGCTTAATTGCTTCCTAAAGACCACATCTCCAGATGCAGTCAGATTGCAGGTGTTAGGGGTTCAACATATGCATTGTGAGGAAACACAATTTAGTCCATAGCAAAGGGCCAGGGTGAAATAGATGAGAATTCTCATCTACAGTTTTTCATCCTACTAGTACAGTAGAGCAGGGTTAGGAGCTACCTCAGGCAGCCTGCCTTACCAGAATCATCACCTTTTTGTGGCCTTCAGTTTTGAACTTATGATACAATGTGGTCTGTCCTCTTTTCCGAAGTTGTTGCCATTATTTTTGAGAGGCGCTTGGTTTGTTTGATTTACTGTTTTAAATTCATTTTGCTGAGTATTATGGTAAATAAGTTTAGTGTATGAATTTCTATTTTTGAAAGAAAGCCTAGTTAGATAAGTTTGTTTAAAAATAAAATGAGAGCTGCATTTCGTAGCAGACATCAAGAAAACATCCAACTAGATTAAAGAATTAAATGTACAAAATGATTCTATAAACATTTAAGTGAAAGCATTGATGGTAAATACTTTAATTGGAGGGCTGTTTAAACATAAAAGCAAAAATATAAATTAATAAAATAGCACGTATTTGTCTCTTAAATTGGCAGCATTTTTTGATTACTGCCAATGCAAATGTACTAATCAGTCATATGTTGTTAATGGAGTTATAAATTGATATATCTTGCTGGAAAATAGTATAAAAGTATCTATATATCTATATCTCAAGCCTTAAAAATGCTCATACCTAAATATATTGTTTTCATAATATTTATTGGCATAGAAAATTGTGTTGAGCACTTTGGCGAGGCCGAATAGCATAGGTCATACGAGTCTGAGTTTTAATACTTGCTCTACCTCTAACTCACTGTAATCTTGGACAATGTAGCTTCTGCTTCAGTTGTATCATCTGTAAAGGGATAATAGCAGGATTTATCATAGGGTTCTTATACTGCTTAAATGGCACATAGTTGGTGATTAATATGTTATTTTGTTAATAATTAGATACATTATGATACCAGTCATAATTAAAAATGCAGAATATACCAAAATTAAAAGAAGTTTAATTCTGGGTTATAGAGTTCTTGTTTCTTTCTGCTTTTTTTAGTGTTTTCTCATTTTCTCTAATAATAAAATTAATACTGAAAACAGCCATG
>NC_045443.1:74249211-74325984 GCF_002776525.5 Piliocolobus tephrosceles
GTGCAGTGACGTGATCTTGGCTCACTGCAACCTCTGCCTCCCAGGTTCAAGCACTTCTCCTGCCTCAGCCCCCTCAGTAGCTGGGATTACAGGCGTGCACCACCATGCCTGACTAATTTTTGTATTTTTAGTAGAGACAGGGTTTTGCCATATTGGCCAGGCTGGTCTCGAACTCCTGACCTCAGGTAATCCACCCACCTCGGCCTCCCAAAGTGCTGGGATTACAGGTGTGAGCCACCACGCCCAGCCTATTTCAGTTAAATTTTTAAAATTAGCTTATCTAACCTATTGCTAAAGCTAAATTCAGTCTACCATTTGAAGATACCTAATTTCTTTATCATTAAAGAGCAAGGAAAGACATTTTTAAAGTTCATTCAGTATTGAATTCCTTAATATACCTTTCAAATGTGTAGTCGTATATTGAACTGACCCCCTGCCAATTTAATCCAGGTCCTGAGAGTTTGACCTATTTATTTACATGTTATGTTAGCACCTTTTCAAAACTTGTTATAAATAAAAGTGCTGCCCCTGAGTAATGTCAGGCCTCAGCATTCTACACACTTTATTCTCCAGAATAAACAGCTGAAAGTTTGACTTCTTATTTACTCTCTGCTGGCTATACCGGTATATTTTGTGGAGTAAGATTGGAAAAAGTTGGGGGAAAAGAGAGGACTGGAGAAAAAAGGAAAAGATAAATCACTTTTGAATATGCCAGTTGATAATAACTCATCTTTTCTTTCGTCTTTTGTTTCTCCTGTATGTCAAGTGGCTATTGAGTGTTTTGGTATTTTCCAAACAAATGTAGAATGATTTCATTCAAGAAGCTGTTCCTTTTCTATCTGTGCTTCATGAGAAATGTAAACAGTGGGTACACATGATAATGTCAAAAAAATCTTATGAAATTCTTATATGATACTTGTATCTACATAAAATCTTACAAATGGTATTTGAATGTACCTGGTGTTTTGTGTCTCAGAAATGTATTGCTGTAGCAACGTTGCTTTATTTTTGTAGTGTTATTTAAATTGTTTTTTGATAATTTACTTACGTTTATAAATGCCTAATGTATTTTTTTATGTTTTTATGAGATAGAAAAAATGTGAACATATAAACTGTTGCATATAAACTATTTCTGTTTTAAGCAAGCTTATATTTTTTCTGAAATTAATTTCAGTGTGTTCAAAAAAAGGCAAAAGTGACAGTTTTTTTTTTTGACTTTCCTATAGTTAAAAGCAATCTTTCAAATATACGAGTACGATATCTGTAGTATTTGGTAGATGCATAAAGATGGCAATGCATATACATAAAGTATATGTTAATAACTTTGAACATGAGAAATGCCTTCATTTTTGTCAAAAAATTAGTCATTTAAAATTTTCGTTGAATTTTTAATACATTCACTAACTTAAAAGTGTCAGATAAGTCTACATGATTTAAAATTTATAAAGAAGTCACATTATTTTTATATGTAGTTATAATGCAAAACAGCTTGAGTTTTTTTTAACTGGTAGGTGTTTTGTAAACTTTCATAGATTATAAGTTTATATATAATAGTAATTCATTTATCATTGCTTCTTTAAATTCCTTAACCTTAGGCACATCTCAACTTTTTATTTATCCATCTTCCATTCCTTGCCAATAGTGTTGCACTTTTCTACAATTTTGGAAAATCTTGGAAATCAGATCCAGGGATTATTAAAGCAACAGAAGAGCAAAAGAAAAAGGTAGCAAAATACCAACTAAGTCACTTGTGTTTAACTGCCAAATTATTAGTATTTATAGCAGACATTAGAGTACAGAGGAAGTAACTATCTTTTAGAATATAAAGAAGTTTTAAGCTAAATTGAGATTATGTATCTTTTATTTGGTGCTCATCCTTGGTGCTGTTGTGATGCCTGTCCATAACACTTCCATGACATTTTATAATTTCATGTTTCTCTCCCTTACAAGACTGCTGTGATTGCTTTGAGGGGTGAATACGGTGTCTTAAACATCTCTGTAAATCTCCAGGAAATAATTGGCGTTTAGTAGATGTTTGCTGAATGACTATGTCAACTAGAAGGTTAATAAATTGGTTGATAGTGCAGATACACTGTCCCAATAGCTAAAATATTTATATATACCATCCAGGGCATCCCTTTCGTATAATGCAGGTTATTAGGAAACCAATTTTATAATCTAACAATGTTGTATATTTAGAGAACTGGACTAGAAGCATTTTAGATTATTTTAAAAGCTGTTTTGTTTAGTCTCTAAAAAATTTTTTTTGATGAGTTATTCCAGTCCACAATAGACTAAGACAATGGCAGATTCTTTTGGTCTAATCCCCTTTTTTCTGGGCAGCATAGAGATTGCTACCCTATATTCTTACAGCAATGAAATAGCAGTAAATAAACAAAAGATTTTATTTCTCTTTTTGAACTGAAAACATCAGTAAATTAAAGATGAAAATCATGTTTATTGATTCATAGTGATGGCAAAAAGAGTTGGTGAGCATTGTTCACTTTTGAATTAAATATTATTTTTTTAATTCACAGACAATAGTTGAACTTGCAGAGACAGGAAGTCTGGACCTCAGTATATTCTGCAGTACCTGTTTGGTAGTATTTTCTTCTTTGTTCTTCCCTTCCTTCTCTTCCTCCTGACAATGGCATAGCATAGTGGGTATGGGGTGTGGGGAAAAGGAAGAATTTCTTTCACTGAACACATTCCCTACCCCTTGGTATAAGAGGAAATATCGTTAAAGGATGTCTCCTTCCCAAGGCGCTTATTCACTGATGGTAGGCCTTGATTGCACTTTTGATTCAGAGGTGCCATTTATTTGTATTCATTCTCTTTCTCTTTTCTCGCTTAAAATGTTACTCAATAAATTAAAAACTAAGAAAGTATTTCAGATCAAAGGTTTATGATTCCCTAATAGATTGCTTTCTTTACTACATTTTAAGAAAATTTATACTTCTATTTAAAAGCCACATGGGAATATCCATTAGATAACTGTTAAGACAACATGGCCTCTAAACAAGTTCAATTGAGTAGGTGGTTTTTTATTTTTAATTTTTTTTGTATCAGAATGTTTATGTAACTGAACACTGTTTTATCATAGATTTTTAAAGTGGTCATCCTCACCCAGGTCATAGGTAAAGATATATATGAAATTACTAGTATTTATTAATAGAGTCAGGTATAGTACTATTGGATTATTTATTATTATAGACATCAATTTTCTAATTTTCTGTAGGATAATACTCTTTTTTTTTTTTTTGAGACGGAGTCTCACTCTATCACCCAGGCTGGAGTGCAGTGGCGTGATCTTGGCTCACTGCAACCTCTGCCTCCCGGGTTCAAGTGATTCTCCTGCCTTAGCCTCCTGAGTAGCTGGGATTACAGGCATGTGCCACCATGCCCGGCTAATTTTTGTAGTTTTAGAAGAGATGGGGGTTTCACCACATTGGTCAGGCTGGTCTTGAACTCCTGACCTTGTAATCCGCCCACCTCGGTGTCCCAAAGTGTTGGGATTACAGGCGTGAGCCATTCGGTAGGATAATACTCTTATGTTTTAATTATTTTTTGCTTAGTTTTTATAATTAGTATTTGTGAAAAATATATATACTGCCACAGTGCTTAAATTATGTTTTTCTACATGGAAATTGAAATATTCCAAAGTCATACATAAAACTAACTTGCCCTTTTACACTTATACACTGCAAGTGAGCTCATGTCTTAACATCTGATTAATAATAAAATCATTGACTTCATTTAGGATTATGGAATGAATTTTTGAAATAGTTCTAATTCTGCAAATTCTTTATTACACTTAATATTCTTTGACCAGTTATGATTTTGAATATTCAAAATATATACAGCTTCACGTTTGGTAGCAACTTTAGGATACCAACTAGATTCTTTTGTATATTCAGACATTCTGAAAACAGTTTTTGTTTCTATATTTTATAATGGGTAACTTATAAGATTGATACTCTTTTTCTTAATATTTAGAATGTTTTAATACACTGCTTTTCTGTGGAAATATACTGTTCCACAAAGCATGCAGTGCTGATGTACTTGCCATGTGGCAAACAAATTATATGGTCACTCAATACAGATAGCAGTTTCATTGTCAAATACACATTTGATGGCAAGAATAAGACTAATTTTGTCATCATAGCATAAATGTTTTATTATGTATTATAAGCCACATACTTCTTGTTGTAAAGAACATTTCCTATTATAAAATCTTGCAAATCAGCAGAGGTAGTTGTCATTATATGGGTATGCTTCACTTTGGTAAGTAGACAGGTCTCTAAGGCTTGTAGATCAGAGCTTTCTTAAAAATGAATTAACTTTGGTGATTGCACTCCTGCACTCCAGCCTAGGCCACAGAGTGAGACCCTGTCTCAAAAAAAAAAGAAAAAAAAAAGGATTACTTTGTAAGTGATCCCAGGAACCTTGAGACCAAGTCACGCCTTAGCCAGTCTGTTTTTCAGATTTTTGACTAGTGTTGCCGCTGAGGGTTGGAAGTGGGGATAGAAGTTGTTTGAATATCCTGCTGCTTTCTAAGTAGATTTAGTCTCACAAGTGTGATGAAGAGTAACTTACCCTTTTCTTTATTCCAGAGATAATTTTAGTAGATGTAAGAACTGTGTGTTCACTGTGCCTTTTCCTTTGTACCTCAAAATAGTGTGTAACCTTATGCAAACTAACGGAGAATGGCAGTGCTTTTGTTGAAACACTGAAGTGTATTTATAAATTTTTTTCTGGCAAGAGTTAATAACTCCAGCTCTTTTATCATATATCTAGCATTAGGACTGCCAACCCTTTGAAGATCACCAATGAGTTTTTGTATTCACTTGGCCGATTTAGAGTAATGTAGGTTTTAAAAACCATTTCAAAATGCTTGAAAAACAAGACATCATAAGCATGAATTCTTTATTGCCGATCAGTAGCTGAATAATGAATTTTATGTTTTGTTTTTTTTTTTTTTTTTTTTGCAAGAAATAGTGACTTCTTAAGCATGTTCTGCATTCTTAGATATGGTCATACATTTCAGCAGGAGAAATGCTGTATCTTAATCTGAGATCTCAGAAGGCACTTTACTGAAGAGAAGTAGATGTGTACATGTTGATTTTTGCTGGATTTGTTAATTTGGGAAAGACAAATATTTTATTGATGATTTTGAATTTTAAGAGCTTTTTAAATTCACTTTTAGCCTGACCTTCCTAGTAAGGAATAATTTTATTTTATTGAAAAACAACCAATATCATAACCATTAATCATAAGGGACATCATTTAGAAGACTGGAGATTGATGTGTTTTTATTACTCAGAAAAATGAGGGATGTGAATTAAACATAGCATCATTCATCACATCAGATTGGTGTGTAATTCTTAGTTTTTGTAAATTGATGGTTCAGTTCCATTCTTGAGAGCATATTTTTTAGAGTAGCCTCATTCTTTTATTCTTTGTTTTTGTAGTTGAAATTTTATTAAACAAAACAATAGTGATTTTTGGTTTTATTCATTTGGAAACCTTGATATAATCTTGTTTGAAATATGTAGTTTTATTTTTTTATAATTATATTTTGAGAAAATAAATATTCAGCTTTTCTCTCTTAGTACAATGCCTTTCATAATCCTTTAACATGCCTATTAACAGATACGGAAACCAGTGAGGTCCAAACATTGTGGTGTATGCAACCGCTGTATAGCAAAATTTGATCATCATTGCCCGTGGGTGGGTAACTGTGTAGGTAAGTTATATTAGTAATTTCTTACATATCATTCATTTAAGTTACTTTAGGTAATGAATAAAGTATAATATTAAAGTAGGCAGTAGCAAGTTTATTACTCTACCCTTCATTTCCCCAATTATCTTCTGGTTGACAACACAGCAACTCAGTTGAGAGAGGGAGGGAAAAAATTACAAAATCAGTGCCTGATATCTTTTCTCTGTCAGTTCTATCCGGTGCCTACTCTTGATAAGGAGACAAAAATTTTCTTTTTCTAGTTAAACTAGAGAGATGAAGGTAGTAATATTTGAAATGATACTATATGCAGAGGCAAAGAGGAATGACAGATAAGAACTGTACACACCTCACTGTTCAAGAATGGTGTAGTCTAAGGAGATAAACGACATGGTTTGAGAGATGCCCCCAGAGATTTTATGAGGTGACAGAAAAGAAACATTACAAAGATTGTGTACCTCTGTTGAGAAACCTTTGAAAAATTGGATTGTAAAGTTTATAAAAGAAAAGATAAAATAGGGCTATTTTAAACCTCACAAAGAATAGGATTAGAGGTCAGAATTGTGATTTATTTAGTTCTTTGGGACTTGAACACCATTGTCATCATTATATCTTTGTGTGTAGTTGTAAGCATTCTTACTTTAAGATTTTTATTAAAACATTTTTCCAGAAAACCACTTTATAAAATAATGAATGTATGTGTGATTATCATCACAATTGTAGCACACCTTTCATGGCATACCCCTCAAAAGTGCATTACCCGCTGTTTTTTCTTAGCTGAAAAACCTTGCTTCTGTGTCGTTCTTCAGGTGCAGGCAACCATAGATATTTTATGGGCTACCTATTCTTCTTGCTTTTTATGATCTGCTGGATGATTTATGGTTGTATTTCTTGTGAGTACAATTCATTTTTTGTCTTTTTAAAACAAATTTCTACATACTCAGATTATACTTACCATACTAACAAATTACTATAATGACAAAAGTTGTTTAAATAAAATTATGGTTTGGATACCTTATGAAGCACAAAAGGCAAAAAAGATACAGCTCTATCAATTATGTCCAATACACAGTATAAGCAAACAGTTAGCAATTAACCACCTTTTAATACTTGTGTCCTCTGGAAAACGTGGTTTAATAGGCTTTGAGAAGCTTCTGGGTAAAATGCATCAACATTTTCCACGTCATGTGCTTGCTTTACTATAGTAGCTTATAGATTAAGTGATTGTCCTAGTTCTCTTTCTTACCAAGCAGTTGGGAAAATATATTTAAAATTAAATTTGCAGAGAACTTGAAATATTTTGAAAAGTAGGTATAATTATTGCCTATTAGAGAATATTGGTAAATATCAAAAGTTACCTTTTTAATAAGAAGTTGTTATTCTATTGTGGGTTTCATACCTTAAAGGAAATGATAGATTTTTATTGCATTGAGAATGCAGTCTGGAAAGAGGATACATCACTTACGATGCCTCAGGGCTTGGTGTTGCTTAGCATAATGATGTATTAGATCCTGGTTTAAATACAAGTCTTGGAAGGATGATTTTTTAGTCTTTCTGCCCCACAGATATTAAAAATAATCAGTGTTATTGCCCTCATGAACCAAAGGAGGTTACCACCTCAGCTAAAGATTAATAGGAAGATTTGGTCAAAGAACTTGACCTAATTTCTGGCCCAGCACACCTTAGAGAACACTTTCTTGTCAACAACAGCAGTACCTTATAGCAGCTCTCAAAGAGCAGGAGGTCTTGTATTAGAAAAAGCCTACCTTGACCGGGCGTGGTGGCTCATTGCCTATAATTCCAACGCTTTGGGAGGCCGAGGCGGGTGGGCCAGTTGAGGCCAGGAGTTTGAGACCAGCCTGGGCAACATAGGGAGAGAGACCCTGTCTCTACAAGAAATAACAAAAATTAGCCGGGTGTGATAGTGCATGCCTGTAATCCCAGCTACTCAGGTGGCTGAGGTGGGAGGATTGCTTGGACCCAGGAGGTCGAGTTTGCAGTGAGCCTTGATTGAGCCACTGCCCTCCAGCCTGGGTGACAGAGTGAGACCTTGTCTCAAAAAAAAACGCCCATGTCACCATCCTGTTAATGTTATATGCCCTCCTTCAAAAAAATCTCTTTCATATATCCTCTTACCTTTTTGTAAAGGAAATGTTTTTTTAAGTATTGTGTGATGCAACATCAATCAAATAAAATTGTTTATTCTGAAGATACAGTGATTTTTTTTTTTAAGATTGGCTGCTGCTTTTCCATTTCTGTCTTTATGTTTTTTCACTGAGATATAATAGGGTTATTTAAGAGTGTAAAAACATTTGCTATTGAATGTCATCAGTTAAATCTAGACCGTTTATGTTTTCTGAATGGTGCCAGCACAAATGCCTGTATGAGGTGCTTGGATGATGATTGAGTAAATACAAGTACTTCTGTTCTGGCTTTAGACTGGGGACTCCACTGTGAGACCACTTATACCAAGGATGGATTTTGGACGTATATTACCCAGATTGCCACGTGTTCACCTTGGATGTTTTGGATGTTCCTGAACAGTGTTTTCCACTTCATGTGGGTGGCTGTATTACTCATGTGTCAGATGTACCAGGTATATGCAAAGGCATTCTTTTTAGTGCACTAATTGAAAACTTTTCCATCCTTGCATAAAAGATAATAATATATTCTCTTCCTAACCACTCCTGCTCTTCAAGGATTAATTTTGTTTTTCAATTTAGTTTTCCTTTCTACCTCACTCTTTTGCCCCTTCTTCTTCTCATATTGTGAACTTTTCAATTTTAGTTCTTACCTCAACAGAAATTTTAATCTGTTATTCCTGACTTAAATACATCCAGTGGAATATGAGCTTAGATTGATGATGACATTAGTTTTGTGTTTTTAATGGTATTTTTACTCACAAATACTAATATTTATTCAAAAGCCTTTTTTTAAAAAAAGGAAATTTTAAAAGCTCATTCTTAGAGAGGCTGATATGGAGGTTGTCTGTGCATGAATAGTGTCTATCCATGCACAGTGTCAAGTAACCTATCTTTAAATATTTTTCACATTTAACTGGCTACTTTTCACAGTCAAATGATACCATGTAAACTAGCTTTGATGATTTTCTGATGGAAAACCGAAAACAGACTTCATTGTTTTTATCTTTATCCTAGTTGTCTTCAAATTAATTTTTTTTACATTAAGTATTTAGAAAGAATAATGGTTTGCAGCCTGGCACGGTGGCTTACACCTGTAATCCCAGCACTTTGGGAAGCCGAGGTGGGCAGATCACTTGAGCCCAGGAGTTTGAGATCAGCCTGGGCAACACGGTGAAACCCTATCTCTATTTAAAAAAAAAAAAAAAAAAGGAAAATTAGCCGGACATGGTGCGTGCGCCTGTAATCCCAGCTACTGGTGGGGTGGGGGTTGGGGCGGGGTGGTGGGGGGGGGATCACTTGAGTCCACCCAGGAGGCGTAGGTTGCAGTGAGCTCAGAGTTCGCCATTGCAGTTCAGCCTGGGTGACAGGGAAAGACCCTGTGTCAAAAAATAAAAATAAAAATAAAAATAAATGAATAATGGTTTGCTTTTTCTTTCCTCTTAGATATCATGTTTGGGTATTACTACAAATGAAAGAATGAATGCCAGAAGATATAAGCACTTTAAAGTCACAACAACGTCTATTGAAAGCCCATTCAAGTATGTACATATTTATAAATTTAATATTTTCCCTGGTCATAAAAATTGTCTTACTAACCAGACTCTTAGTGATATGTAAAATAGCTTTTAAGCCTTTTTAAGATTTCTGTAGAAATAGCATCAGTTCACCATAACACCAAAACAGAATTCATCACATTAACTATATATAATAAAGTTGTGATATCTCCTTATATATTTTTCTTTTTAATTTTAAATTTGTATTCAGTCTGGTGCTTAGAAGTAGTAGGGTCCTAAGTATACAAAATATTTAAAACTTTGAGTTTTACTGAAGTTATTACCAACTCTTTAGCTTTTGTGCTGCTGTTGATTATGGCATACTTCTGGAAAGCAAGCAGACCTTTAAATAAAAACAGAGTTAGTTGGGTAGTTTTGAGAATTCTCCCATAGGTACAAAAATTACATAAGGCATAAAACTGTCTGCTTTTCTTTTCTTTTCTTTTTTTTTTTTAGACAGAGTCGTGCTGTCACCTGGGCTGGAATGCAGTGGTGCGATCTCGGCTCACTGCAACCTCCACCTCCTGGGTTTAAGCAATTCCCTGTCTCAGCCTCCCGAGTGGCTGGGATTACAGGAGTGCACCACGCCCAGCTAGTTTTTGTGTTTTTAGTAGAGATGGGGTTTCATCATCTTGGCCAGGTTGGTCCTGAACTCCTGACCTCGTGATCCACCTGCCTCAGCCTCCCAAAGTGCTGGGATTACCAACATGAGCCACCGGTGCACACCCGGCCAAAACTGACGAAAATTATATTGAATTCATGTATTAAATCATTTGTACTGACTGGTGTGTTTTCTTTTTGGGGTGCCATTTTTAGCCACGGATGTGTAAGGAATATTATAGACTTCTTTGAATTTCGATGCTGTGGCCTCTTTCGTCCTGTTATCGTGGACTGGACCAGGCAGTATACAATAGAATATGACCAAATATCGGGATCTGGGTACCAGCTGGTGTAGCAACATCTTTATCCTATGAAGCATATTGCTGAGTGGTGCCTGAAAATTGTGTCTGTCTGTGTCTCTCTCACACTCGAATCCACATCCTTTGAACAAGAGCATGCTATGTGTAGGGCTAACGGTGAATTTTACAGTCTTTTTTTCAACACTTTTATTAACAAAAGTAAACATGGACAGAACACACTGCCATTTCTGGGAAGAGTAAAGATGATAAAAAAATAATTTTAATGGTTCTTAATGTGGAAATTCACAGCATACTCAACTTTTGGGTTTTGTTCTCACAGTATTTTTCACAAAAAAGGTAAACTTATTCTGTTGACAGACATGGTGTACTGATCAGAAATGTTCAGTTTTAACTAAAACTAAATTTTTGTTATTTGGCTAAATGTTATGATGCAGTCTAGTAGGAGTATTGCATCTAATTCCAGGAGCATTATTTTAAGTTCATTGACTAGTATTATGTACATTTTAGAATGTACACATAAATACTGTGATGAATATCATGTGATTGGGATCTACTGTGATGTTGTCTTCAAAGGCAGGAGAAAATAATGTTCACAATAAAATGTGCTAACAATTTTTTGTTCCTATCAGCTGTTGCAATGCTGATATATTTCTAGTTCACTGAAATAATTTGTAGTAACCTTGCTCTGAGGTTTTACGGTCTGATAATGAAACACTTGCATGAGTATAGTAAGTCATGTTATTTTGTTCCAATTTAAAAGCCCTACTAAGTGCATGATACACCACATAGAATGTATACTAGCAGATACTATCCAGTGGAGCATAAATTAGAATTTAATTTGATGTTCAAAAACAGTTCCATTTTTAACGGTTAACGCGGTATTTTCAAGAAAAGGCAGAATAATGCACAATTCTCAGTAATAGTGATACATGGATATACTTCTTTTTAAAACCTCAGCTACAAAATAATTGTAGACAAAATAATGGCATTTAACTAAAGAGGGAGCATGATCTGTGTACATAGCACATGTGAATAAAAGAAAAGCTGACGGTATATTCCGGTTTTAATAAAATGACCTATCAGAAAGTAGAATTTCATCCCCAAGAGTATTTCACTTACCCAATATTGAGTAAGTTCTGAAACAGTTTTAGAAAAGATTTTCTTTTTGTTAAATGTGATGCACTGATCAGTTTTTGTCACAGCATTTTCATACCCTCATGGTGGACTACTAGTCACTGCTTCCATAAATATTGTTTACAGGGTGACATTTGGTTTAGTCATCTTAAGTGCTGTAGCAAACTGTGGTTCGAGCAACCTGTGGGAAATCTGTGAGAGGGAATGGGGTGGGAAAGGGTGGGGGAATGGTGGTCAGACTGATAACAGATCCTAGACCAGTGTAAAGAATGTGTATCTGTATATAAATAATTTATCAAATAGTTCTCTTTGTGTCTGTATGTGTTAATGTTTTTAAAGCTGCTCATTTCATTTTATCCAACCAAAAAGAAAAGGGAGATAACTAATGAGCTTCTAGTGATGTTCAAAATTGCTGTTAATAGGCATTATACCCTGCAAGTTCACTGCATGTCTGATGCTTGGTAAAACTAGTCTTCCCTGTAAAATGCAGATTCCAGGTATTAAAGCAATCTAGTGGTATACCCGCCCCTTGCCTTAGTCAGAGGAGCAGTGAAATGTATATAGTTGATGTTCAGTATTTCCAAGTACCATTTTTATATAGTAGCTTATTTGACCATAAGTCACACATCAAAAAAAGAGTACCCTTAGTGTATGTGTTTTAATATTAGAAAATTGGCATATGTACTTTATTTTTGAAAAGGGAAGAGATGGGTGTGGGGTGGCAATAGCATTGTGCCATTTTGTCATAGAATGTAAAAATTGGTTAACTTTACAAATGTCAGCTAGTTTTGACTACTAATTGGGGGAAATTTTAGATAATTTTTAAATTCAAAGTTATTTATAAAATGCTAGAATTTGTTTTAATTTTTTTGTATTTTGAGCCACTTCACATGAAGACTCAGTTGCATTTTTATCGAATACATTTTTATCAACAGTTAAAGACTATGGTGGTTTTTTCAGAGTTTGGCTAAGAATGTTGTTACCATCTTCTTTGTTTGTGGTACAATATTCTTTTCAGTGCAAAAGAGATGTCATTCAGTTAAACAGACAAAAAAAAAACCCCTCTAGATGTGTAATTACATGGAAAATACTAGCAATGTGAATGCTTTTGTAGTAACCATCTTGTAGTACCTGTGAAATCTATAATTCAGAAATGGTCAGATGGTCAGGAGCCAGCTATGCAGCAGTATACCATCTGTTTAATTTTGTAGGTCCTGTGTGTGGAACCAAGTATAAACCCAGTTCTAAAGTTGTGTATGATGGTGAACCTTTGGGAATAGTCCTTATCAACTTAATTGGATACTTTTAGCAAATAGCAACTTAATTCTCAGCACTGAATATGAATTACTTCTTTGGAGTTTTTTTCATTCATATTTTTATTGTTTCCCGGAATTTATTTGATATTAATGGGCGTAAAACAGCATCACTGTACTTAAGCTATGGATGTTTTTATTTTATATTTTCTTTATTTATAACTGTGCCAAGTATTATTTTGCTACTTACCGTGTTATTCTGTGGAAAGAAAAACCTGTAAAGTGTTTAATAAATTAGCCCTCCTTACATAAATTAAATGTCAAAATTTTGTAAAATATTAATCAGAATAAATACTGACTCTTAAGTGTGTGCTTGTTTATGATTTCACTCAATTTGCTTCAGGAAATTGATGAAATGTGATAGTGGTACCTATGATATGAAAAGATTATACATTAATATCCTGGTTAACTAGGAGTCAAGCGGCATAAGAACTTGGAAACGTAAAAGATAGTGTTAGTAGTCTTAAAAAAACAAAATTCCAATCCTGTGTGTATGCATGTGTGTGTGTAATTTTTTTTAAATAAAGAATAATTTTTTGAGAATTTTGAATTCCATGGAGTTAATTAGGATCCTCAGGGACTGTATGAATCTCCAAGTTTTAAATAAGTCTAAATATACTGTACTAAAGAAAATATTGCAAAATGCACTATATAAAGAAAAATATTGCAGAATGAAACGTACCAAACGTTGATCTCAGTTAAAGGTATGCATGGCAGAGAGAACTTCTCTATTTGGGACTTTAAAACGCAAAAATTATTAAGGAACCATTTCCTGTTGTTCCAGTGGCTAATGGTTTGAGAACCCAGTGGTATTAAACAGGAATATTTTCAAGTTGGACTAATGTATCCATAATTTTCTGAGATTGAAAAAAATGCCCCACGAGCTGTCTGGAGTTCAAGGAACAATATCTTGAACAACTGTATAAAGTAAAGCAAGCCACTAGTTTTCATTCCACCCAAGTGTTTTCCTCCTCATTGTCCACTTTTTGTCTCTTCTAGTCCTTGCTAGATTGATAGATCATACCTGATATGGATGTCTGAGTCTAGGAGTTTTTAGACATAATTGGAAACAAGTGGTATATACCAGGACAGAAAATCTTAACGTCTTGTCAGAAAGTAAAGTGTTTATCAGAGTTTTCTATTAAATATATTTATGTGACAAAATAGAAAAAGCAATAATTCCAAGTAGATTGAGCATTCAGAAGGTTCCTTGGTCTGTGTCAGCTAAATCAGAAACTCAAGGAAACCAGACATGCCTCTTAGAAAACGCTTTTGCCTTTGAATTGGATACAAATGTTTTACTCAGATCAATTTTGCTAAAACTGTTACTCATTTACTAGGACTGACAAATATTTTTGATAGATGGCAATGTTTTTAGATTGTATCCATTCAAAGCATCAGAAAGTCTCATTGTTGCTGCTGCTTGGATCTGTAGGTTTCGAGTTTTCATCAAAATTTGGAAATTTTTCAGTTACTCTTTCTTCAATTATTTTTCCTCCCCTCCTTTCAGGAAACTCTAATTTCATATATGTTAGGCCACCTGAGATTGTCTTCCAACTCACTGATGGATCCTCCATTGGCTTTTACTATTCTTTTTCTCAGTGTTTGTTTTAGATAGTTTCTGTCTTTAAGTTACTTTTTTTTTTTTTTTTTTTTTTTGCAATGTGTAGTCAATATCATTCAGTTTATTTTCATCTCACATTTTGTTTTCACCTACAATGTTTGATTTGGACCTTTTAAAATACGTTTAATGTCTTAACCTTTTGAAAACATGTAGTTCTAATAACTTTTCATATCCTTACCTGCTAATGTTTACATTTGTCAGTTCTGAGTTGGTTTTGATATTTTTTACCCTCATTCTTGCATGCCTGGTAATTTTTGATTGGATGTCAAACACTGAATTGAGTGCGTGATATTTTTGTGTTTCTATAAACTCTTGAGCTTTATTCAGGATACAGTTAAGTTACTTGGAAAATCTGATCCTTTGAGGTCTTGCTTTTAAGATGTTAGGCAAGACCAAAGCATTGCTCTTACTGAGGTAAGAGCCTTCCCTGTACTCTATCCAAAACACCAGGGAGTCATGTTTCCCAGTCTTGTTAGTGGAACAGGCACTGTTCCCACTCCATGTGAGCACCAGACACTGTCTGCTCCACACCTTTTGGATGGCTCTTCCCCTGGCCTTAGGTAGTCACCTAACGTGCATGTTCTATCAGAATTCAGCTGAAGACTTGCACGGTGGGGTGGTGGTCTGTATAATCCTAAAGTTGGCTCTCTCTAATCCTCTCCAGTCCTGCAAACTCTAGCCACCTGGGTCTCCCTGGACTCTTAGCTCTGTCTTAACTTAAGGCGGCTTCTACCTCCACCTGTGTTCTTCTTGTACTTCAGCCTGGAAACTCAAAGCAGTAAGCTTTGGTAGTTGCTAGGACTGATCTCATTTTTCCCCCCATGAATGGCTTTTGTTGCCTATAATGTGCAGTGTCTTGAACATTTTTTCATGTAATTTGTCTTGTTTACAGTGAGAAGATAAATCTGGTCCCTGTTACTACATTTTGGCTTTAAGTGGAAGTCTGAATTAAAATTTAAAAATTTTTTCTAATACAAAATATTGATAGAGACAACTGTCATAAGCAAAAGCTCTTTGGAGTCCTCAATAATTTAAGAATATTAAGGGGTCCTGAGATCAAACTGTTTGGAAACCACAGGTTCAGAACATTTCCCAAGATGTTAATGGTTCCATGGACAACTAATTCAGTGTAAGGCGCTCTTCAAATTAAAAGACTTCGACCATAGGCTCTCAAGGCCTTCAGTAGCTAATGTGCAGTGTCAGCCTTACAGATCTGTCTCATTTCTGTAACACTCCCTAAACTTACTTGATTGACAAGACTTTTTTGGCACTAGAGTTGCCAGCAGCCCTCCATAAATATACCAAACCAACATAAGGGGTAGTTTTTAAAATATGTATTTTGTGACATGCAGCACTTTAATATTGCATTCGGATTACTTTGGGGCTACTGACCTACATCCAAATGACCAAGTGATTCCTCCCAAAACACTCTGGCCCAAAGCCAAATTCCTTTTTCCACTCCTGGAACCACTGGAAACTAATCTCACAGTGGAGTAGCTATTTTGCCATGGCTCCCAATTTAATCAAGAATGATTTAAAATATGAATGGATATCTTATTTTACCAGACAGAAATCTCAAATTACCAGTCACCTGGAAACTTCATTTACATTGTTTTTCCTCTTGAATATCTACTAGCAACTCCAGTGGAGTTTGGGAAACATGGTAGGAATGCTAACAAACTACCCCAAAATTTGGTGATCTAAAACATTTTTGTTCGTAGATTAGCAATTTGGTCAGGGCTTAACAGAGACTAAAATAATCGGAAGGCTGCTTCACTCACATGCCTGGTGGTTGACATGACTGTTGAATGAGATCTCAGCTGAAGCTATGGCAGTAATATGCCTACATGTGGTTTCCCCATGTAGTCAGGGCTTCCTCAGAACATGGCTGAATTCCAAGAGTAAGCATCCTAAGAGGAAGAGGCAGGAAAAGCTGTATTGTCTTTTCTAACCCAGCCTTACCCAAAATACTAAGAATGAGTCACTAAGGTGGGCCTTTATTCAAAGAGAGGGCAATTAGACTATCATTTGATGGGAAGGTCAAATAATTTGTGGACATGTTCTACCACATACAGAATCAGAAGTTAATAACTCCTCTCCTTCAGCCTCTTTTATTGCCACTTAACTATTTCCCAGCCTGCTTAACTACCTCTCCTGCCCCACCGTGATGGAACTGGTATGCCTCATAAAACACCTGAAGTTGTTCAAGGCTATGATGTGAAATAAACACCCAGTACACCGTCCACCAACTTCCTCCCACTTTGTTTCTGCTTATTTATTTATTTATTTTTTGATGTCATACATACCATATCACCCTTAGCTTTTCAAAAAAGCAATATATTGGCCGCGCATGCCCGTAATCCCAGCACTTTGGGAAGCTGAGGTGGGCAGATCACTTGAGGCCAAGAGTTCAAGACCAGCCTGGACGACATGATGAAACCCCATCTCTACTAAAAAAATAAAAATTAGCTGGGTGTAGTGGCATGCCTATAGTTCCTGCTGCTCAGGAGACTGAGGCACAAGAATCGCTGGAACCCAGGAAGTGGAGGTTGCAGTGAGCTGAGATCATACCACTGCACTCCAACCTGGGCAAGAGAGCGAGACTCACACAGTATAGTATGTTAAAATGAACCTTGGGAAAGATTAAGATGTGTTCACGGCTGGTTCCATTTTACTAACACACTAACACACAGTACAGATACACATTACACCTATTACACACCCTGCTCCTGGGGGTGAGGGAGTTGGATTGAATCTCTAGTAAAGAACTAAACTTTCTGGGGGAATAATGAAACCATACCTTATAAAGTCTAATGCTCCTCTTCTACCGAAGCCAGCTGAATGTGCCCAGACAATGCAACATTCTTTGCTACTTATACAGAATCAGAATGTGTGAAACACCCCCGTTTCCAGGATTTAGTAGGTCACCATCTATTAGATCACAGTGGAGAGTCTTTAAAAAGGATCATACTAAGTCTCAGATTCTATAGTTGCCCGCAGGTTGTACTGAATTTTAGGTACAGATTAATCAAAAGAACTTAAGAGTACAGTGGGGAGGAAAAGGAGGAGATGCTGCACTGCTGAACACCAGCTTTGAGGAGCTGAAATGGCGATGCCTGTTGCCTAGCAACCTTTACTCTTAAGGCGCACTTGCCTGCTTGAGAGAGAGATCCTTTTCAACAGTTGTAATGCAAACATTACTGAGTCAACTGGGTAATGGGGTAACAAAGGTAGGGACCCAAATGATTTTCCACTAACTGAAATCAGAGCCTCTCCTCCAAAAGATTAATTAAAAGACAATGAACACCCAAATCAAACTGAAGTTTTATTTAAAATGTAAAAGAAATGTTCCCCCAAAATGCTGGTGAATAAAGCAAAAGGATACGATACAGTGCTCTCTTCCTACAAGTTAGCCAGCCTATCCAAGTACAGGGCAATATACAGTACTTAATGCTGGTAGAATTTCACAGTAGTTTAGTGTTAAAGATTATCTGTGCCTAGGTTATGAAGAGATTCTCAGTGTGTGATGTTTAGTTCAGGGTTTACACCTTACTGGGCATGAACAAGAGCCCCTGCTCCTTGGCCATAGCCAAATCCCTTGGGCCCAAAGTTCTTTGCATAGCATCCTATAAAGGAAAAGGGAGGAAGGATAGTTAGTGCAAGTCCATTAAGCTTTGCTAACACTGCTGAAGACCCACTCAATAAACCCCCATAAATTAAACAAACTGCTGTGTAAAATGGCTCAACTTATTTACGATGTTAAATAGGTCATGTACTAAATATATTAAAGCTATAAAGACAAGTCCACACATTCTGGCTCCATAGTGTTCAGCATAGTCTTGCTAAGTTGCAAGCATGAGTCAGGCCAGGTAAGGTATGTATTTGTCTATTTTCTTCCATATACTTACGCTTTGCTCAAGAGATGAAGGCAAAAGATGGCTATTTGTAGTGTCTTTTATCTAGGGGGAGTTTTAGATGATCAGGAACTTAAGATTTTTATCTGTGGTTCTCTGTCGTCTATAAGCATCTTGGGATATTTTATTTTCAAATAGTGGCACCCCTGTTTTTTTTTTTTTTTTTTTTGAAAAACCAGTGACATTTCATTAAATAAGAACCAGTGTGGGATATTCATATGGACAGCAGTAACTGAAATTAATTTTACCTTTACAATAGATTTCACCTTCTTTTTCAGTCAGAGTTGTTGATTCAAGACTCTTCCCACACTTTGCACATCGGAAACAGTTTTTGTGCCAGGGCTGGAAGAGATGAATGTGTCAGCATGTTTGAGAGGTCTGTTTCCTACAGTTCAATTAGATGTGTGGCAAGAAGTGGCTCAGCATGATCACCCCAAAGCAAACTCCTGACTTCTGTGGTTCAGCTCCAATGAGAAGGCTGAAACCAGACCTCAGTATCTGCACTCCTGATCACCCACAGAAAGGCCGTTTCCCTAAGAGCAGCCTCAGTCCTAAGCACAAGCCCAGTCTGCTCCTTTAAAGAGACCATCTTCTATCTGACCAAGAACAGCGCAGCTCAAAGAGGTTAGCTGGTAACTTTTCCAAATTCATACACTGAATTCGCATCAGGTGTCCTGACCCGGATTCCTGCTTTTTTCACTATATCGAATAACCTGGAGATTCCCTTAGAGTCTGGCCTTTTAAAGTTTAACCTTCAGGAGTGCCCCCTATGAAAACAAGTTCTTTTAAACATAAAAGTGCCTTTGTCAAATAAGGGAATCACTTCAAAAAGTTAGTAATTCTGATGGAAGTGCATTTAAAGAAAAGTTTCATATAGGACACTGATTTATAAGACATAACCCAAGCAAGAAATGTGGAAGGGTTAGGGGGAGAAAAGGAGCAGAGAGGATTCATTTGCTGTTATTAATTCGAAATAGCACTTTACCTTTCCAGCTCCAATTATCTTCTCGGCAGCATAAACAGAATCCCCGCATCTGGAACACTTCTCGGCACCTCCATATTTCTGAGCAAATTTAGAAGTGTTTGGATTTGTTGTAGGCCTGTGAGGCTGAACACTTGTGGAAAGAGGGAAAAAAAGTAGGCAAGAGTTTCCACAGGGCCCTTTTGAGTACACAAGGCAGGAACAATGGAACTCTGGGACTTAACCGCCTTCGCAGCCCAGGACAGGGGAGGGAATAAAGAAGAAATGACTCAGGTGCCAGCCAGAGTTACTGCTTGAACCTATCTATGGGCTCATTTATTATTACAAAAACCAGACAGGGACCCAAACTTAAAGATCTGTCCCTCTGAGTCTAAATGGAATTCATTTAATCCTCAGTTTTGGCCTCTCAACTAAGCAGTTATATTATGGTTTATTAAAACTTACCAGAGCATATATTTTTACTTCAGAATATCACTGGAATCATAGCTAACTTTTTACTTCACAAGAGTTGGAAAAATCACTGTTAAGCAGTTTAAAAATTCCACAAATAGGTAATTTGACTTTGGTCTATAACTAAGAAAGTTAAGCATGTTTTATAGATTACTTAGTCTCCCCGTATATCTTGAATAAAGGAAAGTGTGAACAGCCAACTTTCTTCATGGAAAAATATTTTGGAAATTTTTATTATTACTATGCGATTTGTTTATCTTTCATTGTTCTCTGATAAGGGTGGCAGTTCTGTCACTATTTACAGATCACTGAGTAAACCATATTTCTTGCTATCAGTAGGAACTGTTTCCATGCAGTAAGGTGTACCTAGTATGTGCAGAATACCCTCGGGCTTTGAGAAGACTTTTTTCTTTTTTTTTTTTTTGAGACGGAGTCTCGCTCTTGCCCAGGCTGGAGTGCAGTGGCGCGATCTCGGTTCACTGTAAGCTCCACCTCGCAGGTTCACGCCATTCTCCTGCCTCAGCCTCCCGAGTAGCTGGGACTACAGGCGCCCGCCATCACGCCTAGCTAATTTTTTTGTATTTTTTGGTGGAGGCGGGGTTTCATCATGTTAGCCAGGATGGGAGAAGACTTTTTTTTTTAAGCCCTTTTAGAACCTTATAAATTAGCTGAGCAGATAAGATGACAGCACTCCACAACTGTTAATTTTTCCTACTGGAAAAACAATGTCTTCCTAGCACTTTGGGGGGCCAATGTAGAAGGATAACTTGAACTCAGGAGTTTGAGGCCAGCCTGGGCAACATAACAAGGCCCTGTCTATATTGAATAAAAATAATAATAATAATAATAATAAATAAAGGAGGGTTCACTGGTCTTTGTGCTTTAAATTTTAAAAGGTTTTCAATAAAACCTTTAGAACACAAAATTAGATGTAACAAGATGGAAAAGGAGAGCAGAGCAAATAAAACAAATTTTAATAAAGATAAAAAGGTAAGCTGGGCATCATGGCCCAGAAACTCTAGGGGGAAGAAGCTCAAAGAACACAGAGGTAAGCCTCAATGTAGTACATACTGCAGTTGGAAGAGAACAGATTTTGGAACCAAACGGACATTGGTTCAAATCCTGGCTCTCTCACTTATTTGTGTGACCTGACTCTTAGTGTCATCTATAAAACGGACAAAGTATCTATACCTCAGAGTTACTCTGAGGATTATACAGAATGAAGATAAATGTTCAACAGATAACAGGGACTCAATACATGGTAATCATTATTTTAGCCAAGCCAAGCACCATGTTTCATTCAGGTCATAAGGTTTGGAGTTAGACTAGGTTAAGTTCCAGGCTCTACAATTAACTAACAGTGTGACTTTGGGCAAAATTTTTACTTAATTTTTCTTGTCTTCATTTGTTCTGAAGAAAGAGAGGATGCCCTCTGCTGTAGGACTGTTGTGAGGATTACACGAGTTAAAATATGCTAATGCTGCACAGTGACTAGCACGGTTTATGGTCTTGTCCAAGGGCCATTTTGTTGGACTATTACACCAATTTTGGACTTTTCCATATAAAATGGATGTGAAAATGTTAAGTTCAAAAAGTAGAATCAATGGGTTAAAAATAGGAATTAAGAGGAATTTCCAGATTGGGCACAGTGGCTCATCCCTGTAATCCCAGAACTTTGGGAGGCCGAGGTGAGTGGATCACTTGAGGCCAGGAGTTCGAGACGAGCCTGGTCAGTATGGTGAAACCCCACCTCTACCAAAAATACAAAAATTAGTCAGGCGTGATGGTGTACACCTGTAATCCCAGCTACTCAGGAGGCTGAGACAAGAGAATCACTTGAACCTGGGACGCATAGGTTGCAGTGAGCTGAGACTGCACCAGTGCACTCCAGCTTGGGTGACAGAGTGAGACTCTGTCACAAAAAAAAAAAGTGTGTGTGGGGGGGAATTCTAAACAAGGAAGTTATTTAACCTGAATATGAAATACTAAGTGAACTTTAACAAATTTAGCACCTTGATATGTTAGCACCAAAGCCTTTAAAGTTTAATACTACTCTCTCAAATAATCAAAAACAAGAAATAATTTCCATTTTTAAGTTAGAGAAAAATGATTTCTTGATGAAAAATGTTTACATAGAAGGAGGGACTGACGAATTAGCATTGACTGCTTACACTGCACATGAGAAATGCCTCTCATGATTCACACAGCACATTTCTCTACCATTTAATTTCATGACATCCGGTCTCCGAGGTGCTGCGAAGTAAAAGTAAATATAAATCACTTGCTTTTGAGAATAGGACTCCTTGATACAGCTTGGAATGCTATAAAGCCAGGAACAGAAATCACTGGAATTATTAATAAGAACTTTGTTAGGTCCAAAACTGTCAATATTTTGAACTTAAAGAATAGTCACTAGTTTACATTAGAAAATCAGAGTCCCATTTTATTTACTTAGTTTCAACTAAAGATCTGGAGACTCCCAGGTTCCTGTTCAGCAAGCGGCACTAACTGTCTCAACTCATTTCTGAAGGTAACCAACAGTCTCCCAACTCACCTCTCTGGCTTGATGCCCAGCCTCTCGCCACGGTCCATGTTAAGCGTGCCAGCGCCCTGGCCGTAACCGTAGCCTTTTGGCCCATATTTCTTTCCGTAGCAGGATTTGCAGTAGATCTCTTCATCGTGAATTGCCACTGTTGTGCTATCTAAATTTTTCCTGCAAACCACTGCAGGAGAAAAAGTTAGACTTTACACATGTTCCAAAGACACCTTTTTCCTTAGAACAATGGTGGCACACACATGGCCTACAAATGGTAAAGGCTGAGGCTTTCTCACATTCCTGGTTTATCCTGTGGCTTCCCAAAAGCCATGAGACAGCATCTGGACTGGCCAGCTACATTTGAGGATTATTTACATTCCTCCACAGATAAGACAGTTGCTTCAGAAATGTATCAGAATATAACATCCAGAAGCCTCAAGCTTTATTTACTTTTAGTTTGTTTCATTTATTTTGTATTCCCTTTTCTATGGTGCCGATCAAACTTTTACTATGATTTCCCTTTCTGGGAGATGATATTAAGGGAGCAAAGTTTCAGAGGTGGCTATAAATTACTTAAACAAAAGGAATAAAACACCACCTTGCTCCCAACCTTCAACACTCTTAATCTTTTCAGCCTTGTCTTACCAAGTACTGTTAAATCACAACCTAACAAAGAACAGAAGGGTAGCTCAGTGCCTTGGGGGACTTGCCTCTGTATCCTTTCCTCCCCAGTAGGCACCCCCTGGGATGAAAATAGTTTTAAATCCTGAATTCTAGTTTTCATCACTAGTCTAGACTGGCAAGAAGTATCACCCTTTCCTCTCCCCAGCAGCTTCTCCAGCAGTGATGAGCCTGTCTGAAAATCGTCAAGTGCTTTAAAGTCTGCTTTTGTTTTCCCTTCTGTCCCAAAGGAGAATGCAGTCTTTCTTGATGGATCTCTTGCCACAGGACATTTCCACGTGTCCCACTTCATAAAACTGCCAAATGTCATCATGTTTCATCCAGACACTATTTCACTTTCTAAAACTTCAATTAAGCTTGACAAAAAAGTAAATTGTGAGGAAACTCACTGGTAGCACAATCTGGCAGCTGGAAATCAAAGATAAGAATTTCTCCCCCTTATTTAAAAGGCAATCGTATGATGATGCAGAGTAGAATGATGGTTATCAGAGGCTCGGAAGGGTACGGTGTCGGGAGGGAAGTGGGGAGAGTTAATGGGTATACAAATATAGTTAAATAGAATGAATAAGATTTAGTATTTGATAGCACAACAGGATGATTACAGTCAACAATCATTCATTGTACATTTAAAAATAAGAGAGTATAACTGGAATGTTGGTAGCAAGAAAATAATGCTTGAGGTAACAGATACCTCATTTAAGATGATGTGATTAACATACATTGTATGCCTGTAGCAAAATACCTCATGTACCCCATAAATATATATACCTACTATGTACCCATAAAAATTAAAAGTAAGAAAAATAAAAGGGGGGACTTGAATAAAAGGAAGGAGAACAAGGCCAGGCAAGTGGCTGACGCCTGTAATCCCACCACTTTGGGAGGCTGAGGCAGGTGGATCACGAGGTCAGGAGATCGAGACCATCCTGGCTAAGACAGTGAAACCCCGTCTCTACTATAAAGACAAAAAATTAGCAGGGCGTGGTGGTGGGCGCCGGCAGTCCCAGCTACTTGGCAGGCTGAGGCAGGAGAATGGCATAAACCCGGGAGGCGGAGCTTGCAGTGAGCCAAGATCACGCCACTGCACTCCAGCCTGGGCGACAGAGCGAGATTCCACTTAAAAAAAAAAAAAAAACTAAAAACAACAAAAAAAGGAGGACAAAAGGAAGGACAGCAAAGAGGAAGGGAGGGAAGGAGGACTAGCTGGCTGGTTTAAAATAGAGTTAAATTTTGAAGGTTCTATTATCTTAAAGTCTTCTATGGTAGAATGAAATGACATCTACTCTGGAATCTAACTGTTGAGGCTCAAATGCTGAAATACAAAATACTAAAGATAACTATATCTTAAACCATACTTAAGCTAATACCACAACTACCCTTAACAGACAGAATAAATGAAAATAAATGTAAAAACTGTTTTGAAAAACCTGTATGAACCAAAACAAGTGTAGGCATATGAAAATGTTACTATATAACCACCCCTTTCTTCCCCAGTCCTCATCCCTGTTCTCTGCAGTAAAATTCTCATAGGTCTGCAAACTACTCTGAATTATTTCCTTAAAAGGCTTTAGTCAGCAGAGACAAATATTAGAAAGGATTGGTAGAAATGACCAGTAAAGAACTTGACATTTAGTAAAACAAATGTCAACAGCATACACGTATGTGTTGTTTTATTATGGTGTAGACATTGTGGCTTAACCTAGACACATGAAACTGAGAGCAATTTCTAAAGTATTTGCATTCTGTTTCCATACTTTCTTGGTTACAAGCCTGCTGAAAAATAGATTCCTTTTTTAAAAAGTAACTTCTAAAAGAAATGATTAAACCAAGTCTTCTGAGGAACAGTAGCATAATTATTATGGAGGCATACACAGGAAACATTCCTATGTAGTATTCTTATTTTTTTGTAACTGCAACTTTCTGTTGTCTGCTTCTGGTTGTCTGCAAAGCAGTTATGCTATTAAAGAGGTCCAGATACGTTGAATGCTGGCTCCAGTGAGGTACAAGGACAATTCAAATTTGAGAAAAGAAGTCTTTTCCTGATGATTATTTCTCAACGTAATCAATTTTTAACCTATGGTTTTCTGTAGGAATTTTCCCTGTACAATACTATTGATAAGGCAAACATCTGTCTGTATGGGTGGGTTTATCTGACATAATCATTCACTGAAGAAAATTCTGTCATTAAATCAGAAGATGATTAATGATGTGCTTTCTTAAGCTGCTACTCTACAGTTTGAAAACTGAAGACTTTGTTGTCATTAAAGGGAACCTGAGAAAGAGAAAGGTGGGCTGGACGATGAACAATTCATTTACTCAAAAATGGGAGCTAAGCGCTTGCCATGTGCCAGAAACCGTGCTAGGTGCCAGACCGCATAAGCGACACGCAGCTCTCAGTGAGGTGGTGGAGACAGATGTGTTAACAAAGTAAAGGCCAAAACAGAGGCCAAGAGCTATGGGGCCACAAAGGGAGGCTGTGTGTCTTGGGCCACCCCTCCTGTCTTCGCTGCTAGCCTCGGCATTTACAACATCTAAGACGACTGGTAAAAACCATTCGTGCTTTCAAAATGATCTTTGTTTGCAAAACCACAATTTTTCCTTAAATAGGCATACTGAAGCTTTGTACATACAGATTCCGTCAGAGGTGGAGCACGGGGAGCTACTTACTGCAGAGAAAGCAGCAGCGGTGGAAGCTCCTGCCATCACACTGCACCTCTTCTGCGTGGTACACGGTCCTCCCGCAGGCCCCACACTTGTTTCCACCTCCCCAGACAGGCATTCTGAAGGAATAAAGGCTTCATTAGAATGTCCCTGTGCTGGTCGTAAGGCTCCCTAGAGGGCTGTTTAAGCCCAGGGACAGCTGCAGATTTTTGTTTCTTTATGAACCTCTCTAACCACATCTTTCAAAGACCTGCGTTCCTCCAAAATAACCTCGTCTCCTCTCCCAAATCACAACTCTTACATTAGGAAACTGGCTTTGTCATGCACAAGATTTTTTTTTTTTCCTGCCAGACAAAGGACCTGCATTCAATACAACAGTACAGGTCACCAGGAACAAAACAAACTATGCCATTAGACTCCACAGGAGTTAAGAAAGAAGCGTGGGGAGGGGAAAGGCAAGCTTTGTCCCCCTCCCTAACATGCCCATTTTTAATAAACATTTTTTTAAAACTCAGCTGAAGATCTTACCCTTGGGTGGAGGTCTTAATTACATGTTTATAATGCATTGTGACAACACTAAATTCTTAACATTTAACATATATAAGCTATGACACGCTTTCTAGGGAAGAAAGTGTGTTGCCCTGCAAGAACAAGTTTTACATTTGTTTGTTGAAATTACATGATTGTAGCATAAATAGCTGTGTCTGTGACTCATACAACTGCATGCACGGAGCCTTTGCTGTAACCACAACAAACGCCCATCCAGATGGCTCTGGCTTAAGTTTCTATGCTTCACTAACCCCAAGGCCCACTAGTCCAGCCAACAGTTGGGTTTTCCTCTTTGACAAGTCAGTCAGGCCATACAGAATGTGCCACAAGTTCCCTTCTACTAATTGAACTGTTTGCTGAGCATGCAGGAATAGCCTCTGAACAGTATGGCCTGCTGTAAAGGGCAAGCTGGAAGTACAGATCCTAGGCTGTCTTGCTGTCATGTAGTGCCAACATTTTCTCATCTCCCTTCTCAACAAATTGGTCTGCCTCGACCACTTTAAAATGCCTGGTTCTGGCCGGGCATGGTGGCTCATGCCTGTAATCCCAACATTTTGGGAGGCCAAGGTGGGTGGATCACCTGAGGTCAGGAATTTGAGACCAGCCTGACCAACACAGTGAAACCATGTCTCTACTAAATTAAAAAAAAAACGAAAAACATTAGCCAGGTGCGGTGGCGGATGCCTGCAATCCCAGCTACTTGGGAGGCTGAGGCAGGAGAATTGCTCGAACCAGGAAGTGGAGGTTGCATTGAGCCAAGATTACACCACTGCACTCCAGCCTGGGTGATAGAGTGAGACTGACAAAAAAAAAAAAAAAAAAAAAAAAAAAAAAGACTGGTTCTGAATGGCCAGCTTCCTCAGATGTCTTAACCAATATAGAAAGTCGTCCTGCTAAGAAGGCATGTTATGTCTGTCCTGCCCTGAGTGGTATCTAAAAACACAAGCGATTAATTCCCCTTTCCCCGTCATCCTTTTCGGGCTTCCTTCTGTAGAATGACATTTGCAGCCCTTGCCTGTTAAGTCTCCTTAGATGGGTTGCTTGCCTCTCTAGGAAACAGGTGGCTAATAAGGCCGAGGCCTCTTACTAACCTAAACCTGGCTAGAAAGAGAAGGGAAACAGAGTGCTGCTAAGTAGAAAAGACTAAATTTAGAGTCTCCAATCCTTAAAATCAAAAGGGATGTGGGGAATTCTCATCCTACCCCATTAAGGTGATCCAGAACCTGACAATTTCCTGAACACAAAGATGAGGCCTTTCCAAAAGAAAGATTAATGGAGCTGATCACCGCAGTGGAAAACTTTCCAGCACTCAGTATTCTCTTGCCTCTCTTCTGGTGATACCTTCCCTAGACTGTCTTCTGGAAAAGCAGCCATCTCTTTCTTAGACCGTATGGTTTAGAGAAGTGCTTATTAAAATGTGGTCTCCTGGTGATGGATGGGCCACTCTTCTTGTTACCAATTTGAGACAAAATTCAGGTAAGCATTTAGAAACTTTTACGCCACAAGAACTAAGAGAAGATCAGTGAACTCATCTTGTTGAACAGAGTCATCAGTCTGTCTTGGAAATTAAAAATAACAGTCCTTTACTGATATGGTTTGGCTGTGTCCCCACCCAAATCTCATCTGGAATTGTAGCTCCCATAATTCCCATGTGTTGTGGGAGGGACCTGGTGGGAGGTAACTGAATCCTGGGGGCGGGTCTTTTGTGTGCTGGTCTCATGACAGTGAATAAGTCTCACAAGATCTGATGGTTTTATAAAGGGGAGTTCCCCTGCACGCACTCTCTTGCCTGCTGCCATGTGAGATGTGACTTTGATCCTCATTCACCTTCTGCCACAATTGTGAGGCCTCCCCAACCATGTGGAACTGTGAGTCAATTAAACTACTTTCCTTTATAAATTACCCAGTCTCAGGTATGTCTTTATTAGCAGCGTGACAACAGACTAACACATTTACCATAGATGGTTTGAAAAGCACTGGTTTTAGATGGTATTGATTCTACCCCTATCTTCATCTGTTTCGTGTTGCTATAACAGGATACCAGAGACCAGGTAATTTATAAAGAATAGACTGAGAATATAAAGATTTGAAGGCTGGGAAGTCCAAGATCAAGGTACGGCAGGTTTAGTGTCTGCTAAGGGCCCCATCTGTGCTGCAAAATGGTGCCTCTAATGTAGCATCCTCTGGAGGTCAGGAACACTGTAGCTTACATGGCAGAAGAACAGAAGAGGGTGAACCCACTCCCACCAGGCCTTTTTATGGTGGTACTAATCCTTTCAAGAGAGTGGATCCCTCAGGACCTAAACATCTCCCATTAGGCCCAACTCCCAACGTTGTAGAATTGGGAATTGTTTTAACATGATTCTCAGAGGGGACAAAAACACTCAAACCATAGCAATCCCCAACCCCAGGGCTGGGCATGTGACTCAGTCACGGCCAATCAACTGTGCCTTATCTTATCCTGCATGCCTCAGTTATGAGCCAGTAAATTCCCTTCTTAAAGTCATTTGGAATTGGAGCTCCTGTTCCTTAAAACAACACACACACACGCCCCTGACTGCTATGGCTTGTTATCACTAAACTGTAAGTCTGAATTTGCAAAAAGCCAACTTCTCTTAACCAGACAGGAACAAAGTCATTCCAAGGGTCCACAAATGTTACCGGGCTTACCGTGAAGGCATCCACAGAGGATCAGTATCTTGCAACAATAGGACATGTTTACAAGCTTTCCTTTTGTAGTTGCATAAATCTTTTATTCTCCTCCCTGGAGACAGGCACTCCATTGTTTAAATCCAGACTGAAACGTAAGCCTGGCTGTAAAACTTAAGACATAAAGCCTTGGCTCCAACAGCCTGCACTGACCTGTGTTTGTAGTACAGTTAGTGACACTGACTTTGCCCCTTGCCTCCAAAGTTACCTGTATTCTGAATGCTCATGGATGCAACAGCCATCTGCTGGAAGTTCCCTCATGATTCCTGCAGAACCAAAGGCCAGAATCCAGGCCTATAGGTAATGACACAATTACTTATATTGGATCCCAAGTATCAACTGGTTCTTAACATACTTTGTTGTTGTCAAGGCATTTCTATTATTGAAGCATTTCTCATATTAGAAAGTGAACTGTTAATACCAACTTGGTATTTTTCATTTCACACATATTTACTTTGGAGCAATCACCAGTAAGGAGCCAGAATGCTATCACGACTGAGGTTAGATATACTGTCTTTGAATAACACTTAAAAATACATTAAAAGGAAAACGCAACTAATAACCTTGTTATTAAACGCAACTAATAACCTCTTCCATACCATTGGAAGAACAGCCTGGATTTTTAAGATAGAAGGAATATCTTCCCTTTCTTTATGTAATTCAGGGTTTCTTTAAACTAACTTACTCTAAGTTAACTGCACCAGCCAAACGTGAATGTGTCAGCTTTTCAGGAAATACTTACCCAAGTTCCACAGCATTCAACTTACTGTGCAATAAGTTTCTGGTCCCTTGAGGGTGCGGACCACATCTCTGTATTCTCCACACCATCTACCAGAGTATGTGCATATATCAAAACATTACAGTTGTATCCAGTTTAAGGACTTTCCTAAGCATTTCTAAATAACCTTTTCTGTGACAGAGGGAAATGATGTAACATAAAGAGCATCCTCAGAAAGTTTCAGTTGGATTTACATTTTTTTTTTTAAGATGGATAGGGAGCCAGGCGTGGTGGCTCATGCCTGTAATCCCAACGCTTTGGAAGGCTGAGGCAGGAGGACTGCTTGAGCCCAGGAGCTCAAGACCAGTCTGGGTAACATAGGGAGATCCTATATTACCTATATTTAAAACAAATTTAAAAAGAAATTAGCCAGGCGTGGTGGCACACATCTCTGGTCCCAGCTTCTTGGGAGGTTGAAGGGGGAGGATTGCTTATGCCAGGCATGTCAAGACTATAGTGAGCTATGATCACACCACTGCACTCCAGCCTGGGCAACAGAGCAAGATGACCCTGTCTCAAAAAAAAAAAAAAAAAAAAAAAAAACCAGTGGATGGGGATAGTTGAATATTCCTTATATTGTTCTCTACTTTGTATGCCTGAAATATTTCGTAATGGAAGGGACGAGGGAAAGTAAGTAGATTGACTGGTTTAAGCACACCTGAGTTAACGCCACCGTTATCACAGCTGCGCAACCTCGGGATTCATTTCCTCAAACTAAAAATGGGGACAGGTGGCTCTCTCCACCCACAGAAATATTGTGAAGGCAAGATAAGGTAAGCAAATGCCTTGGCAGGAACCCAGTAGCTGTCAGCTTGAAGACAAAGGGGACATCTCACTCTATCCGGCCTGCTATCAGTACTCTAGTAGGAAAACCCACCAACCAGCACCTAGAACATAGCTGCAGAGCAACAAACAAGGTAAGGAAAAAACTGAGCTGATTGGTCACTATAAACCTTCCTTTTTGGGGACATTAAAATGCACTCCAAAGTAAAGCAACAGTTCTACATATGGTGGTGACTGTCTAAGAAACAAAGTTCAAATTTACACTTTTAGCTTGAACCTCTAATGGACATTTCCTGAATTTGGCTGGAAGAAGTGTGATGATCTTCCATTTCTGTCACTCTTGGCATTACTGTGCGTAAAAAAAAAAAAAAAAAAAAAAAAGTAAGTCTTCATTTTTCTTACAAGCCTTTGGCTGCACTACTCCACTACAGCTGTCATTAATCACAGCAAACTGGATTTGCGCTAAGCAAATCTGGGCTGCATGCCTTTCCCAAATCCTATGCATTCATTTACAGAATGGTAAGAACAAAAATACAATCCCACTTTACATCTGATAAAATAGGGCAAATTCTGTTTCTCAGTCTTGTTCCTTGTTTTTCAGTGTCTGAAAGAGTTCCACACTATGACTGATCCACTGTATTAGATGTTACAATGTGATTTATATCTGAACACCTATGTGCAATTTCTCCTTGCTGCCTCTCCTTAGCCTAAGATACTACCCAAAATTCGTAAGACTCAACCATGGGGAAAAACTGATATAGTCTAAGTCTGAGTCGTCTTATGGTACAGTTACCTCATTCTCTAGATAACTGTGGTAGGAGTTATTAAGAAATTACTTTAGGCAGATAGAGAGGAAAAGGGGTCCTTGGGAAGCTTTCCTTTTTTAAAGCATCTCTGGAAAAGTTTCTTGTAAAGCCCTGGCTCCTAGAGCCAGACCAGCAACCTTTGATATGCAAATGCAGGCCATGTGGGTCATGCAAATGCCCTACCTGTGTCTGGTCACATGGCAGCCCCTACATCTTCCCGTGTGTGGAACATCATGGCGCCCTGTATTTGCATATTAAAAAGCTAGGGTGTGAGGGCCAGCTTTTTCTTGGACTACGTGAATGATATGCCTGGTCAAACCAATCCCCTAAGCCCTATGTAAATCAGACATCGTCTCCTCCAGCCTCTGCAAATATACCTGGCTGGTATCCTTGGTAGGTGGGAACCTCCTCTTTGGGCTTTGGAGCCGCCCTCCCTCTGTCTCTGTACTGGGGAGCTTCTTCCTTCTGTCCTCTCCCTTGCTTATTAAACTCTCCGCTCCTTAAAACCACTCCATGTGTGTCTGTGTCGTTTTATCTAAACCGGCGGGAGGACCAAGAACTCTTGTGTTCCTGCACTCATGAGAGCCATATCATAACTGAGAGCTGACTACCTGGGCCATTCTCATACCATTAGTGCTGCATTTACTGTCTGTCTTTAGAATGGGAATGACTTGAATCTATGAAATTCAAATCTATATATTACCATTTAAAGTTTAAGTTATCTGCTCTGAAACTAAAAGTCTGGATTGAATCAGTCTATATTGTATATTTACCCAGATTCTAAATGCCTCCAGAAGCTTTGATATTTTATTACTACATGTAGGGCCTTGTTATTACACTAGAACCTGACTGTAATCCAATCTCCCCTAAAGGAGAATTTATTATAAAATACAGTCTCATCTTGAGCCACATTCAGGGGGAGTTACTTGTTAAAGAATGTAAGTTAGTAGCACCGTCCCTGGTTACAATGACTTTTTAGCAAGGCCAGGATTTGACAGCTATAGTTAATCGGAAATTAAGCTTTCAGTTGATGCCTGTTCTACAAATTTTTTCTTCTGTTACCCCAACTACCCACTTAGTCCACTTTTCTTATGGAAGTGAATACCACTGAACCAAGGATGAACTCTTCATGTCTTAGTGATCAGCTCCATACTCCATTTGGCTCCTCCTACTGAAGCCAAATCCTCAACCTGGCCTTTAAGTCAGTTTAGCTTAAGGGCAAAGTAAGAACACGTTTGGAGTCCAGGAAGTGTCATTTCTCTCATCCGTAAACTTAGGGCAACAGTACCTTTTTTAGAGAGTTAAGAACAGTACCATCTTTATAGAGTTATAGATGAGATAATGCTTGCATAGTCGGGACTCAAATGATAGTATCAATATTTAGCAATGTTCTAACCTTTGTTATCAATACTCATCTTGCCCTACCATCTCACGTATCTATTCCTTCCTTATCCCCCAAACCCTCCCCATCAAGGCAACTGTCTTACCTCCTTTCCATCTAGCTAACTTCATTTCTGTGTCTCAAGTGATTTTTCTAGGGTAGAGGCAGCTTATAAGCACTGTAAAATGCTTTACTGTTTATGAAGCTCTCATATAAATGTATTAATTCAACAACATTTCATAAGTCACGTACTGGGCTAGGGGCTGAGGATAAATGGGTCATAAGGAAAGGCCCGTTTTGCACAGAGTTCTACTTTGGTGGTAAAAACATGTGGACAAATAATAGCAATACAATAAATGACACAGACGCATGCAAAAAGGGCTTCTGCACCGTTTACTTTCACAGGCATGATGAAACAGTCATCTTGCAGATCCACTGATAGTGGATTCCTGAAACTATGTTGAGAAAGATTCTGAAATTCAGTCCAAGTTCTACAATCAAGAGAACTGCGATTAATTATTTTTGCCATGGAAACCGCAATACACATGCCACCTTTCAGACATGCCAGATATAAAAGAAACAGTGCGGAGCTTAGAATCAGATAGACACAAGCTAGCTGGTTGAAAAAGCCAGTTATCAGCTCTGTGATCTTGGCAAAATTTCCTTAACCTCTGAGCCTTAACTTCCTCAGAGGTAACTTGGAAATGGATGAGAACTATCTTATAGGTGGTTGTAAAGATTTAATGAGATAAAGTTTGTAAAGTACTTGGCAAAGAACCTGTACTCCACAAATGGGCGGGCTTCCTTTTCCTTTAGGAATACTTGGGGCCTGAATATACCAAGTTCAGTCAGTTAGGTCAAGGGTCCCAACCCCCAGGCCACAGACCCATAGCTGTGTTTTGTGTTCAGGCTACTTGCTACTTGTCTGTGGCCTGCTAGGAACCAGGCTGCACAGCAGGAGGTGAGTGGAGGGTTACCGCCTGAGCTCTGCTTCCTGTCAGATCGGTGGAAGCATTAGATTATCATAGGAGCGGGAATGCTATTGTGAATTGTGCAGGTGAGGTATGTAGGTTGCCCACTCCTTATGAGAATCTAATGCCTGATGATCTGAGGTGGAACAGTTTCATCTCAAAACCATCCCCCCACTATCCATGAAAAAATCATCCTCCACAAAACTGGTCCCTGGTGCCAAAATGATGGGGACTGATGAGTTGGGTGACTTGCTGAGGTCACAGATCTCCAAAGAAACAAATCAGGCTCATGTTTTGATTGCAGAACCACAAGCTTTCCTCAAAAGTACCATATCTGACAGGTACAGAACATTAAGGGTTGAGACTATTTAAATGACCTGAGAATTCTCCATCCTTGAGTTACCAAATTACACACCTTCCTCTCCACCCAACTAGCAGTAAGTGATCTCTGCGCACCACTCTCACACCCAAACTGCTACTTTCAACCAAAAAGCTATTACCCCTCTCTGCTAACCTAAATCTAACCCCACTGAAGGAAAACTCTCTTCTAATCTAGTGAACACTCCTGTGTGTACCTCAGCCTCACCATTCTTACTGCTTTTGAATTCTGCTACCACTCATGTCTTCAATTTAGAGTGCAGCAAAATTCGACACAGATTTGAATCACTATCTGCCAAATCCCATATTGTAATTAAAATGCAACTATGCTATAAGCTCAGTAACCCTGATCCCCAGCATCTGTGATAGCAATTCACAATCTGTGCAAAACTACAAGTTATTTAATTATTCAAACAATATTTGCATGATTTTTTCATGGAATCAGACCTAGATATACATGCTGAGACTATTGTTTATTTGCCCAGTGATCACAGGTTGTTCATTTGATCTGCTAGTTTTCTCATTTTAAAAATGGAGAAAATGCTTATTTATATAAGGCAGTTTCGAGATTAAACAATATATGCAAAACACCTAGAATAGTGTCTGCCACATGACAGGTAATAATAATTACAAATACTTCTATAAAATTTAATATATGTTTTACGTATATTTATATTACCTCATTTAATCCTCATAACAACCTAAAGTAAGCACTACCACTATTCCCATTTTATGAGTGGGGAAACTGAGGCATCAAGCTATTAAATGACTCATAACTATGAAACCAAAATAAAATGACCAATTCAACTTAAAAATGAATACCAATAAAATTCCAATTCAAAAGTATTTCACTGATGTTTTGCTAAACTAAAGCACTGGTAGCAATACGGATATAGTACTGACCTCCATGGCTATGGCATAGGTTCTTCTTTAAGCTGAGTAGTTCCTATACTGCTGTGTGCTGGATGAGGATTCATTTCTCTGTGCTTATTTTCTTTTGGAAGTACTGTGAAATCACCATGAAGCCCTCTTTCCTATAGTGAACTGGGAAGTCATTTGGCCCTAATGAATTACATGGTGTCTGTTCTTATTAGTCAAAGACAATTAATAGTACTGTTGGCACAATGAGGTTGTAAACAAAAAAGCAAGGAACCTGATATCCTTTCCAGATCATTCACAGTATACTTCTATTAGTTCTTCCTCTGTGACTTACAACAATAAAATTTTTAACAAACAGAAACTGTGCCTGTGGTAAAAAAGGAATTTGAGGAGGAAAAAGTATATAGAAAAGAAATTGTGTCCAGCTTCTCCACCACCCAGACTGAGAAACATTCCCTTAAGTCAGGATTCTTAACCCAGAGTCCACAATTCCTTTTAATTCTGGGTGTTGGGCAACTTGGTACCATATACTTTATGTTATGACATTTTGAGAAGGGGTCTGGAGGCCTCACAGGAGTGCCATGATATAAAAACAGTTAGAAACCCCACCTAGGTAATCAAAGACCCAGAGGTGTCTGGGGATCCCCACCCAACAGAACCCAAGGGATGCCATGCTGGCAGTCAGGGTAAGGTGCCTTGAGGAAACCTGTGAAAATCTGCATAAAGAAAGCTGGCCTCCAGGCAATGTCTAGGAAACACTATTCAGGTGTGAGCCAACTCTCTCCTGCAGCAGACTTTCACTGATAGCCTTTTCCCACACACATTCAACCAAGTGCACAACTTTGTCTAGTTACAAGGAACCACTCCCAGGCTGGGCTGAGCTTTGTACAAGTATCAACAGGCCTCATGACAACCCTGCAAGGCATGTGCCACTACACCCATTTTATACGATGAAGTATTGAGGCCAAAAAGTAAAGTTAATTTGCCCAAGGGCATCAAACCAATGGGTACTGGAGTTGAGGTGTGAATTTGGTCCTGCCTGGCTTCCTTCCTGCCCCTTTCAGCCATGCCTCCTCTCCCATAGTGGGCTCCCTTTTGGGGTTCATTTGATTCACCTCACTTTTGACAAAGAAGAAAAATTAGAGACCCAGATCACTATTGCAATTTAGTGTCAGAGTTGCCTCTGGACTCAAGCTTCTAAAACTCCTGATTTTGTAATTTCATCAGGGCAGGCCTCCAGCAAGAACTGCTTTCAGCACAGTACTTAGCATATACCAGTATCAATCAATATTTGTTAAATACATTTGGAGAAATGCATTAAAAATGTATGATACAAACTTTAGATCAAATCTGCAAATATCTATTGTATGAGTCAAATTATATTTTTGTTCCCTATAATCACAACCTTATTCTTTCCTTCCTTCTTTCATTCAATTGTCCAAGGCACCCAAGAAAGCACTGTGAGTTTCAAAGACTCATGTGACGCAGGTCTGGTCTTAAAGGTAACACAGCACCAAAAGAGCAAAGAAAACTACAATGCAGAGGAGAAAGGACCCAGAGAAATACTGACAAAGTATCAGTGACAATGGACGAGAGCGATGACCCCAGGAGTATTGGGGGAGACCATTTAGCACTTCACAACATCCTTTGTAGGTTGGCATGCAGTTCTGAAATTATGTTAGATTCTCTCTTTCAAAATCTATCACCCAACTCTTTCTTGAAAAACGGGAGTCAAAGTACAGCTAACTTTGTGGCTGTCCTATTTGAATTCTTGGCATTTTATAAGTAGAGTTTTAAAACAGGTTAACTGGAAAAGTCAAGAACTAAATACGACGATTTTCACTGCCCGGGTTAAAAAATTACCAACCGCCCCCGCCAAAAAAAAAAAAAAAAAAAAAAAATTCTGTATCGAAAAGCATTTATAAAGGGAAAATGTGCTTGGTTTGCAGACTGCAAATAAAAGAAGTTAAACATTTTGGGTAGCCATTTAAATAAACATCGTTTAACAAATGTCCCGGTTTAGAAGGGGGAAAGGGATCCGCCGGTTTAGAAAGCCCGCCCCCCGCCCCCAGGGGGTGCCTACGTGGAGCTCCTGAATCTGGCTCTGGAGAACCCAGAATGTGATTCTCAGGACCTGTCGCATAATTTCACAAACAAGCATTCTTGCATTCTTCTTTGTACCTGAATCGTAGAAAGTTCTGGAAAAAGCTAGGAGTGAGCGACTGACATTTCCCTGCTGTTCCTTCGACATAGAGTGGTTCGGTGCTTGGTGGGCAGGCACCACCAAACAATGGGGCTGCTAGGAGCCGGTACGGCGGCAGGAGCAGTACCCTGGGCTCGCGGGGGATGTAGAAGCCCCATTCCACCCCTAGGGGACCGAACCCGGTAAGGTCGCCCTCGGTCTCACCACACTCCGGGCAGAGGGGGCCCTGAGACTCAGACCCCCACCCCAGAGAGAACCTGCCGCTGGACGAGGGGACCCACGGCTGCCAAGAGGCGGATTAGCAGAAACGCGAAACTCACGACCCGCCTCTCCCCCAGAGAAACCAGCATGGAGAAACTAAAGGTCACGTAAGATTATTTACCTGCCCCGCGGGCCTGGGATCCCAGCGCACGGCCTGGGCGGCCTCAGGGACAAGGGCAGGTGTGTTTGAGGGATAAGAGAGAGAAAATCTGGGGCGCAGGGGTGAGGAGGCTGGCAGGGGCACAAATGCAGACCGGGATGGGGATGTCGGAGGAGACCGGGGCGCGCCGGCCGGGCGACAGCAGGACCCCAGGAGGCGGTGGAAACCCCCTGCAACTCCCGCCCTGGGGTTGGCAGCGCCGCGGAACCGCCCCACCGCCCCTACTCACTTGAGTCGGAGGCGGGAGCACGTACCGCAGGCGGAGCTAGCGAGGCTGAGCTGGTGGTAGGGTCCACGAAGTCCCAGATCGGAGGCGAAGCGCGCGCCGGTGCCTTTTAAAGAGCGCCAGGTGGGCGTGGCCTGTGTCCGCCCCGCCTTCCTCCCGGCCCCGCCCTGCCAGCCGGATTCCCGGAGCCGCTTGCCGGGCTGGGGCGTGTAGCGGGCTGGCTGCCCTCGGCCCGGCTCCGGGCTAGCCACCAGGAGACAAAAGGCAGGAGGCCCGCCTCTTCCTGCAGCTTCCCGCCCGCCCAGCATCTTCCCACGTCCCGGACCGCTCCCTCCCAAAGGGACCCGGCAGTTCCAAAAGCCACTGGGACTTGGAGAGGGACTTCCTTCCCCTCCAGGGAGACCCTGCGGCGGGACGGTCCCGCCGGGAAGTGGCCCTCGCCGCCCTGCGTCGGACCTCTCCACCGCGAGCGCCGATCCCCCTCTTCGCGGAGACAGACGGGGCGGGAGGCTCCAGCAGTAAAAAGTCAGCCAAACGGGGCTTTCCGCCACCTCCCCCCTTGTCCTTGTCAGTAGACTCAACGTGATTAACTTCCCTAATTAACGCGTATTCTCTCGTCCGATTTCCAGCTTCTGGGAATCCACAACTTTCTTATTCTTAAAGAGCAAAATTCCTCATCTAGACTAAATAAATGACGTTACGAAAACGCCCCATTCCCAAAGTGTTTCGCTCTTCCCCTCCACCAGGGTACAGCACGCGATGCTGCGGGGGAAGAAACCTAAACCGAGGCAGAAATCCCGGGCGCCACAGGGCCCTTCGTTTCTATGTGTTGATGTCAGAAAAGCAAAAGGGTACCGTGACATCCGAAGGGACCTAATGCCTAAGATACAGGATGATTTATTGTTTTCGATGAAAAGGAAAATAAACAATGCAATCTCTATCTGGTTCATATTCTAGGCCTCCTCATGACCTCTCCTGCCAGAAGCAATGATCCCAGAGAATTGATACTTGCGGAGTGGGGAGTTCAAAAAAGGCAGTGAACAAAACCCCCTCATGCCATAAATGCTTTTTCCTCCTCTGGTCCAGAGTTTCTCATCCTCCACACCATTGACCTCTTGGGCTGGATAATTCTTTATTGTAGGGGGCTGTCCTGTGCATTGTAGGAGGCTTCCACACACTAGATGCCAGTTGCACCCTGCCCCCGACGTTGTGACAATCAAAAAGTCTCTGGACATTGCCAAATGCCCTCTTAGGGAGACGGCAGGGAGCACATATCCGCATAACAACGTACAGAACCGACTTATAAGATTATTATTGTTTTATTTTATATGCTGGGGCCAATCCAGGATAAACTCATTATAGCTGCCTTGTTCTCTGTCCATCAAGAACTGTCCAAAAACACATAGTGGTGATTGACATCTCCTGATACTGTGGCAGGAGTCTGGAAAGCATTCTTGCCTGCTGTGAGCTTTTCTAAATATGGACAATCTTTATTTCCATGATATCAGCTAGTGTAAGTGACTTAACTTATGGACCAACAGGAAAATTCAGTCCCTCAGATTCTACATTTGCTTTAGCTCAGCTGCTTACAGTATTTATTTTTTCTTGTGTAAGTTTGCCTAGTGCTTCTACTGAATGAAACTGTATCAGTAAGTCTCACTGCAGCACTGGATTTTAGCAAGCCACTGCCCTTTCTCTCCTACCCTGAGCTCTTCTCAATGCCTCTTTGTGGAAGGGGACTCCCAGACCTGAGCTGTTTCTGTCAAGCTCATGCTGTCCCGAATTTCCAGAGCCATATCTTACCATTTGAAATTGGGCTTGTTGGCCGGGTGTGGTGGCTCATGCCTGTAATCCCAGCTACTTGGAAGCTGAGGCAGGAGAATCACTTGAACCTGGGAGGTGGAGGTTTCAGTGAGCAGCAATCGTGCCAGTGCACTCCAGCCCGGGTGACACAGGGAGACTCTGTCTCAAAAAAACAAAGCAAAACAGAAAAAGAAATGGGGCTTGTTTCTGATCTAAAAGTATTTCTGCTATCTGTCCCTGTATGTATTTGCCTCCGTATATTTCACAGTGAGTCTGCGGATGATATACATGTGATTTTGAACAAATCTGTATTTGTATTGATCAACATTTAAAAAATATTTATTTCTCTTTTCTTTAAACATCTATTTAAACTGTTGACTCTTTTAGTTGTGAACATGAAGAAGTTATTTAAGAGTTTTTAGACAGAGTGGTGCAAAAGAAAGAGTATGGGCTTTGGAATCAAACACGCATGATTTCAACATACAGCTCTGCCACCTATCAGTTTTGTAAGCTTGGGCTAAGTACTTGACCTCTGTGCATCTGTTTCTTTATCTGTAAAAAGATAATTCTACACACTTTGTAGTGCTGTTATGAGGATTAAATCGGATGATGTATGTAAAATGCCAAACATAGCACCTGGCACATGGTAAATACTGAATAATTGATGGTTGTTATGTTAAGCAAAGATATCTTGATGTCCTTATTGCCTCTCAAGAAAGAAATAGAAATTGTGCTTTACTAAGTACTCATGTTGCCTTCTTGAGGGCTTGATATTAAGAAGGTATGAAATGTTTTCCAAAACAATTAAGAATCTTCAGTAGGAAGCATCTGCGCGCCTGCAGAAGGCTAGTGGGAGAATTGTGTTCTCATGGAGAAGGATGAACCCTTAAGTCCACATGGTCTTAGTCTGTTTGACCACTTCAACTTTGTAATAGGCAGAATTGAAGGTTAAAGGTGTCGAGCAGGCTGTTTCTTTTTCCACTCAAAATGTGTATTGTATTTGTAACAACACCATTCTCTGGAATTCATCAACCAATTTCAAATCAAAGCCCTCTCTCAAGGTCACTGACCTAAGGCAAGTTGAACCAAGGTTGTTGCCTTTTGTCATGACCTTCTGCTTCAAGCATAGATTTTTAAAATATTTTTATTATTTTTATTTCATGCCCCCCCCCCTTTTTTTTTTAACAAAACTCTGAATCAGATAAATGTGAATTTAAACACAAAGCCTCTTTATTTTAGGGCAAGGCTTTCTTCCTAGAAGGCAAGAAGGCTATAGTGAAGAGGAATATTTTATTATAATGATTTTAGTATGAAATAAAGGGAAAAAATTTGCACTTTGCTAATGTACACATTTAATAACACAAAAAGAAGCAGTTTTTCTACCTTATTTCTTAGCTAAGATTTAGCAGCAGTGGTGGGAATTAAAAATTACTCATACTTAACCCTAATATTCTGTGATGTATTATCTGACAGAGAAAAGAATAATATAAGTTATATATGCTTAAATGTTGGAAGGTAGATTAGAGTATCTTAATTTTGATATTTGTCATGGTTGCTTTTTTTTAACTTGCCATAAACTCCTACTTTCTTATACTTGCTTCATTTCGTAACTCTCTTTCTGCAGTAGGTACTATTTTCATTCAGTGCTATTGTCTTCTATTATGATGTTATTATGGTATTCTATCCATCTTATCTTAACCCCTTAATTCCTTTATTTCACTTTTCTCCCTCTTTTTCAGCTGGTAACATCACCTTCTTCTCCTTCATTCACATTCACAGCCACTCACCAACATTTCCTCAACCTTCCTCCACTTTGCTTCAAAGCTTCCACGTTTTCTCCTATGTTTGTACTTGCTGTCCCTGATCTTGGAGGAGCAAATAGTTCTCCCACACCCTACCAACAGTGTCCACTCTGCCTAGGCTTTTGATCCATGTCTTTGGCATTTTTTAGTTATACAGTCATGTGCCACTTAATGATGGGAACAGGTTCTAAGAAATGCATCATGAGGCAATTTCACCATTGTGCAAACATTGTACAGTATACTTACACAAACCTATACCATATAGCCTATGATATATAGCCTGTTGCTCATGGGCTGCAAACCTGTACAGTAGGTGACTGTACTGAACACCACAGGCAATGGCAACACAATAGTATTTATGTATCTAAACGTATCTAAATATAGAAAAGGTACAGCAAAAAGACAGTATTGTAGTGTTACAGGACCACCCTCATATTTGTGATCTGTTGTTGATTGAAAATTGTTATGCAGCACGTGACTGTACTCCCTTGCTCTTCAATTTCTGTCTTTATTGCTTTCTTTCCTTTGAAATGACAAAAATTCTGTTCACCCTGTATTTTTAAAAGCTGATGGCCAGGCGCGGTGGCTCAGGCCTGTAATCCCAGCACTTTGGGAGGCCGAGATGGGCGGATCACGAGGTCAGGAGATCGAGACCATCCTGGCTAACACAGTGAAACCCTGTCTCTACTAAAAAATACTAAAAAAAAAAAAAACGAGCCGGGCGAGGTGGCGGGCGCCTGTAGTCCCAGCTACTCGGGAGGCTGAGGCAGGAGAATGGCGTAAACCTGGGAGGCAGGGCTTGCAGTGAGCTGTGATCTGGCCACTGCACTCCAGCCTGGGCGACAGAGCGAGACTCCGTCTCAAAAAAAAAAAAAAAAAAAAAGAAGCTGACATAAATGTCTCTGAGTTGTGTAGTAGGTATTTGTGATTGCCTCTCTAGCATCCATTCCTCTCTGTGTGGTTTCAGGCATGTGAGTTCACGGTCTTGGTTCAGGGTAGAGCACTGGATCCAGTCAAGGCATTCGAGGCCCCAGCTTGGGGACGGTAAGCATGTGACCTAAGCCCATCCAATTAGAGTGAATCTCAGAACTCTGCTGGGGTGCAGAGTCAGAGCTAAGCTAGCCTATTCTGGAATGTGCTGTGTGCATGGAGGAGGCCTTAGAGTGGTTGCAGTCATTTTTGCTAGCAACCTGGTCAAGGATGATTTGACACAGAGAGGAGGACAGAGAAAATAGAGCTCTGAACAAGTGTTCACCATGTTTACTTACCTGTAGGGCTTTTTCATTATGGGAACCAATGAGTTCCCATTGCTGTTTAATCCATTTTAAGATGGATTTTCTGTTACTTGCAGTTAGGACTCCCAACAGATTGTGGTAGCTTAAAATCATGTCCATGGATTCTTTGTTACTCCTCCCTTCAACAGGTGGACTTTAATTCATGCCCTTACCCTTGGGTGTGGGCTAGATTTAGTGCCTTGCTTCTAGAAAATAGAATAAAGTGCATGATTTTGAGACTAAGTAAAAAAACACTTTGTGACAACTTTCTCCTCCTTCTTCCCCCACCCTTCTTATCCATTCTCCACCATCTCCAATATCCTGCGAACGTGTGTGTGTGTGTGTGTGTGTGTGTGTGTATGTCTTATCACTGCTATGGGGAAAGCCAGCTGCCATGTCAGGAGGACACTCAAGCAGTTAAGAACAGTGGCTTGTGGCCAACAGTCCCAGAGGAGCTGAAGACTTCTGCCAACAAAAATATGAGTGAGCTTGGAAGGAGATATTACAGTACAATACTGTCAAGCTTTGAAATGGCTCCAACCCTGGCTGACACTTTGACTATAACCTCATGAGAGATCCTGAGACTCTCACTGTGGTTTATCAGAGAGTTCGTAATTGCCAAACCTCCAATTACCATTTTTCAGTCCTTACCCGACTTGACCTCTTGGTAATTGGACAACATTGAGTAAACATATGATTGTGTGTACATGCACAGAATGAAATATTTTAGAAGGATGACACTTCTGAAATTTCTCACAAATGTTAACTTCTGTGTCTAGCTACTGTTCTGATGAGAAATGGGAAGAAATTTTCAAAGCTACCACCACTAGAAAGCTTAGTTTCTCCCCTAGAAAACCCTAATGTGAGCAACAGAGGATGCATTAAACAATGTTTTTTATTATCTTACTTGTGATAAGATATACCATTTTACAAATATATATATGTATTTACTTTCTAACTTTTACATGGATTCTAAAATTCTTGCTAAAGATTATACAAAAATAAATGTAGGCTGGGCACGGTGGCTCACACCTGTAATCCCAGCGCTTTGGGAGGCTGAGACAGGTAGATGACATGAGGTCAGGAGTTTGAGAGCAGCCTGGCCAACATGATGAAACCCCATCTCTACTAAAAATACAAAAATTGGCCGGGCCTGGTGGTGTGCACCTGTAGTCCCAGCTATTCAAGAGGCTGAGGCAGGAGAATTGCTTGAACCAGAGAGGCAGAAGTTGCAGTGACCTGAGATCCTGCCACTGCACTCCAGTCTAGGTGACAGAGCAAGACTCCATCTCAAAATAAATGAATGAATGCTCATCCATCATTTATTCATCTATCCCTTTATTCAGGATTTAAAAATTAAGTGTATATTTTATCTTAAATGTAGTTCATGACGTTTCCGTATATATATCTCGACCATTGAGCAAGCTCCAGAGAAAACCTCATAAAAATTTCCACTTAAAACAGTGTGCGTGTGTGTGTGTATTTCTCTAGGAAATGATGTCAAGAACAAGATTCTGGAAACAATACATAATGCTATAATTGATTGGCAATTAATCATTTATGGCATATGCCTGCCAGGATTTTTGTGTAATCCTCACATATGGGATTAAAAATCATTCATAAAATAAACCTTTTCTTATAAAAGAAAATACAAACTGTCACGTCTGTAGCTCTCACCTCATGAGAAAAGTGTTAAGCTATGGGAAAAAGGTTAATGCCTTTAAAAAAAAAAACAAAACCTTGTATAAATCCTGTATTTACATGTTTTTAAGGAGTGCTGGCTTAGAGTTTACTTTAAACAGTTTTTACTTACACTGTTTCAAAAAGATTGTGGGAACCTAATTCCCATTCCTAATTCTTACATGATGTTATATGTTTAAAGACTCAAGCTATTACTTTGGGAGGCTGAGGCGGGCAGGTCACTTGAGGCCAGAAGTTCTACACCAGCCTGGCCAGCATGGCGAAACCTTGTCTCTACTAAAAACACAAAAATTAGCCAGGTGTGGTGGTGCACGTCTGTAGTCCTAGCTACATAGTCCCAGCTACTCAGGAGGCTGATGCATGAGAATTGTTTGAACCCGGAAGGCGGAGGTTGCAGTGAGCCAAGATTAAGCCGCTACGTTCCAGCCTGGGCAATGGAATGAGACTCTGTCTCAAAAAAAACAAACAAACAAATAAACACTCAAGCTGCTGATTTATTTGTCCCTGTGTTCACTTCAGTTGTAAGAGTTCAGAGTGCTAATGCAGAACCAAACTCCACTGACCTGCTAATGTCTGGGTATGAGCTCAAATATATATACCGTGTGTGTGGTGTGTGTGTATGTGTGCACACACATATATGTACAGACATGTACATCTACGTGTATGTACAAACATACACAAACACGGACTTGCAAAATGATCTGTATCCTCTGTGAAAGGGTATTGGGTTATCGTGGAGTGATCATCCATCCAAATTCAGCTGAAAAACCATAAATGAGAAAGGGTCAAAGTACACGCCATTGGCTGTTCTTCAAGCCAACGTGTGTTTCAACCAAATAGAAATGACTATTGACTGAATGTTACTTGTATGTCAAACATTGTAGGAATATTGTTTTCTTGTCCTTGTAAGGTGATTATCTTTCTTTCCATTTTACATGTGAGTGAAGTGAAGCTCATGGAAACTGAGTAACTTGTCCAAGGCCACATAGCTAGTAAGTGGCAGAATTGGGATTCAAATCCAGTCTGGATCCAAACCTCATACTCTTTCCACTGAAGAATGTGGCCTTTTAGCAGTGATCCTTTCCTGTTATACTAGAAGAGTGAAGAAAGTACCTTTGCCTAAAGGCTCTAAAGACTGCTAGCTCCTTGGGAGCAAGTCTTTGGGCAAACCGAACATTAATCTTTCCAGTCTGAGGAGACCTCCACAGCATAACTGACTGAGATGAAGTCTAAGACAAGTGAGAGTACCATGCAGAATCCAAGCCAGTCTGCAACCAGGGGAGCAGGGCTGGGGATGAGGCCATTGCTGAGAGGAGGTAGGGGTGTGGCATGAGGTGGATGCCAAGAGGATGCAAACACGTTTAAAGGGCATCACATTGAGATGATCGTCTTGGGGCTAAAGCCTGCCAGACGATGGATGAGCATGTTACATTATGCTAACACAAAAATACCGAAGTCTAACTTAGAGCACAGCCAGGCTGCCATTTTGTCCCACCTCCTTTTTGGGACATACCGTTGGTATAAATTCCTTATACAGAGTGGGAATGGGGAGACGTACTTGTGGTCTTGCCTCGGGTGAGTTATTTAACTTCTTTGAGCTTAATTTTCGTAAGTCTGGCTGATGACTCAGGTCCCATTCAGCTCTAGGATTCTATGATTCCACAAGTAGTAATGGATGACATTACAGTCACATATTTTTTGACAAGGAAAGTGTTCACATGTATCCATCAGGGTTCTTAATGGAAGAAAACAGACAGTACAAGAGGAGCAAGGAGACAAATGATGCTATAGAGTCAGGATCAGTGCCTGACCCCAGAGTGGCACGGCTGATGCCTATACTTGCCTCTTCACATCTATTATGATGTTAAGGGCCTGAGAGTAGACCTTCTACTTCAGCTACTAGATCTGGCATCCTTGACCATGCCAGCCCCTTGTGCTGCTCATTTGCCTTCCAAATCTGGCTCAGGATATTTTCCATTAGGGCTTAGTGGAAACTATGTAATGTGTAGAACTCAAGTTGCAAGAGAGTCTTAGAAATGTTTGCCTGTCTAGCCTCTGGAGTACAGGAAACCATGTTTAAAGAGCGAGTGGGTGTTAAGTGACCCTGTTTGTAGTGTCTGCAGCATCATGTTTCATTGCTGTGCAAACAGGCAGGGATCAGGTCAGGAGTGGTGGCTCACACCTGTAATCCCAGCACTTTGGGAGGCCAAGGTTGGGTGGATCACCTGAGGTCAGGAGTTCGAGACCAGCCTGGCCAACATGGTGAAACCCCATCTCTACTAAAAATACAAAAATAACCTGGGCATGATGGCACACACCTGTAATCCCAGCTGCTTGGGAGGCTGAGGCTAGAGAATCGCTTGAACCCAGGAGATGGTGATTGCAGTGAGCTGAGATCGCACCACTGTACTGCAGCCTGGGCAATAGAACGAGACTCAGTATCAAAAAAGGATCATATGTATACCATGAGCCTATTTTTCTATCTATAAAAATATACTCTATAAAAAAGTCTGAAAAGTATACACTAAAATTTTAGGAGTGCTTTGATCAGGATTGTGTTTTTATCCTCCTTTTGGTTCTCTGTATTGACCAGTGTTTCTGCCATGAATGAGTATTACTTGTATAATTTCTTAAGAGTGATGCTTATTGGCCTTGATTATACCTGACATAAAGGTAGTATCCCTGCCTTTTTGTGTCTTGCAGATGTCTGTCTTCAAGGTACAGACCACAGGATTAGACCTTGAAAATAACTTTAAAGGGCATATAAACCATATTCCAATTCAGATCATGTTATCAAACTTCTAGACATTTGAATCAGTTTCTTCATGGAGACTCAGACAATATAATAATGTCAGGGGATTATCTGGAGAAGTCTTTTTTCTCCTTGGAGTCTTTTCACCCTCTCATCTCATGTCTCTCATTGCTCATATTAAAACAATGATAATTTTCTTATGAAGTCCACAGCGGCATTAGCCAGTTTTATTAATAAGCAAAGATAAATTTGAATTACAGATTATTTGCATGAAGATCACACAATCTTATACACAGGAATAGTGAAACAGAATGAAAGATAAAGCTGGAAAAGGATGTGAGAGCTAGACCCTAGTGGTCTTTGAATACTATGTTAAGGGATACTGAAACAATTAAAATCTCGTCCACTCAGATTCCCTCAATGGGTGCTGATGTTTTTCAAATAGAAAATGCTAAAATATATTCAACCTATTCCTTCACCTTGAAGTCTCATTTTGAACTTGGATCAGTAGCATATGAAGTTTTGAAATCAATATATGATTCATAAAACTTGCCTTAAGTCATTTGATTTATTTAATGCCACATAGAATGCTGTGAACTATTTATTTCGGTGTTGGATTTCTATAGTGTCTTTCTTCTAAAAATTCTCCATTTGATTAAACCTAGTCTTTTGCAAGCACCTGCTATGTGCAAGGTACATTGTTAGGCTTTGAGGAATACAGCAATCAAAGGTTTCTGCTCTCAAACAGTTTACAGTTTAGTTAGGATAGCCAAGACATTCACAAAACCCAGCAATACAGAGGACAATGTGGGACATAATATGGGAACAAAGGAGCTCAGATGGGGAAATGATCTTTATAGTAGGATGCAAGAGCAGGCAGTTTGGTTTGGGAGGTTTGGGATGTTAGGCAGGCAGGGGGATGGGAAGAGTAAGAGAAGGTGGCCAATAGGGGGTGTGTTTTTGGCCAGTCACCACTGGGGCTGCCTGGAGCTTCATCCCCTGAGGAACCTGGCAAATAATATGGAGACAAACTTAGAGTTATTCTACCCAAGGAGCAAAGGGGCTGAGGTCTTTATTTACCAACTTCCATCAGTCTTGGATCAAGGGTTTTTCTGGAGGAAATTACTTGCCAGTACTTTTGGTCCATCAAGCAAGTGAGCAGAGGGGTCTCTCCCAGGTGTGGAGGAAGCTCCCAGTCAAAGTGTTGAGGGTAAAGTTGGAGACATAAGGGTGGGACTTACCAGCATATGCTACAGACAGAGGTTGATTCTAAGGACAGAGGGATGTGGGAGTCTTGATAATTCAGGGAGGATGTGGTACTTCAACTGAGCCTTAAAGAGATATGGCATCAACAGATATTGGCAGGGAAAAGCCATTCCAAATACAGGGAGCAAAGACCCAGAGAAGCCAAATTTAGAATACTATCCATAACCGATACAGTTGATATAGCGCTATCTTGTCTGTTCCGCCCACTTAATATTATTTATTTCTATTTTCATTGCTGCCTAGTATTTCATGGTGTTAATGACTCTTAGCCACTCCACTATATTTAAACATGTGGGTTGTTTTCAAATTCATTATTAAAAATGTTCATTTAATCAAAAGATATGTATTCCACAAATATAAAGGTGAGCAAGATAGATTAAATACCTGCCCTTATGGAGCTGGCATTTTAGGTGGGAACACTAGTAAAACCTGTGCATGACAGATCAGTCAGGCTGCAGTAGTTCACAGTGGTTCACCCTTGGGAGAGCAGGCAGGTGAATCAGGGAGCTGGCTGTGAGCTCCTCAAAGGCAGGGAATTGGCTTCTTTACACTGAAAACTTCTTTACACAGAAAACCTTTAACTGTCACACCACCTGGCATACAGTAGATTCTGGGTAAAATCTGTTAATTATGGGAGAAAAATCCCTAAACAGGGTGTGAAAGGGTTAATAGGAGAGCTCGAGTTTGGAGTCTTGTAAGAGAACCATTGTGATTCACAGCACTTTTTTCCTTTAAAATTTTCTGTGTGTCCTAAGACATAAAATTTATGTCTCAGACATTTTCTTTTGTGAAGTCTTTAGCTCAGGAGAAAATATTTCCTGTGGCTAAGGACACATTTTCCTTCCTTGTTAGCATCATAGTATGTAAAGAAAGCTCTTCTTTAAATTCTAGAAGCAAACTATACCACATGCACGTTTTCACCACCTGTGACTTCAGAGAAACACCTGCCAAGGCTTCTGGCTTTTCTCTTGAATTATGTATCAGTCAGCAGTTGCATATGTAATGTTTTATCTTGCTAAATTTTATCTCTTACTAAAACAGTTCATGAATCACTTCTTATGGTCTTCATATAGGCTACAGGATGACCATATTCACATTTAGATCCAATCCTCTGACAAATCTAGGAGGCTACCTTTAAAATTTACCCCCAAATGTCTATTTCATTGCTAAGACTTACTTTTTAAGATCTCTCCTCCACCTCCTCCTCTTCTTTTTCTTCTTATTTTAGTGTATTTCCCTCACTAGAACCAACAGCTAACTTTTTTTTTCAGGCTTATTTTCAGGAATTAAATAAATTTATATTACTATAAAAACTCCCGCATGATGAGCAGCAAACGAGGATGCCACGTTGGAGCGTGTGTTGTGGGCGGTGGGCGGGGCCCATTCTTCATCAGCGCAGCGACTCACTCCCCAGGTGTGCCCCCTTGCGCCTGCAGAATCACAAATTACTACAGCAATGGAGCAACTGCTCATAAATAGCTAACGCTGAAAATAGAAAACTTGCAAATACTAAGGGTCTGCTTTAGTCTTTCCCAAACTGGCTTCAGAGGAGCATTAGAGTCCCTCGAATCGATAATATGTGTTTTGCAAAATAAAAGGTTCTGTTGTAAAAATAAGTTCGAGAAACACTTCAAATTGTATCTTTCTCTTGGAAAGTTCATAAAACACAACATTACAGCTTCTGAATCCTACTGAACTACACAAACCTTTGGGAGAGCACCTAGTATTACTAACAACACATAGAGTACTAACGTTCTACAGAATATCGTTTAGGAAAGATATTTTTTTTTATTGAAACAGGGTCTTGCTTTGTCACCCAGGTTGGAGTGCAGCTGCATGATTACAGCTCAGTGCAGTCTCAACTTCCCGGGCTCAGGTGATTCTTCCACCTCAGCCTCCCGAGTAACTTGGTACCACAGGTGGTTAAATTTTGTAGCAATGGGGTTTCGCCATGTTGCCTAGACTGGTCTCAAACTCCTGGGCTCAAGTAATCTTCCCACCTTGGCCTCCCAAAATACTGGGATTACAGGCATGAGCCACTGCACCCAGCCATTTGGGAAAGATTGATCCACATGATTTCTATGGAGCTGATTTCCTGTATTAACCAGATAAGAGGGTATGAACAGCTTTTTAGTTCCTGTTCTACGTGTCTGCCAATGGATCCAAACAACAATATGTAAGTATTTATGACTGTGTTTCTATGACTAACAGGTTTTCTCTTGACTATGAATGTGGTTCACACTCTATGATTGGTTAATAGATGAACATCATATGAGATATTGTTAGTTGACTAGTTTAACACAGTGGTTCTGAAAGTGTGGTCCTGTACCAGAAGCTTCTGAATCACCTGAGAACTTGTTAGAAATTCAAGTTCTCAGCCTGGGCAACATAGCAAGACCCTGTCTATAGAAATAAAAAAATCAGCCATATATGGTGGCAAGTGGCTGTAGTCTCAGCTACTCTGGAGGCTGAGATGGGAAGATTGCTTGAGCTCCTGAGTTTGAGGCAGCAGTAAGCTCTCATTGTGTCACTGCACTCGAGCCTGGGTGGCAGAGACCAACCCTATCTCAAAAAATTGCAAATTCTCAGGCCCCACACGCATTAATTAGAAACTCTAGGGAGATGGGCATGTAGCAATCTGCATTTTCTTTTTTTTTGAGACGGAGTCTTGCTCTGTAGCGCAGGCTGGAGTGCAGTGGCTTGATCTCGGCTCACTGCAAGCTCCGCCTCCCGGGTTCACGCCATTCTCCTGCCTCAGTCTCCTGAGCAGCCGGGACTACAGGTGCCCGCCCCCACGCCCGGCTAATTTTTTGTATTTTCAGTAGAGACGGTGCGTCACCGTGTTAGCCAGGATGGTCTCGATCTCCTGACCTTGTGATTCACCCGCCTCGGACTCCCAAAGTGCTGGGATTATAGGCTTGAGCCACCGCACCCGGCTGCAATCTGCATTTTAACAATGTCCGCTGGTTAATTCTAATGCACGCTAAAGTTTGAGAACACCAGTTTAACACAGCCTAAGAGGTCTGCTTTCTGCTTAGAAGGGATAACAGGGACCAGATTTACCCTCCTACCTGAAATGACTGAAAAGCTAGACAAAATATATGAAACAGTGAGTGGTTCTCAGATATTGAACATGAGGCAGCACAGGACTGTCATCCCTGAGAAACAGTAAATAAATGATTACTGTGAATCGGCCAACTTACTACCTGGGGAGAGTTTCCAGGGTGATGTCGGGGAGAGGGAAGCCAGGAAGTTCCTGGCCATCTCTGAGTTAAGGAGATGGATTAGGAGTCCAGGGAGACCAAGGTGGCCAGAATTTGCAGGGCAGAATGCCAGACAAGAGAGCCACAGAGAAATAAAAATTCAGAGAGCTGCAGAGGGTCCCCTCACGTTTTTAACCGAGTACTAATCAGGGTATGACTTCTAGGAAACTAGCTGAGGCTGGAGAAAGACCCACCCAAAATGGATCAGAGGAAATAATCTCTACAGCCCACACAGGGCTGGGGATAGTTTTAGTTCCCACTAGCCAGAGAGGATGAACCTTCTAGTTCACAGAGCAAAGGTAGAGAACTCATCAGGTGGAATACGCAGAGGGTATTATTGCCTCAGTAGCGGAGCAAAGTTAAGGACTTCCCCTATCCTGAATAATAAAGCTTAAAATTTTGAAAGAATCAGACTATCTCTAAATAACATAACTGCATCCCAGAACAAAGTTCAAGAATATTGATAGAAAAATGCATAATGACTGGTATCTAATAAAAATGTACCTGGCATACAAAGAAACAGGAAAATACAATCCACTATGAGGGGAAAAAATTGATAAATAGAAACAGATCCAGAAATGATACAGTTAATAGAATAAGTAAACAAGGACATGAAAACTTATAGCTATATTCCACAGAAGTTCATATGATAAAGTAGAGAAATCCTTGTGTATGTTAAGCAGATACATGGGATTTATATTTTTTAAAGACCCAAATTAACTTCTAGAGATAAAAATACAAGGTTTGAGATGAAAAATGCAATATATGCAAAATAAAATATTAAATAACTTAAAGACATAGCAACACAAACCATTTGAAATGAAACAGGAAAAAAACATGGAAAAAATGAATAGAGAATGAGCTGTGGGATAATTTTTTTTTTGAGATGGAGTTTTGCTCTTGTCGCTGAGGCTGGAGAGCAATGGCATGATCTTGGCTTATTGCAATCTCCGCCTCCCGGGTTCAAGCCATTCTCCTGCCTCAGCCTCACAAGTAGTTGGGATTACAGGCATGCACCACCATGCCTGGCTAATTTTTGTATTTTTAATAGAGACGGGGTTTCATCATGTCGGCCAGGCTGGTCTCAAACTCCTGACCTCAGGTGGTCTGCCCACCTCGGCATTCCAAAGTGCTGGGATTATAGGCTTGTCTCGAATTCCTGACCTCAGGTGATCTGTACACCTCCACCTCCCTAAGTGCTGGGATTACAGGCCTGAGCCATTACACCCAGCAGCTGTGGGATAATTTTAAGTGACCTAATACATGTATTTAAAGTCCCTAAAAATGGACAGCAGAAATGATATTTGAAGAAATAATAACCAAAAAAGTTCCAAGTTGCATGAAAACTATAAATCTACAAATCCAAGAAATTCAATAGACTCCAAGAACAAGAAACATAAAAACTACACCAAGAAACAGCATAATCACATTGCTTAACCCCTTTCCCATTTAGAAAAACAAAGTGCAGCTTGCTGCTGGCACGCATTTAATTTTACATAAACACACTCTTGAAGGCTGAAGCAAATCTCACTGATTTTCAGTGTGAAAATAAAATATGAAAACTGTTCATGAAACTATTTCTAAACAGAACTAGTATCAGAATCATCCAAATCATCAGAATTGTCTATTTCAGAAAAATCAGATTCATCAACTGAATCTTTGACCAATGACTGTTCAAGAAGTGTTAACATCACACATAGGAATGCTGCGTTTTCTAGGATTTGACATTTTCAGTGATTGAGAATTACTATATTTTGTAAATGAGAGTATCATGACTAAAAACAGAATGCTATAAATAGAATGATGTCTTTTGTTTCCAAAGTTGATATACTAGAGTGATGCAAAAATAATAATAAAAGCGAGATTTGCATGGCAAAATTATCTTGGGTAAATGCTGCGGCTGCAAGCACTACCAGTGAGTATTCTCAGCAGAAACAGGAAAAGGTTAAAGTCAGTGAGAATAAGAAAATCTTAAAAGCAGTCTGAGGGAAAATGCCACAGAGGAAAAAAACCAAAATGATAAGATTGACAGCAGAATTCTTGTGGGAAACAATGCAAGCCATCAGACAGTGGAGCAATGTCTTTAAAGTGCTGAAAGAAAAAATTCTGTCAACTTAGAACTCAAAAACCAGGCTGGGTGTGGTGGCTCATGTCTGTAATCCCAGCACTTTGGGAGGCTGAGGCAGGTGGATCATGAGGTCAGGAGTTCGAGACCAGCCTGGCCAACATGGTGAAACCCTGTCTTTACTAAAAATACAAAAATTAGCTGGGCATGGTGGCATGTGCCTGTAGTCCCAGTTACTTGGGAGGCTGAGGCAAGAGAATCATTGGAACCTGGGAGGTGGAGGTTGCAGTGAGCCAAGATTGTGCCACTTCACTCCAGCCCTGGGCAAGACAGCGAGACTCTGTCTCAAAGAAAAAAAAGAATTCAAAAACCAGTAAAAATATCTGTCAGTAATGAAGATAAACTAAAGTTTCTCTCAGACATATGAAAGCTGAATAAAATCATCACAGTTGACTTGAACCAAAAGAAATATTATAAAGAAATCCTTCAGGCAAAAGCAAAATGATACTAAAAAGGAATCTGTATCTGCAAAAGGAGCAAGGAGGAGGCAGAGCAAGATAGCTGAATAAGCTCGCTGGTGATCATCCCCCTGCAGGAACACCACTGTGAACAACTATCCACACAAGAAAGCACCTTCATAGGATGCAAAACATTCAAGGCATGCTATCTTGTGCCTTGAGTGAGTGATCACACTACCTGGTTTGAACATAATATCAAAGAAAGAGGTATTGGCTGGGTGCAGTGGTCCACACCTGTAATCCCAGCACTTTGGGAGGCCGAGGTGGGTGGATCACCTGAGGTCAGGAGTTCGAGGCCAGCCTGGCCAACATGGTGGAACCCCATCTCTACTAAAAACACAAAAATTAGCTGGACGTGGTGGTGCATGCCTGTAATCCCAGCTACTTGGGAGGCTGAGGCAGGAGAATCACTTGAACCCAGGAGACAGAGGCTGCAGTGAGCCAACTGCATTCCAGCCTGGTAACAGAGTGACACTCTGTCTCAAAAAAATAAAATAAAATAAAGAGGCACTGAAGAGGGTGGGAAGGCCAACCTTTCACTACCTGTGTCACTCGTCCCCCAACTCTAGGCAGTGCAGCATGGAGAGAGAATCTGTGTGCTTATGGGAGGGAGAGCAAAGAGAGTGTGGCACTTGGCGTTGGAACTGAGTGCTCCCTATCATAACAGAACATAGCACAGGGCAGAATTTTTTCAGTGCCCGCAGAGGGAGCATTAGACCAGCCCTGGACCAGTGGAGAATTCCTGTCCCAGTGGGAGGAACTCAAGTCTCAGCTGCCTCTACCGCTGGCTAACAAAAGAGGCCTGGGACCCGGAGTAAATGTGAGTGGCAGTCAGGCCACAAGGACTGCAGTCTTAGGGCAATCCCTGGTACTGCACTGGTCTGGGAGGCAGTAGACCTGGGGTACAATCCTGTGCAACACTAGCTGTGGTAACCAGGGGATTACCTGGTTGCCCCTTCCCCAATTCCAGGCAGTGCAGCTCTGGGAGAGATTCCTATCACTTGGGGCAAGCAGAGATGAGAGTACAGAGAACTGTGTCTTGCAACTTAGGTACCAATTCAGCCACAGTAAAATAAAGAATCAACCACATTTCTGAAGCCCTGGATTCTGGGTCTTTGCTCCTGGCCAATGTTTCTAGACCCACCCTGGGCCAGAAGGAAATCCACTGCCCTGATGGGATGGACCCAATCCTGGCAGAATTCACCACCTGCTGACTAAAGTCATCTTGGGCATTGAATAAACATCAGTGGCAGCCAGGCAGTAGTGGCTGCAGGCCTTGAGTGAGCCCCACTGCTGTGCTAGTCCATAATGCTTTAAGCATGATCCTGCACAGTGCCAGCTATGGTGGCCATGGGAGTGTCCATGTCACTCTTCTCCCAGCTCCCGGCAGCCCAGCATGGGGAGAGACTCCTTCTGACTGGGAAAAAGAGAGGGAGGACAGCAAGAAACTGCCTGGTAACTTGGAGAATTTTCCTTTATCTCACCCAAATCCACCAAGGCAGTGTATCTACGAGTCTGCAAGAGTTGCACACAGCATTCCTGAGCTTAAGGTGCTCCTAGTGTTGAAACAGCTGCAGTGACTGCAGGCTAAGGTCACAACACTCAGTTCCCTTCGAATTTCTGGAAAGCCCTCTCAAGGAGAATGAGTACAAGGAACCCCAGACTATGAAGATTGGATTAAATACCTAACTCTTTAATGCTGAAACATCAACCAACACCTACAAGCACCAAGAATATCCATGAAAATATGACCTCATCAAACACAGTAAACAAGGCACAAATGAGCAGTCCTGGAGTGAGGGAGACACATGACTTTTCAGGCAGAGAATTCAAAATAGCTGTCATAGCTGGGCACGGTGGCTCACACCTGTAATCCCAGTACTTTGGGAGGCCAAGGTAGGCGAATCGCTAAGGTCAGGAGTTGAAGACCAGCCTGGCCAACATGGCAAAACCCTTTCTCTACTAAAAATACAAAAATTAGCCAGGTGTGGTGGTGCTTGCCTGTAATTCCAGTCACTCGGGAGACTGAGGCAGGAGAATCACTTGAACTCGGGAGGTGGAGATTGCAGTGAGCTGAGATCATGCCACTGCACTTCAGGGTGGGTGATAGAGTGAATGAAACTCTGTCCAAAAACAAAGCTGCCTTGTGCTAGCCCAGTGAACTTCGAGATAACACAGAGAAGGAATTCAGAATTCAATCAGAGAAATTTAACAGAGACTGAAATAATAAGGCAAAGTCAAGCAGAAATTCTGAAGCTAAAAAATTCAATTGATAAACTGAAAATGTACCAGTCTCTCAATAGTAGAATTGATCAAGCAGAAGAAAGAATTAGTGAGATGAAAAAACAGGCTACATGAAAATACATGAGGAGAAAACAGAATAAAGCATACCTACAAGATCTAGAAAATAGCCTCAAAAGGGCAATTCTAAGGGCAAATCTAAAACCTCTCTACATCTAAAGAGGGTATACAGAGCTAGATCTGGGTAGAAAGTTTATTCAAAAGGAATGAAAAGCCATACACATAAAAAAGATAAATATAATATTTTTTAATTAAAATCTGTTTAAAAGATAATCGACTTTTTAAAATTTTATTTTATTTTATTTTATTTTTTTGGATATAGGGTCTTGCTCTGTAACCCAGACTGGAGTACAGTGGCATGATCACAGCTCATCACAGCCTCGAACTCCTGGGTTCAAGCAATCCTCTCATATCAGCCTCCCAAGTAGCTACGACTAGAAGCATGCACCACCACACCCAGCCAATTTTTGTACTTTTTGTAGAGACAGGGTCTCACTAACTAGCTCAGGCTGGACTCAAACTCCTGGACTCAAGCAATCTTCCTGCCCTGGCCTCCCAAAGTGTTGGGATTACAGGTATGAGCCACCATGCCCAACATGATTGACTGTTTAACAGCAACAACCAAAAATTAACAATATATACAATGTATTGGAGAGTTTCTAATGTATATAAAAGTAAAATGCATGACAATAGTAGTACAAAGGCCTGGAAGTGGGAACAGGGAGTATATTGTTGTAAGGTTTTTATACTGTATGTGAAGTGGTATATTATTACTTGAAGATTAATTGTATTAGGTTAAGTATGTATACTGTAAACCCTAAAGCAGCCCCTAAAACAAAACAAATAGTAATAGCTAACTATAAACCATCAAAGGAAATAATATAGAATCATAAAAGGAATCCAAAAGAGGGCAGAAAATATGAAAACGGAAACAAAGAACAGATGAGTCAAATAGAAAATAAACAGCAAGAAGGTAGATTTAAATGCAACCATACCAATAAACTCTTAGTCAGTGCTCTCAGGCAAATAAACAAGTTAACTTTGATCTCCTATCTGCATTACATTTCTGTCAGAAAGTTGTACAGTGAAAGATTAGAAACTTGAACTAATCATGGTTATAACAGCAAAATGATCTTGGCAGGGATTCCTTTTCTGACTTAAGCAGATCACAGAATGACGTCTAGCAAGTTCAGCCAAGAGACACTGTGCTGAAGGCACTTTTTCTTTCTTTCTTCGCAGAGCACTTACATAACTCAGATTGCCATAGCGCAACAACAATCCAGGCACAGAGTGCTGGAAAGAGATTTCTACAGTAACAACTCCCTTTCTCACCAGGCAGAGGCTTAGGAACAGTATTAAAGGGACTTTCTTTTATCCTCATGAGACAAAAAAACCTCTGGAGACCTTTTGGGTCGAACTCCAGTCGTTGGTGTCTGCTCCTTTAGTCCTGCTTGAGGATTACCTGGGCCCACTCGCTACCTCATCTCGTGTCACGCTACCTCACTCAAAACACACAGCTGCCTTCCTTCAGGATCGGGGTCCTGTCTGATGGTGTCTTCTTCCTGGAATAGTTTCTCATCTGCCAATCTTGTTCATTTAGTTAATTCCTTTTCATCCTTTAGATCTTAATTCAAAAGTCTAGGCTGGGCATGGTGGCTCATGCGTGTAATCCCAGCACTTTGGGAGGCCAAGGCAGGCAGATCACCTGAGGTCAGGAGTTCCAGACCATCCTGGTCAACATGGTGAAACCCTGCCTCTACTAAAAATACAAAAAATTTAGCCAGGTGTGGTGGTGGGTGCCTGTAATCCCAGCTACTTGGGAGGCTGAGACAGGAGAATCGCATGAACCTGGGAGGCGGAGGTTTCAGTGAACCGAGATCGTGCCACTGCACTCCAGCCTGGGCAACGAGAATGAAACTCTGTCTCAAAATAAATAAATAAATAAAATAAATAAAATAAAATCTGCCCCTGCTCCTCCCAGCCCACTCCCATTCCAGATTCTTATCACATTTTGAAATTATAGACCATGGGATATAATTGCATGGTAGATGGAAGCAAAGACATTATAAGTGTATTTATCACCTCCTCAGATTAAAATAGTCTAATTTATTTATTATTTATTTATTTATTTATTTATTTTTTGCCATTAGGCCCTCCTGCCCCCATATTTTAAGGGAATTTCTGAACTTACTATGCAGGTTGGGGAAACTAGTGGAGGAAAATCTTAAGAAACAGTTAAGCCTAAAGGATCGACATGGATCTGGAAAGTACTAGGGATGAGGGAAAAGCTGACGCAGACAAAAATTGTTGAGGCACAATAAATGAAAATTTATTTCATTTATTGATGTGAGCTAAGGTTGGAGTTTTGGTGAAGGATGAACAATAAGGTATGCAAAGAGGCACTGGGACAATTAAGGGATGACAAAGACATTAAGACTGAGTGAAGAGGGACAAGGGAATATCAAGATGGCGTCTGTAGGTTACAAATCGAATCCCCTTTGGCAGTCTTTTGAGAGGCACAATTAGAGTTAGAAACTGCTCTAGTGGATACAAAGTTTTAGCGGCTTTAAACAAAAAAAAATTATTCCTCATTTACACAAAATTATTAATGAGATGGCCTTTCTCACTCAGGGTCCTTGAGTTTACTCTCTAGAACATTGCTGATTATGGTAGAAAAAACCAAGAACCTGTTTGACCTTGTCCTATAAGTTACTTTAACCCATAACCATAGATGCATTGCTTGCTGTATTTGTCTCCAGGAATAGGAAGGCACAAAGAAATTGGACTGCAGAGGAGTTGTGGAGGACAGTGGCTAGTTGCTTTGACTGCCAAAGTCCATTTCCTTTCCTTTTGTAAGGCATCCCAATTTCTTCTGGGGACCGAACCTCCGACCCTCCCAATTCACATACTTCTCCTGGAATTGGTTCCCCTCCAGCTCTAAGGAAGAGCATGTGACTTAGGCCTGGTCTATCAGAGTACCACATTCCCCTGGCCAGGATTAGTTTAGGAACGTGCATGTGATCTACTTCAGACTAATGAGAGTCACACTAAGAATATTTGTTGGAAGGAGTGAAACACTGTTCTTTTATCACTGGATTTGAACATGAAGATGAAACCAAAATGTAGATGAGCAGGGCTGAAAGGAGAGGCACCAGGTCCTGGTGACCCTGTTGGAGCCCCTACAACAATGGGTGCTGCAACCAGCCATTGAGCCAATGAATACTCACCACCCCCCTTCTTTTTTGGCTTATGCGAATGTGAGTTGGGGTTTTAGCTGCTTAGAACGGAAAGAGTTCTAAACTCTATAGCATTCAACTTATATCTGTGTTTCATATGATTAAGACCTAACTCCATGATTTGCCTTCATGAGGACAGGGATTATTCTTTTTGTTGTTGTTGTTCTCTACTGTATCCCTGGATAAACACATTGTCTTGTGGCTGGTTATTTTCTGTTTCCTTGCTGAACTTTATACTCTCTGCAGGCCAGAAAATTTTGTCTCACTAATCTTGAGTTCCCGGACTAATGCACAAGACTTAAAATAAGAATGAAAAAATACCAAAAAAAAAAAAAAAAAAAAAATCAAACCAGAGCAAGGAATTGCAGTGCCCATTACGAAAAGGCCAATGAACTTGGTTTTTATACATTGATTTTCCAGATGTATATATTTAATGCCTATAAAGTAAAACCTTGTTTCTTATGATAGATTTAGAAAACTGGAAGTGAATCAGACATTTATAACTACTGTTATTTTCTTCTTCATTATTTTATATTATCAAAAGAGATAATTTTTACGAGTAGACTTTTGTACTCCTTTGATCCAAGAAAGCCTAAGGCTATGTGTATAAGACTTAGAGTAATGGTTAACCTATCATTATACAGTTTATACATTTGCAGTATCTGAAGAAAAACAATTGAAACATTATGGTATTTACAATGTCAGAAGTTAAGACAGAAATTCAAGCTACATGTTATGTTTCTAGGTTATTTAGAATTCTAACTTATTAAAGACATAAAAGTAAATATCCAGTAAAAGCCCTAAAAAGCCCACAGGTAATTCTAATCCCCACTCACGGATCTATGTAAGCAATGAGTTTATTCTGAGACCAGGAAAAAAACTTTTTCATCATTTCCTTTTCCTGTTCAGGAAAAAGAAAAATGATTATACATAGTTTAATAAAGAAAGTAGAATTTTCTACTTTCTACTTTGGTGAGTTCCCTCAACCATCTTTAGTAGTGGAGAGAAAAAGCTGTGATTTCAGGAAAATGTGGTTTGCCAGGTTACCTTTTTTTCTGTCACGGCAGTGATGGTGAGCAGGCTCCTGATAGGAGGGAAAGCCTTCCTCTTTTCCAGCAAGACTAAATCAAAACCGCATCAAAACCCAAGAAACAAAGCCAAACAAAGAGGGAACAAAACAGGACTTCCCTTTGCTAGCTCCTGACGTAAGTCTCTCTTGTCTGTTCCACCTGTTTTTTCTCTCTTAAGTGAAGTGACCCAGTAAGTTTACCAAGTTGAGTATGTCATGCATAGGAATCTCAGATTTCTTAGGCTGATTTTATCAATTAATTCATGATGTTGTTGGAAACTGTGGTACTCAATTCCCATTACAATGAACTCTAGAGAATATAAACAATTTTAAAACAAGAAACAGTTTTAATAGACATGGTTAGAAACAAGTCGGAAGGAAACAACATTCATTGACTTTGTGTTAACAAGGAGAAAGGATTAAACTCAGAAGGAAATTCTTTGTTTTTTATGCTAACTTCTAGAGTGATGATTTGAGAATTTGTACAAAATAAAAGGAAGTGTTTCTTTGACAGCAGGACAAAAGAAATATGTGGCTTTTAGCTACCATCCAGCTTAACTCTTCCCTCTACAGGAAACAATTATAAACCTGTGGAGTAATTCTTTTTTTAAAAGAGAGACATGGACAAGTATTTACTCTGCAACACCAGAGTGCATTGTAGTCAGATTGTCAGAGGTGTTCAAACCAGAGTGACCCCATCTTAAATAGGTGCTGGGCAAAATGAGGCTCAGACCTGCTGAATTGTATTCCTAGGAGGTTAGGCATTCTTAGTCACAGGATGAGATAGGAGGTCTGCAGGACTGGTATCAAAGGATACAGATCATAAAGACCCTGCTGAGGCCGGGTGCGGTGGCTTACACCTGTAATCCCAGCACTTTGAGAGGCCAAGGCGGGTGGACCACTTGGGGTCAGGAGTTTGAGATCAGCCTGATCAACATGGTGGAACGCTGTCTCTACTAAAAATACAAAAATTAGCCAGGCGTGGTGGCACACACCTGTAATCCCAGCTACTTGGGAGACTGAGGTGCTAGAATCACTTGAACCTGGGAGGCAGAGGTTCCAGTGAGCTGAGATCGTGTCATTGCACTCCAGCCCAGGCAACAAGAATGAAACTCTGTCTCAAAATAAAAACAACAAAAACCTGCTGATAAAACAGGATCCAGTACAGAAGCTGGCCAAAACCCACCAAAACCAAGTGACCTGTGGTCATCCTCACTGCTCATTATATGCTAATTACAATACATTAGCATGCTAGATGGCACTTCCATCAGTGCCATGACAGTTTACAAATGCCATGACAACTTCCAGAAGTTACCCTATATAGTCTAAAAAGGCGAGGAACCCTCAGTTCTGGGAAACTCATGAATAATCCCTCAGCTCTGCTAAACTCATGAACTGTTTAACGTATGATCAAGAAGTAACCATAAAAATAGCCAACCTGCAGTCCTCAGTGTTGCTCTGCCTATGGAGTAGCCATTCTTTTGTTTCTTTACTTTCTTAGTGAATTTACTTGTACCTTATGCTGTGGACTCGCTCGAAATTCTTTCTTGCATGAGATCCACGAACCCTCTTGGGGTCTGGATCAAGACCTCTTTCTGGTAACAAGATCAATAGCACACTGAAGTTGTGGATATTCTGCTATAATATTAAATATATTATATAAAATCCTTCTTCATAATGGTGTTTACTATAATAATATTTTATTTGTAATATTAAAAATGTTACAAGATCATTTTTACATTATTTTATATGTATCCTAGATAGCTAGTGATAGGGTTTGGCTATGTCCTCACCCAAATCTCATCTTGAATTCCCATGTGTTGTGGGAGGGACCCAGTGGGAGGTAATTGAATCATAGGGTCAGGGCCTTCCCGTGCTGTTCCTGTGATAGTGAATAAGTCTCATGAGATCTGATGGTTTTAGAAAGGGGAGTTTCCTTGCACAAGCTCTCTTCTCTTGTCTGCCGCCATGGGTGACGTGCCTTTTGCCTTCTGCCATGATTGTGAGGCCTCCCCAGCCATGTGGAACTGAGCCCAGTAAACCTCTTTCTTTTTGTGAATTGTCCAGTCTCAGGTATGCCTTTATCAGCAGCATAAAAACAGACTAATACAGCTAGTATAGTGTGTGTACTTGGTATTTGTTTGTAACAGATGTATCATAGATGTTCATTAACTGTTGAATAAAAGAAGGTTGATTTGTTTTAGCAAGCCTGTATTAAACAGTTTCTCTAAATTCCTATGTGTTTTTTTTTTTTTTGGTAAGACTAAATGATAATTTAATGTGTTTATCTCTTCCCAACAATGTACCTAGAAATCCCACAGATGTCTAAAACCCATTTGGCAGCTTTTGTTTTTTTGAGACAGAGTCTCTCTCTGTTGCCCAGGCTGGAGTGCAGTGGCATGATCTCGGCTCACGGCAAGCTCTGCCTTCTGGGTTCACACCATTCTCCTGCCTCAGCCTCCCGAGTAGCTGAGACTACAGGTGCCCACCACCATGCCCAGCTAATTTTTGTCTTCTTAGTAGAGATGGGGTTTCACTACGTTAGCCAGGATGGTCTCGCTCTCCTGACCTCGTGATCCACCTGCCTTGGCCTCCCAAAGTCCCGGGATTGCAGGTGTGAGCCACCGCGCCCCGCACCTTATACTCTGGGAACCTTGGATGCCAAAAGTCTCAAAAAAAAAAAAAAAAATAATGCTTCTCACACTTCATATATAGGAAAGATAGATTCTCTCTATGTCACTTTCCCAGGGTGAGTTTTCCAAATTAAAGAGAAAAAAGCCTGATTAAGCTTTTATCATCAACTGATAATTCTCCACATTAGTCCATGGGATAAAGATTACAATTAGAATACTTGGCTATTCAATTGTCATTTCTTTTTTACTAAATAGAAACTTTGAGATGTGTTATTTTAGAGAGGCTTGATAGTGACAGAGCTTTTCTTTTAAACTTACAGTGGCCCTGAAATTTGCTACCTCTGACTTTAACCATACATATTAAAGGTGTAAGGAGATAGAGATATGTGACAGATTCCATTTCCCAAGGATGGTCACACACTATATCCCACCCCATACGCTCTTACAGGGTGATGTTGATACTCCGCCTATCAAGGGGATAGGATTTATATTTCTTTTCCTTGATCTAAGAGGCTTGTGACCATGATAGAAGTGTCCCTACCTGACTTCTGGGGCTAAGTCAGAAAAGGTGATATAGCTTCTGTCTAGTGCTTTTGAACACTCGATCTCAAAACCCAACCACCATGTTGTGAGGAAGCTCAGCCACATAGCTGGATGTGCGTGTTCCACACTGCTCCTTTGACTGAGATCCCAGATGATAGCCAGAATCAACATGACCTGTGGGTGAAGAAGCCTTCAAGATGACTCTAGCACCAGAAATTGTCAAACTGCATGGGAAAAAATCCAAGAGAGAATTATCCTGCTGAACCGAGTAAACCTCCAGAATTGTGAATTAGTAATAAAAATGATTGTTGTTGTAAGCCCCTAAGGTTTAGGCGGATGCTTTATGCAGCAATAAATAACTGGTATTAAAGCAAACTAAATGTGGCTGGTGAAGGACCCCGTATTTCTTTTCCTTTTCTTTTCCTTTTTTTTGAGACTGAGTTTCCCTCTTGTTGCCCAGGCTGGAGTGCAGTGGTGTGATCTCGGCTCACTGCAAACTCCGCCTCCCTGGTTCAAGCGATACTCCTGCCTCAGCCTCCCGAGTAGCTAGGATTACAGGTGTGCGCCACCACGCCCAGCTAATTTTTGTATATTTAGTATAGACAGGTTTTCACCATGTTGGTTAGGCTGGTCTCAAATTCCTGACCTCAGGTGATCCACCTACTTTGGCCTCCCAAAGTGCTGGGATTATAGGCATGAGCCACTGTGCCTGGCCAGGACTCCATACTTTTATATTTGAGTCCTCGTGGACGAACGGGCAACCTAACAAGACTGAAAACCTAGCTTAGGACTATGCGTCTGTAACAATAGCTGAGTCTTGCCAATTCCAGCAGCATACTTCAACCACTCATATGCTGCTGAGTGTTCACTGTGTTCAAATAAGGCAAATGCCAACCTGTAGCCAGTGCAGCTGTTTCTGTACTTCACTTTTGATTTCTATACATTACTTTTTTTGTCTATAAATTTGTTCTGACCACGAGGCACCCCTGGAGTCTCTGTAAATCTGCTGTGATTCTGGGGGCTGCCTGATTCGTGAGTCGTTCATTACTGAAACTCCTTTAAATTTAATTCAGCTGAAGTTTTTCTTTTAACACTGGGATATGATAGAACGAAGTTCTATTTAATTACCTGAGTAGGCTTTGTGGTCTACAGAAATTCAGAGACAGTACTCTCGACTTTTTTGAGGAAAGATTTTCTTCTGATCACATAGCAACAAACTATGGAAAGGAAGTCAGGCTGGACTGTTAATTATGTAGCAGTCAGTACTCATCTCTCAGTCGAGATTACTGGGAAAACCACAATAGCCTGACAAAATTAGGGGGATACTTCCAAAACCTAGGACATAGAAAAAGCCAATTACAAACTATAGATATGCAAAATATGGTATAATTTTTGGTTTTGAAAATGTTCCTGTTTGTACATAATTGAGCTCACCAAGGGCATAGATTTTTTTGTTTGTTTATTCTCTTTTATTCACATTGTACTCTCAAGGCCTGGGATAGTGCCTGGCACAGGGCTCAATAAAATATGTCAAATGAATAAATGAATGTAAACACATTTGTCAGAATAAGCACCCCAATTTATTTCTGGCAGATAGGATTATGTGTGAGGGTTTTTTTTTTTTTTTTTTTTTTCTCTATCTTCTTTGTTTTTTCTAATTTCCCTACCATGATCATAGATTACTTATATAAAATACTTGTAAAAGGTCATAGAGTTTTATTTTAGAGTAAAAAAGCTTTAAAATACCTAAACATACACATCTATCCAAATCTTTTTCTGAGCAAACTATCCTTTTAGGAAGAATAAAGGTGCATAATAACAGATCTCAAGAGAAGGGTTTGTGTTACATGGGCAGGGTCAGACATACATGAAGATTTTTTTGGCCAACAAATGACTTCTCTACAGGTGATCATTGAAACACAGATTTCTGTCAATGGTTGAAGCATTTCACTTGTTTTATTTTCTTATTATAAGCTCTGTATTTAGCTCAGCTGGGATTCCTTTGATTTGCCAATTTAAAAATCACATCATCACCTTATTCCTAAAAACGCCCCTGAGAGAAAGCCTCTTGCCCCTACAATTGTTCAAATTTAGGATGGAAAATAGATATTAGTTTGCATGCCAATTTGATTAATTGTACTCACTGGTGATTCTTAGCATATTCTGTGAAGGATTCTGAGGTTACAGTTATACCTGGTGGATTTGCAATGTCTGCCATGAATTAAGTAGAGAGGAGAAGAGGCATGGTTGCCTTGTGAGTACATGATTTAGTGAGTTACTATTATCTTAATTTTTTGTGTATTAGATGTTACTTCTTTATAAACTTTGATCCTATTTAGCTTCTCAGGGGTCCCCAAAGATGTCCACATCCTAATCCCTGGAATTGGGATAACAGTGAGTCTTCACTGACCTGAGAGATTAGATGATCACTGATACATAATTGGCAGCCAAGTTTGACTTCTCTTTCCATTGTTGTTATTATGTAAATATGTCACATGGCAAAGGAGAATTAAGATGGAATAAGTTTGCCAATCAGCTAAGGTAGGGAGAGAAGCCTGGATTACCTGCATGTTACCAGAAAAGGGATCTCATCCCAGACCACAAGAGTGAGTTCTTGGATCTCACATAGGAAAGAATTCAGAGTGAGTCTCAGAATATAGTAAAGTTAAAATAATTTTTTAGAAACTACTCTATTACAGAGTAGGGCTTGCTGAGAAAACAAGAGGAGGAATGTCCCTACCTCAGACATAAGGCTTGCTGACATGCGATATTAAGGCTAAGAATAGTGTACTTTATTACAAAGGGTTGTGTTCAGCTTATGACAGATTCTCCTGTTGACAGATTCAGCTTATTACTATTCTCTTGTGTACTTATTACTTTTAGCAAGAATTTATGAGGATATTATTATCTTTAGAGGGAAATCTATTTTTAAACTAAGAATGCCTTTTCCCATTAACTCGTTTCCTCAACCATAAACATCTTGTGATCAATAGTGCCTAACTTCCTGGAAATGTAACCCAGCAGGTCTTGCTTTATCTGGCTTTTATTCAAGATGGAATCACTCTGGGTAGGATGTCTCTGACATAGGTGGGCACATTGTAATCACAAGGGTCCTTAGAAGTGGAAGAGGGGCCAGGTACAGTGGCTCGTGTCTATAATTTCAGTGCTCTGGGAGGCTGAGGCAGGGTGATCGCTTGAGACCAGGAGTTCAAGACCAGCCTGAGCAACATAAAGAGCTCTCCATCATCTCCCGCCCCTTGTTCCTCCCACCTCACCACTGCCCTCCCAACCTGCCCAAGCCCCCAGGCTCTACAAACATTTAAAAAATTAGGCATGGTGGTACACTTGTGGTCCTAGCTACTTGAGAGGCTGAGGTGGGAGGATTCCTTGAGCCCAGGAGGACAAGGCTGCAGTGAGCTATAATCACGCTACTGCACTCAACCTGGGTGACACAGCAAGACCCTGTCTCAAAAATATCAATAAATAAAAATGAAAGTGGAAGAAGAGACACAAAAGAAGTCAGAGGGACTCCTTTTGTGACAACAGGAAAGAGACCCAGAGAGTTGGTAGCATGAGGACGCTGCTTGACATTGCTAGCTCTGAAGACTCACGGAGGGAGCCAAGAGTTAAGGGAAGGAACCTTAGCAGCTGGAAAAAGCAAAGAAACAGATTCTCCTCTTGAGTTCTCAGAAAGGGATGTACCCTGTTGGCACCTTGGTCTCAGCCCAGTGGGATCCGTGTCTGACTTCTAATGTACAGAACTATAAGATAATAAACTGGTATGTTTAAGCCACCAAGTTTCTGGTAATTTGTTAACAGCTGCAAGACAAAACTAATACACAAAATAGGGCTTATTCTACCTTCAAAAAGGAAAATGTGACTCCATAGTCCCCTCCCAACTGCTGATCCGTTGGCTTTTCTGATGCTACTTTCAAATTCATTGCTTCTCATGAATGTATGATCAAGTCTCTCAACCTAAATATTACTTTTAATGGCAAAAACCACAATTACTTTTGCACCAACCTAATATCTTGTAGTAAATTGTATGAGAAGCAAGCAGCTTTTATCATTGCTGATAAACGGCCTTTTAATCTCCCTTCTTTCTGAATAATTCTTGTCTATCTAGTCAGACCACAAGTCATTAAGCAATTATAAGACAATATAAAATAAAGTATTTGAAATTCAAGCACTGTAGGCCAGGCATGGTGGCTCACACCTGTAATCCGAGCACTTTGGGGTTGCTGAGCACTGATTGCTTGAGCCCAGGGGGTGGAGGTTGCAGTGAGCTGAGCCTGGGGCACTGCACTTCCAGCCTGGGTGACAGAGAAAGACTCTGTCTCCAAAAAAAAAAAAAAAAAAAAAACAAAAAAAAAAAAAAAAAAACAAAGAAAAGAAATTGGAGCTCTGTAATGTTAGAAAGGAGAGAGGTTAATATTAGCTAGAATTATTAGCTATGGCTTTAAGGAAAAACTATAATCACTGAATATCAGATTTATAAAAAAAAGTTATCAAAAGAATCAACTATCACTTCATAAGCATTATCTTATTTAATTGATAGAACAACCTTATAAAGTAGGAATTATTGTCTCTATTTTACACATGAGGATATCAAGTACTAGTCTAGGAATTAACTTGTTCAAGTAGGATTGTAGAAATTCTTTGGATAGAGTTAGATAATATTTTTCTTTGGGGTAAAAAGATTTGCTTTCTGATCTCCCATTCTCTCAAATCTGTAGTTTAATGACATGATACACTTTTTGGAACTTTGGGAATATGTAGATGGTTGCTTTAATCTCAGGAACTATGATTGCTTTTTAAGAGGCAATAGCCCTAATATTTAGTGATAACCAAAGCAACGTCTACAGCAATGCTTGTCAAATTATGTGGCATTTTAGAAGCACCTGAAGAACTTTAAAGAGTCCCAATGTCCAGGCTACACTCCACACCAATTAAATGCAAATGCTTGAAGTGGATTTGGAACTCAGTGTGTTTTTTTTTGTTTGTTTTTTTTAAGCTTCCAAGGAAATTCCAAGTTTGGGAACTCTTGATCTAGAACCATGGATTGCATTTTTGGTAGTTTTCTCCCCAGCATTTAACTGGTTTATAGTATGTAATATTCAGTTACATGAGATTACACTTTTTTTTAACTACCCTATTTTTGAGGAGTCACCAGAACTTTGTTTCTCAAGATTAGAAGCTTAATGAAATTAAGGTTGTGTTCAACTAGAGATTCATTTTTAATGGGTTTTGGATTTCTGAGCCTGCTAGTGATATTTCCTAACATTTTTTCTTAATTTGTGTGTGTGTGTATATATACATATATATTTTATATTTTATTTTTATATTTATACATATATATATATTTCCATTTGCAACCCTTCCAATGCCTTCACTCTGTGTACTTTCTCTATTTTTTTCTCTTGTGGATTTCATCTGACTGGAAGTACTTCTTCTATTTATATCACTAGTACATGTTTAAAGAATGTCTATCATTCTAGTCTATTACTATTAAGTTGGTCATATTATATTGACATTAAGACAAAAACTCAGAAGCAGGAAAACCTTTTAAACTGTACTGTAAATAAAGGAAATCCAAACAAAGACACTACCAGTCTTGTGATCTGAGTTCCTACAGAAAGGGTAGAAAACTCATATCCCAATGGGGCCAGTCAGGAAGTTTAAAGAAATGAAATGGATCAGTGTTTGAGAAAAGAACGAGAGGGAAAAAGATAGAGAAGGAAGCTAGAGAAAGAGGGAAGATAGAATAAACAATGTCTGTTGTTGCCAGATTTTCCAATTTTTAATGAAAGGCCAGTTAAGTGTCTATATATATTTTTAATGCCTGCCAAAAAATATTAAACCACTGTGTTATTCAAACAAAATATGTCTGTGCTTAGAAATCAATCCACTGGCCTCCCATATCCAGTATTTTAAGCACAGACAGTAGTGCATCTAAAGGGGTGAGCATCCTCACGTGACACTCCTTGGACTCTAGCCTTAATTAGAATGATAGCAGATGATGCAATCCTAATTTTCTTTTTTTGAGATGGGGGTCTCACTATGTCACCCAGGCTGGACTAGAACTCTTGGGCTTAAGGGATCCTCTCATCTCAGCTTTCCAAGAAGCTGGGACTACAGAAACACGTTACTGGACCCGGCTCTCTGATTTTGTTTTTAATTTGAAAGAAAAGCCCATTGGCTCCGTGACATCAGCAATACATTAAGATTATTTAATGTGACTATTTATCATGCTTTGCTTATATTACAGCATGATAAAATATATATATTTTCTGAAGCATAATTGTTTAATCTTATGACTAGGAACACTGTTATAATACAACAATTCTGCATTAATGAGTATAATTGCCTGGAGTACTATTTTGTTTGTTCTGTGTAGCTAACATTTATTCTCTATTAACAGTATCAATCAGTAAAGAATTAGGGAATGAAGACTAATCCATGGCTATAAAAGCTGTCATGGAATTGTGACAACAGTGGCTTTTGAGATAGAACAGTTGTTGAGGGACAGGATTTAAGAGTGAACAGAAGGATGAGAGTCTAGGAAAACTGAGTTCATACCTGTTGGTGGGAAACTGGTGGAGTTATTTACTTAAAAGAGGCTTTAGTATGAATAGGGGAATTCAAGATTCCATTTTTATGAATACTTTTATGTCTTGCTTTCTTCTAGTCATCATCTATTAAACTTAAAGAAGACATTCCTTTTTTCTTTGTTGTCTTATTATTGACAAAATGTGTAGGACAAATGCACCGTTTCTCTGACATTCTTCCCCTACTGTGCTTCAGCTTTCATTTTCCTTTGTGCTAGATTACTAGAATTACAGTAATAGTGTACATTGGCTGTAGCTGATTACTTCTGATATTCTTTTTGTGTTTTGAGACGGAGTCTCGCTCTGTCGCCCAGGCTGGAGTGCAGTGGTGCCATCTCAGTTCACTGCAAGCTCGGCCTCCCGGGGTCACGCCATTCTCCTGCCTCAGGCTCCGGAGTAGCTGGGACTACAGGCGCCCGCCACCTTGCCCGGCTAGTTTTTTGTATTTTTTAGTAGAGACGGGGTTTCACCGTGTTAGCCAGGATGGTCTTGATCTTATGACCTCGTGATCCGCCCACCTTGGCTTCCCAAAGTGTTGGGATTACAGGCGTGAGCCACCGCGCCCGGCCAATTACTTCTGATATTCTAGAGTGTTAAGATGCGTTACCTGCAAGACCCTGTGGCTAGAAGCATAATCTTTTTTTTTTTTCTTTTTGCTTAGCCACTGACTTACAAAATGTGATTTCTCAATAAACTTCTTGCCACTTTCCTTTCAGCTCTACCCTCTGGTCAGTTTCCTGAAGTTTGCTAACAGTAAGCTCTTTATTCCACAAAATAAAAGTAATATGCAAAAAGGCCAGTTTATTTTAGCTCCTTGTGTAACTAAGGTGAAAAAGAAGTGATGATAATAATCCCTCATTTTCTAACATCATCACATTTGATAGCTGGCAGGGATTAAAAATACGGCTGGGTGAGCCCTTCTGTTTACAGTGTGGACAAGTGATCTGGCAAGGTCACACACCTGGGCGGTGGAGTGGCTGGGCCCTAACCCTCAGGTCTTGACCTGCACTTCATTGTAAAGCGCCTCCAGGTTTTCAAGTCATTTCCACATTTGGTCCTTCCATAGGCAGGGTGGGAATGACTACCTCATTTTAGAAGTGATTAAACTGGGTTTCCAAGGGATAGAAATATATTCAAGGTCAAATCATTAGCAGCCAGAGTTCTTCATCATATTCAGAACCTCTCAAAGGTTGAGAATGCCCAAGCCAGTTCCATTTCTTAAGTCTCCCAATATCTTTAAAAATGAAGAAATGCCCAAGCGGGATCACATTTATTTGAAATGTTTACATTTAAGAAGTCAACTCTTTTAACATGACTCCCAGCCTTCAAGGCAACTGTAAGTGTAAGTTCACCTGGACATAATGTCTAAAGTCTACCTTTCAGACTTTAGTGACTATGAGGGCCAGGCTAAATTGTCCTTGTGGATGAACCCCAACTTCCTGGAGGGGGATGTGATCCTTGGTGGGGGAAGGAAGGAGAGAGAAAGAAAAAGACAGATAAAGAGAAAGGCAGTGAGACCACAGCACCGTCATCTGATACCATAGCACCTGCCAAAAATAAAACACTCAACACTTCGGGTTTCTTATACAGCTCCATAATTTCTATGCAGAAGAGGTAACCGTAGCTGCAATCTTTGACGTGGAGCTTCATTTGCATAGTTCTTTAAGATTCAGGATAATTTATCAAAAAATGAAGATGTGGTTGGGGATAGTAATTGGCAGAGATTATTGGGCACAGATGAAGGGGTGGGGTACAATGAGAAATAGATATTTGGCATTGGTTCCCAGTTCCTGGCATACAGTGCTAAAACCCTTGGAATCTCTGCAATGCTGAGAGTGACTTATGTTATGTTATGAGATGGCTGGTGGCTGAGGGCCCCTAAGTAGCTTCAAGATGGGTACTGGTTGCCAAAAAGACCAAGGCGTGATCTTGGGGAGGGGAGAGGGACTGGAGGGTGAGTTTAATCATCAATGGCCAGTGATTTAATCAATCATGCCTACATAATAAAAACTCCATAAAAAACCTCAACAATAGGATTCAGATGGTTTCTGGGTTGGTGAACAAATCGAGGTGCTGGGATCCGGGAGAGGGCATGAAAGGTCCTCATCCCTTCCCTATACCTGAACGTATGCATCTCGTCCACTGGGCTGTTCCTGAGTTATACTCTACAATAAACCAGTATTAGTAAGTAAAACACTTTTCCTGAGTCCTGTGAGCTGTTCTAGCAAGTTATTGAACGTGAGGAGGGGATTATGGGAACCCCTGATTTTATAGCCTATCAGAAGCGTCAGTGGCAACCGGGACTTTTGACTGGTGTCTGAAATGAGGGCAGTCTTTTTTCTTTTTTTTTGAGAGGGAGTCTGTCACCCAGGCTGGAGTACGGTGGCTGCAACCTCCACCTCCCAGGTTCAAGCGATTCTTCTGCCTCAGCTTCCCAAGTAGCTGGGACTACAGGCACGCACCACTACACCTAGCTAATTTTTTTAGTAGAGACGGGGTTTGGGGTTTCACTGTGTTAACCAGGTTGATGTCGATCTCCTGACCTCTTGATCCACCCGCCTCGGCCTCCCAAAGTGCTGGGAGTACAGGCGTGAGCCACCGCACCCGACCATTGCTGGGTAGTTGGTGCCGGAATTGAATTGTATCCTAGAACACCCAGTTGATGTCTGGAGAGTTGGAGAATTTGCTGGTATGGGAAAAATCCCCCACATATTTGGTGTCAGAAGTGTTGTGAGTGAAAACAGTTGAGGGGGGTTGGGTGGGAAAGAGCATCTAAATGATCCTTGGCTCTCTCACCTGTTTTTAATTCAGTGCAGTGTGAACCACCAGCTGACTGCTTTCAAAGGGAAAGGAATTAAATCTCAGCCCAGACATAGGATATTTTCCTTTTCCCCTTTATTTCTTCCTCCCTCCCAGTTTTCTCTCCTCTCTCCCTCAGTCCCTTCTTTCCTTCCAAATATATTTATCAAGCATTTATTATGTTCTAGGCCTTGGGCTATGGAGTTGAGCAGAACCCACAAGGCCCTACTCATATGGAACTTAGAGTCTACTAGGGAAAAAGAGAACAAAGAAATGACATAATATGAGATAAGTAATCAATGATATAATGAAACCAAAAGTAGGATGGTGAAATAAAAAGTAATTGCTATGCTAGGATAGGCAAATATTTTCTAGTTTCCTGGGATTCCTCACTTATCCTTTTTACTCTGATAAAGCATCGGGCAGAGATAGTAAAATTTTCATCAGGCACTCCAGGTAAAGCAGCAGCATGCCAGGATTGACATGTACATACACACAGGTATAAATATGCACACCTGAACATATAAACACAAATGCATGAGGCCATGTAACATGACTGATCAAGAACAGAACAAAATCAGGGCCGGGGCAGTGGCTCATACCTGTAATCCCAGCACTTTGTGAGGCCAAGGCGGGCAGATCACTTGAGGTCAGGAGTTCAAGGCCAGCCTGGCCAACACGGTGAAATCCTGTCTCTACTAAAAAATACAAAAATTAGTCAGGTGTGATGGTGCACCTGTAATTCCAGGTACTCATGAGGCTGAGGCATGAGAATCACTTGAACCCAGGAGGCAGAGGTTGCAATGAGCTGAGATTGTGCCACTGCACTCCAGCCTGAATGACGAAGTGAGACTCTGCCTCAAAAACAACAACAACAAAAACAACAACAAACAAAAACCAATAGAACAAAATCAGAACTTGCTCAGATAGTCTCTTGGAGGAAGTTCCTTTGGGAAGTTATGCCAGTATTATGCCATTACTAAAACAGCTTAAAAATTCTCTTTTGTGATTGCCTTTGATTAAGTACTCTATGACAGTTTCTTTTGAAGAATTTCCAATCCCAGCAAAATGTTTTTAAAGATGAATTTAAATTTTGTCAGAAACCAAATATGTTTGGGGGCCATTTCTGGATAACATCTTTTTGGTTTACAAACTAAGTGTGAAGCAAATCTAAAAATATTTTGAACTGGGGGTGTGAGAGAGGCAGGCATAGTAGTTGGAATAAATGTGTCTATTTTGAAGATGTGGTTATCTTGAGGGAAGCAACATTTTATCTGAATAAGTAAATTCAGATGTATTTGCTATAAATCTGTTCTGTCTATGCAAAGTAATGCTTCTTAATATTTGGCTAGACAAACCTAGATTTCTATAAAACAGAAGTTAGTTGCTTTAGAGATCACCAACGTATTACTCTTGTTTCATTTTTGCTTTATTTCTAGCAAAGCCCACTAACGGGATTCTGTCCTCTGTTTATTGACTATGGCCTTAGATAAAGAATTCTTCAAATTCTCTCGTCTTTACCATCCCTGGCTCTTGCCACATCAAGCTGCAAAGCCTAGGAACATAGTGAAAACTGGTAGAACTGTCTCGCTGTACACAGATTCTCATAGTTTTCAAGGCATTTGCTGGTTTAGTTACTTTAAAGCCTCATGCAATAGTCAAGGTAGAAATTATTGTGCCATTTACAAATGATTAAACTGATTCTCTGAAGATGTGGAACTATATACAAGGTTACACAATTGTAGCATGGAATCGCGTAGATTATTTCTATAGTCCCATATCAATTCTTTAGACTCTCTAGAAGGACACTTTGCTGAAGGCTTGGAGAGAACTTGGAGACAGCTCAAGTCTGGTTTTAAAATTTGGGATATTTTTATCATGTTTATCATTTGTTCAAATAACTTCAAGAGTTTTGTGTGTTTGTGTTTTAGTGTTTACGAAATCATGCAGCTATTTTTAAATGGTTCGGTATTTACTTTGGACTGGAATCCAGATTCTGCTCGCTACTGCTGTTTTTCACTGGTCAGCTCTTTCTGTGTTGTTAGCTGTTTATCATGATTATGATCAGTTTAGGAGAGATTTGAGGACAACTCAGTAATTATTGGTGTCTTTGCTATTCATCATTTGATAGACGGCTTTTAAAGAATATTTAAGGAGCTAGAACTTTCTACTGATGAACACTCCACTAAAATTACAGTCTTTCTTAAATCACAGGAAAACCTTTTTTTGACATAAAACAGCTCTTCTAAGTGCTGGAATGTGTAATTTAAGGCTCTGACTACTACTTAGTTTTTCAGAGAATTTTCACATATGTTATCTCTACCAAGCCTTGTGAGTGGGAAGATAATGTAAATTCCTTCAGTTTTCAGATCAGGAAAAAGCAAGGCTAAATCTGCCTAGTGTTATGTGGATACTAGTGGTGGAACAAGAACCCTAACTAACTCCCAGTTTGCCTTTTGACCAGCCTTCCTACATGCAATGATTGTGGCCAACCAGCTGATGTTTCAGTATCTGAGAAAAATAACAGTTTGTATCCTCTCCTGCTGTGCCAAGCCACACTTACCAGCTCCTTTCTGTCTTTGTCCACATTAGTGTCCACATTAAAAAAAAAAAAAAAAAAAAAAAAAAAAAAACCTCAGTCTTAGATTTTATGTGCTCCTTTTGTTCATATATGTATTTAAGATATACAACGTGATGTTTTGAAATACTTACAGTGAAATGGTAACTGTCGTCAAGCAAATTAACATACCCATCACTTCACATGGTTGCTTTTTTGTGTGTGGGGTAAGAGAACCTAAAACTACTCTCTTAGCAATTATCCTGAACATGATACAATATTATTAACTACAGTACTCATGTTGTACATTCGATCTCTAGACTTATTCATCCTACACTTGTAAGCTCTCTTTGATTTAAAACATTGGCTACTCACTAACCAGAGTCCTCATTATCTGTAATACATATTCCTCCACTTGGTTTTTATTTTATTTAACTCTCTAGTATGCTATTTAGTCTGATTTTTAAAATTCTTCATGTATTCAACCCTAGTTTTGCCAATATAACAAGGTATGTATGGATAGGGACAGACACATTTTTCCACGTACAACTCAGCTACCTATTTTATTTTTTCCTCAAGGTTTCTTGATTTCGGCTTTGCAAGATCTGTATTAAAGGGACAGTTTTCCCCACCCTCTTTAAGTCATTCCTCTCCTGAAGTAAAGACCATAAGAAAGGACTATTGCTAGGTGCTGGTTTTCTTTTCTTTTCTTTTCTTTTCTTTTCTTTTCTTTTCTTTTCTTTTCTTTTCTTTCTCTCTTTCTTTCTCTCTCTCTTTCTCTCTCTCTTTCCTTCTTTCTTTCTCTCTTTCTCTCTTTCTCTCTCTCTTTCTCTCTTTCTTTCTTTCT
>NC_045443.1:74326084-74498270 GCF_002776525.5 Piliocolobus tephrosceles
TCCCTCCCTCCCTCCCTTCCTTCCTTCCTTCCTTCCTTCCTTCCTTCCTTCCTTCCTTCCTTCCTTCTTTCCTTCTTCCCTTCTTTCTTTCTGACATTGTCTTGCCCTGTTGCCCAGGCTGGAGTACAGTGGTGCAATCACTGCAAGCACCGCCTCCTGGGTTCACCCCTTTCTCCTGCCTCAGCCTTCTGAGTAGCTGGGACTACAGGCGCCCACCACCATGCCCGGCTAATTTTTTTGGAGTTTTAGTAGACTAACGTGGTCAGACGGGGTTTGACCATGTTAGCCAGGATGGTCTTGATCTCTTGAGCTCATAATCCGCCCGCCTCAGTCTCCCAGTGCTGATTTCTTTTTACATCTCACACTTTTTAAATGTTCTCCCTGTTGAAAGGATGTCCTTTTGTTTCAAACTGATGTCCAGATTCAAATGAAGTGCCTTAGTTCATTTTTTGCTACTACAACAGCATACCAGAGACTTGGTTATTTATTTATTTTTAATTTTAAACTTCTTCTTCTTCTTCTCCTTCTCCTTCTCCTTCTCCTTCTCCTTCTCCTTCTCCTTCTCCTTCTCCTTCTCCTTCTCCTTCTCCTTCTCCTTCTCCTTCTCCTTCTCCTTCTCCTTCTTCTTCTTCTTCTTCTTCTTCTTCTTCTTCTTCTTCTTCTTCTTCTTCTTCTTCTTTTTTTTTTTTTTTAATAAAGACAGGGTCTTGCTCTTTTGACTAGGCTGATCTTGAACTCCTGACCTGAAGAGATCCTCCTGCCTCAGCCCCCAAAGTGCTGGGATTACAAGTGTGAGCCCAGCTAAGGCTGAGTCATTTATAAAGAAAAACAAATTGTTTGGCTCATTGTTTTGAAGATTGGGACATCCAAGATAGTGAGTCACCATCTGGTGAGGACCTTCTTACTGGGTCATCCCATGGTGAAGGGGGATGGACAAAAGAGCATGTACCAGAGAATGAGCAACAGGGGCCAAATTTGTTTTTATAACAAACCCAATCTCTCTATAACAAACCCACTTCTATGACATTAATTCATTAATGTCATTAATGTCTGCCTCCATGGCTCTGTCCTCATCACCTAATCATTCTTAAAGATCTCATCTCTCAACATTTTCACTGGGGATTAAGGGTTCAAAACATGACACGTTCAAACCATGGCATGACATTTCAAATGACTGTTATCAGGGCCAGATGTATAATTTGTGGGGTGCAGTGTATAAAAAATATGTGGGGGCCCTGCGCAGTGGCTCAGGCCTATAATCCCAGCACTTTGGGAGGCCAAGGAGGGCAGATTAGCCGGGCGAGGTGGTGGGCACCTGTAATCCCAGATACTCGGAGGCTGAGGCAGGAGAATGGCGTGAACCCGGGAGGTGGAGCTTGCAGTGAGCTGAGATCGTGCCACTGCACTCCAACCTGGGCGACAGAGCGAGACCCCGTCTCAAAAAAAAAAAAAAAAAAAAAAGGTGGGGCCCTTTGTTCAAAAAAGAGAAGAAAAGTGCCATTAAAGGTACTAAACTGTAAAGCTTTCTTCTTTAAAAATATTTTACTATTTATAAAACATTAAAGGAGTTATAGTGACACATAAGTAACAACAAAAACGTATCAATTACAAAAAGGAGAATATTTTTGGTATTCTAATTTTATATAATAACACATTATTATTATAAAATCTAAATTGATCATAAGACTTTTCTGGCTTGCTTTTCTGCAAATTCATTTATTAGATCATCAAAATTTGTACTTTTCCATCAATCTAATTAAAAGCAACTCTGGTCACTCTTGGCAAATGTAAGATGGCAAATAACTTTTGATAATTTGTAATTTTGATAAAATTTTTTCTATTGATGCTACTGTTATGGAATTATTAAGACTTTTATTTGACTGTGATAACATTGGCATAAATTTCTGGTAAATTATTGTGATGCATATATTTTAGTATATCCAGGGCTGATACTTCTTGGGGAACAGTTTTTATAAAAATAATTTAACTCTTCACACAAATCAATATTGTGTGTTTGAATGTAATTCTGAATGTAAATGTATACAATGGCATATAATTTTTTTCTCTGGTATTTTCTGTAACTTGCAGAGACCAATACAAGAAACTGATAGAGGCTTTATATTATGTATATAACTGAAAATGCCCTTTTATGAATTCTATTGCTGTATCTTTAATTACAAGAACAAAATTAATTTAAAAACTGTTTTCCTTGTAATAATTGTTTCGGCCAAAGCTTCGTATGAAAATAGAAGTCTCTCTCATTGAATGTGTCAATTTTTAAGTGTAGTTTCCCTTTTTAAGCCTATAGACATTTACTTTGCAATATTGCAGCAGTTTTCAAAAGCAGAGATTCTAAACTGATAATTCTAATCCCTGATATGCTCGTTTCATGTTCATGTATATGGACTTTTATTTTGTAATGACTTACTGACAAAATTTACCACCTAAGTGCCAGCAATTATGGTCCCAGTGCTCTAAGCAGAGGGAGAGTTAATATTTGTGCAGATGTGGCAAGGACAGGCTCTGGGGACACATGGGCAAGTTGGCCTTCCTCTGCAGATCCTGGTGCTGCATTTATAGAGCCCATTCTCTCTCCTGTATCTGCTGCCATTTCTCCTGCTCCACTACTTCTGCTGCTGCTGTCACTGTTGCTACTGTTGATCTTGGGCCAGGTCCCAGCTTGGTTGTCCTCACAAGCCCCTGGACTTCCCAGAGGGACTGCCGTGCATGCCTGCTGCCCTCCGGGCTGGTGGTGGTGAGCCCTTTGTGCATGGGCTGTTGGACCACAACAGGTTGCATGCAAAGTGGTCCAGCATCTAGCCTCTAGTTATGCGCATATGCCACTGTCCCCTCAGCCTTCACTACAAAACACAAGTTCAAAGATAAAATAGTAAGAGTTTTAAGACACCAGGGAACAGAATTAAAACAAGTGCAGACCTTGTGCAAATGCAGATTACACGCCCATGAAGCCAGTTCTGATCATTATGCCTTTCTGAGCAATTACTCCACCCTGAAATCAGAGATTACTGCAAGACAGTTAGAACCTGTCAGTCTCCATTGTTCTGCCTCGCTTTATGACACTGTCCAATATCAACCTCACCCATTCTCTTCTCCAGACTTGCTCCAACAAGGCTTATTGTCCTCACTCTTGCATACCACCTACCCTTCCTTACCTACTGTTAGTCCATTTGCATTGCTATTAAAGGAGTGCCTGAGGCTGAGTAATTTGTAAGGAAAATAAGTTTATTTTAGCTCATGTTTCTGCAGGCTGCACAGGAAGCATGGTGATGGCATTTGCTTCTGGTGGGGGCCCCAGGAAACTTACAATCACAGCAGAAGATGAAGGGGAGCCAGCATGTGACATGGCCAGAGACAGAGCAAGAAAGAGAGGAAGGAAGTGCCAGGCTCTTTTAAACAGCCAGATCTCACACGAACTCATAGAGTGAGAACTTATTCATTACCACGAGGACAGCACCAAGTCATTCACAAGTGATCCATCCCCAATGACCAAACAGCTCCCACTAGGCCCACCGCCAACACTGGTGACCACATTTCAACAGTGATTTGGAGGAGACAAAATATCCAAACCATGTCACCTACCAACACTGTGCCCCCTTTAACAGTTAGGCCTGTGTACTGCCTTCCTCCCTTGTCCCTTTCAGTAACATTTGTTTATTTCACTGTTTTTTGTCTTTCATTCGTACCTCATTCCTGACGCCTGGGGTCAGTGTGCAAATAAACTACCTGCATGCCTGCCTTTGTCTCAGGCTCTGCTTCAGGAGAACCTGGATCCCGATAGTTACTATAATGCTTGGAGATGGATTTTGGATGGGACTACTTTTACTCACGGGATGATTAACTAGGCCAGTAACCATGCCTGTAGCCCCATTTTCAGATATCAGCATTTATTCATTAGCTCATTTAACGAACATTCATTGAGCATGTACTCTGCTGGGCACAGTTAGTCAGGGACAAAAGACAAAAATCCTTGCTTTTGTGGTGCTCACATGATAAGTGTTTGGAGAAAATAAAGCAGAGAAGGGAGTTTTTGATGTTAAATAGGGTGTCGGGAATGGCCTTGCTGAGCAAAGACTTTGGATGGTGAAAGCCACGTAATGTAGCCTGAGAGAAGAAGGTTCTAATCAAAGGCAAGGACAACTGCAAAAGCCTTGAGGTATAGCATGCCTGACTGTGTCCTAGAAGCAGCAGGAAGGCCAGCCATGGCTGGAGGGCAGTGGTTGAGGGTGGAATTGAAGGAGATGAGGTTGAGAAGCAGGTCAAATGGAGCAGGACCTTTGAAGGCTTTTGTGCAACATTAACAGACTTTTTTTTTTTTTTCTTCAAAAGCTTGGCATGGTCTGCTTTACAATCTAGATGCAACAGTCTTGCATTTGGAAAGCCATCTAAACAGGGTACCACAAACTCAACTAACTCTGATTTCCTTCTCTTGGCTTTCAGAAAAATGATAAGCAGAGCCTTCAAAATGTTTTATTTGGTAAGATGCTCAAATTTTATTCTTGGCATTGGTATGACCATCTTTGATTTCTTGATTAAACAGTACATTTTGAAACATCCATTTATTTTTATTCAGCCACAAATGTAAATTACATATGCTATTGTCTTTATTCTAAAGAGACATTTTGTTTTCTGTAGAAATACTTTACATAAATCACTGTCTACATTCTTTGAAGACCAGTTTATGATGCTGTATATATAATTATTCTCCTTGTTTGAAATGCAGTTTCCACTCACTTGAATTTGCATTTTGATTTTCTTTCCTTTGTTTTGCAATCAAATATTTTCTTGTTAGCCAAGTATGTAAGAGAACTCTAAACTGAATTGTTTTAGTTGAGAGGTATGACATGAATATAACATGAAATTTTATATGGAGTCAGTTATTCTTTGCCATAATTAAGTCAGGATGGCATAAAGTTAGTTTTCTGGGTCTTTAGTCAACAGTGTTTTTGTTCAAAAGTTCTGAAGATCATTTGAAATACTCACTGACTCATTCAAAGGAGTCATTTAGAGTCTTGGGAAAGATGCTGACAACAAGCAATAGACAAATATTTATTCATGTCCCAGGAGGCACAATTTAACCTGTATCACTCACTCTTTTTTTCATTTATTCCTCCACCCACGCTCCCTTGTTTGCTTTTTTATGCTTCTGGCTCTTTCTTCTTTCTTTTAAACTCTGCTCCCTTCCTCCAAACCACCTACCCCTAAAAGTCCATCAAACTGCAGCTGACAGGGGGATGGGGTCCAGACTGCAGGCTTGACAAATTATTCCAGTTCCACTTGTTCTTCCATGAAAAGTCATGTCTAAACGCTAGTGACATGTTCCCCAGTGACCAGAGAACTTTCCCACAAGAACAAAATGTTCTCCTCACTTGGCCAGATTTATGACCTGCGAAATCAGCAGCCCGAAATGCTTTAAAAAGGGCATAGTAGTAACTCATGCACTCGAACAGCTGAAAATTAATCCTACTCTTAGGCTCACTACTGTCAACTCCGTGAAGACAGCAGCAGGGATCTTTGCTGTTTGCTTTAGTTCCCCAACCATAAATGAAATGCCTGGAACATACTCTCAATGAGTATTTCTTGAATAAGTGAACAAAAAACACACTTTATACAGAGTACTGTGCTGTTTTTAAGTCAAAAGACTCCATTTATTAAAGACCTACTTGAAAATAGCCAAGTGATTTAGGAATTGGCTTTAGGAAATTCTTGAATCTGCTGGCAAATTGCCATTAGAAACAGCAAATCGGCACCAAATTTGCCCAAACCCAAATAGTACCTTATGGCAAATGGCCTGTTGAATTTAGGTAAAGTAGATAGTATTGAATCATTTCATGCAACAGACCAAATTTAGTTATGAGGGGGACATTTGGCAATTAGTTCATCTTGGTGAGCTCATAAGACTGGAACTCTGTTTAAAACAAAACATTGACTGAAGTTGTGTTGAGATGCACACCTGTTATTTGTGCCCTAGAGCAGCCATTCACTATTCTTCTTTAACTGCACTGTGATTTTGGTTAATGCGCTACCAAATGTGTTAACTCCATTCCCTGCTTCAGCAGAGAAGTGATTCAAATTCAGCTAATCTGAACATCACATTCCCTTGGCCACAGTGACTGGTTTAGAGATTGGCTCATGAGCCGATGAGAGCCAACAACTTGCAATGGTACCTCTACGGAGACACTGTGAAGGCAATCCTTTCCCTTTGGCTCCAGATTGTAGTTATGAAGATGTTGGCTTTAGCTGTGTTGCCTTTCAAAGGGACAGTGTGTTTGATAATAGTGGAACTAACACGAAGGAGAGTAGACTTGGGAGACTGAGAGAAATAAGGTCGAATTTAAAATCTCCGTTAGTGTACACCTCATGCCATACCTATCTCTGCATTCTTCTGTAATAAATGCAATATTCATTTAAGACAGTTTATGTGGTTGTTTTGTTTGTTTGTTTGTGTTTTTTTGAGACGGAGTCTGTTGCCTACACTGGAGTGCAGTGGTACAATCCCAACTCACTGCAACCTCTGTCCCGGGTTCAAGTGATTCTCCTGCCTCAGCCTCTTGAGTAGCTGGGACTAGTAGGCACCTGCCACCACGCCCAGCTAATTTTTTGTATATTTAGTAGAGACGGGGTTTCACCATGTTAGCCAGGATTTTCTCGATCTCCTGACCTCGTGATCCACCTGCCTTGGCCTCCCAAAGTGCTGGGATTACAGGCGTGTGCCACCACACCCAGCCTATGCTGGTTTTTTAATCCTTTATGACCAAAAGAGTTAAAACTAATGCATATGATTAAAAGAAAAAGTCTATGGATCCTTTTTTAAAATTCCTAATATGGCATATTTGTGCTGTTTTTTTTCTTGGTCTCCTGATCAAACTTGCCAAATTTTTTTGTTTGTTTCTGTTTTATTAGCTTTACAGAAATTACCCGCTTTTGGTTCTTGTGATCCTCTAGTGTTTTCTATTTCAATTATTTCTATTCTTATGTTTATTATTTTCTTTCTTGTACTTTCCTTGGCTATACTCTTTTGTGTTTGTATCTTTTCTTTTTACTTCCTGTGTTAAAAGCATTAATTTCCAGTCACTTGTCTTTTCTAATCTATAAGAATGTAGACATCTTTCTAAATACTATTTTAGTTGCATACCTTAGGTTTTACCATAGTTTAATATTTTTATGTTCAATTTTAAAATATTTTCAAATTGCCATTTTGATTTATTCCTTGATCCATAAACTCCTTAAAATCATATTTTAAAATTTCTAAATGTAGGTATTTGAGGAAGTTATCTTTTTACTAGTATATTCTATTTTTACTGAATTGTGAGTTAAGTATTCTGATTTGGTTAGAATCTGATGGTTGAGTATTCTGGTTATGTATTCTGATTTTTGGCAGTTCTGAGATTTGCTTTATAACTTAGTATAAGGTCAGGTTTTATAAATATTTTATACATTTGAAAATTTGTTAATGCTCAGGATTTACGTACACATATTTCCTTACCTCAAGCTTCATTATTACTTTGTTTAATTATTAATATTCTTACTACTTTGTGTTTGCTTTACAAATTAGTGAGAGAGGGATGTTAAAATCATACATTATAATTATGAATCTGAAATTTTCTTATAATATTGTCAATATTTTAACATATTTTAGCCACATAGGAACTATATGCTCAAGATTGCTATATCTTTAGATACATTATTTCTTTGTCATTATATAATATTTTTATCTTAAAATCATATTCATATGACATTAATAGAGCTGCACCAGCTTTTTTCTGGTTAGTATGTACTTGTATCTTTTCCAATCCCTTTTCTCTGAATTTTTCTATCTTTATGTTTATTTTCTTTTGTAAACAACATGTATCTTAAAACAATTTTTAAATTTTATTGATAGGATGATAATAGAATACCTAACCAAAAAGCTAATAGAGGAGAAAAATGGGATAACACAATAGATGAGTAATCCAAAAGAAGAAGTGAATTGAGGAATAAAGGGACAAAGAACAAACAGGACAAATAGGAAACAAATCGTATGATGAGAGATCTGACAGCAATATCAATAATTTTAATAAATATAAATAGAATAAACATTCCAGGTAAAAGACAAAGATTGTCAGACTGAATAATAAAAAAAAAAAAACAACAACCATATTCTCTGAATTCTTTAGTTTTACTAAGTTGGATCACCAGAGAGCTCAGTTTGAACTGCCTTAATCTAGTCTATAAAATGCTTGCTTTGGGCTGTACTGTAATATTATATTGTCCACTTGTAGTGTTGGTTGATATGAAAAATGGCCAAATAAGGACTATTTCTGTGTTATCTGTAGACGTCTGATTAAAGACCTGACGTACTATGTGGTTCAGTGTCTCCTATGAGGTTTCATGCAATAACTCTCTCCTGGAGTTAGAGATTGGGAAAGTTTGGCCTCCTGACAAACTGAAAGCTTTCTTTTATTAGAGTTGTATAAAGTGACATTTTCCTTTCCTGTCTTGTTCACAATAAGCCTAGGGGTAAAATTTGTGATTATTTTTAGTGATTATTCTTAGTCTGTTTTTGGTAGAATGATTTCTACCTTCCAGTTAATCACCACAAATTGAGCACTAAGTCTGCTTGAAGACTAAAGAAACAAAGGACACAAAGATACAAAACAAAATTGCTAAAGACAGACGTATAAACAAATAATGATATTATAATAAGATAAGTGCCATGACAGAGGTATATGCAAAGTGCTCTGGGGACACAGGCAGAAATGATTAATTTTACCTAGAGTGAGGGAATTGTGAAGGCTTAACAGAGGAGGTGGCATCTGAAGCAGGATTTAAGCAGAAATTAGATTCCACCAGATGGACAAAACCAGACTACAGCAGTGTTGTCCGATAGAAATATAACGTGAGACACACAGGAATTTCATATTGTCTAGTAACCATATCAAAATAGTAAAAAAAAAAGACATTAATTAAATAATGACATTAATAAAATAATATATTTTAACTCAACATATCCACTCTATTATAATTTCAACAAGTGATAATTTTTCATAAACATTAATGAGATATTTGACAATAAACTTTTGGTACAACTACTGGAAATTCGGTGCTCATTTCACATGTACATCACATCACAGTTTGTACCAGTCATGTTTCAAGCACTCAGTAGCCACATGTGCCTGGTAGCCACCATACTGGACAGCACAGGACTAGAGCATTTTCAAAGACAGAAACAAAATAGCATGTCTGGGAAATCACAAGTGATCCCATGTGGTTAGAGTTTGTGTGTGTGTGTGTGTGTGTGTGTGTGTGTGTGTGTGTATTTTGTGGATTGCATGGTACATGGAAGAGAAAGGGACCAGAAAAGTAGATGGACCAGCAATACGAAAAATGTTTTGACTTTATTATGTTAAAACTATTGAAGGTTTTAGCAGAGGAATGCCATTTTCACATCTGTATTTTAAAATTCTAATTTGGGAAGCAGTGTGAAAATAGATTTAAGAAGGGCTGGAGATTAGAGCTAATTAAGGAATGTAAGTGACGATTCATTGAAGAGATAAGAACTTGGGTCTGTAGTTCTGAGAGGGTGAGGACATAATTTGAAAGATATTTTTCACTTAATAACAGGACTTGGCAACCAATTGGATGTGAGGCATGACAGAGTAAATGAAAACGACATTAGGTTTTGAGCATGGGTAATTGTGAATGCCATTAAGTGGGAGGGAATTGAAAAATAAAGCCAAACTTTGAAAGGGCAATAATTGGTTTGACCTGTTTTGTGGATATTGAGTTGAGGTTTGTAATAAGCATTTGAAAATACTGAGCAGTACCATGTTCAATAATAAGAAAACCTGTATTATAAAAATGACCAAATAGATATCCACATTTAATGCAATATTAATGATAATTTTAACTTTTTGGAGCTGACTGGATTATTTCAAGTGGAAAAATAAACATGTTAAAATCTGCAAGAAAATATTGAAAGGGCAGAATATTGAGGTATTTGAACAACCAGATAGCAAACTGAATATGCGTTAAAATACATTCAAGCTGCCATAATCACATTTTATAAAATAGGAACAAGAAAGGACAGTGATCTAAAAACAAAAAGTACATGCAAATATGAGACTTAGAATTTAGAGGAGTGTCTATTTGCAGAATTTAGGCAGAGTTATGAGAACCAACAGGGAGGTTGAAGCACTTTGGTGACTCGGGAAGGAAGGCATGGGGGAAGAAATATTCAAACCCCTTTCTCTTTTATGACAAACCCACAGCCAATATCATACTGAATGGGCAAAAACTGGAAGCATTCCCCTTGAAAACTGGCACAAGACAGGGATGCCCTCTCTCTTCAACATAGGGTTGGACATTCTGGCCAGGGCAATCAGGCAAGAGAAAGAAATAAAGGTATTCAATTAGGAAAAGAGGAAGTCAAATTGTCCCTGTTTGTAGATGACATGATTGTATATTTAGAAAACCCCATTGTCTCAGCCCAAAATTTCCTTAAGCTGATAAGCAACTTCAGCAAAGTCTCAGGATACAAAATCAGTGTGCAAAAGTCTCTAGCATTCTTATACACCAATAACAGCAAACAGAGAGCCAAATCATGAGTGAACTCCCATTCACAATTGCTTCAAAGAGAATAAAATGCCTAGCAATCCAACTTACAAAGGATGTGAAGAACCTCTTCAAGGAGAACTACAAACCACTGCTTAATGAAATAAAAGAGGACATAAACAAATGGAAGAACATTCCATGCTCATGAATAGTAAGAATCAATATCGTGAAAATGGCCATACTGTCCAAGGTAATTTATAGATCCAATGCCATCCCCCTTAAGCTACCAATGACTTCCGTCACAGAATTGGAAAAAACTACTTTAAAGTTCATATGGAACCAAAAAAGAGCCCACATTGCCAAGACAGTCCTAAGTGAAAAGAACAAAGCTGGAGGCATCATGCTACCTGACTTCAAACTAGCATTAGGAGATATATAAGGCTACAGTAACCAAAACAGCATGGTACTGGTACCAAAACAGAGATATAGACCAATGGAACAGAACAGAGCCCTCAGAAATAATACCACATGTCTACAACCATCTGATCTTTGACAAACCTGACAAAAACAAGAAATGGGGAAAGGATTCCCTATTTAATAAATGGTGCTGGGAAAATTGGCTAGCCATAAGTAGAAAGCTGAAACTGGATCCCTTCCTTACACCTTATACAAAAATTAATTCAAGATGGATTGGAGACTTAAATGTTAGACCTAAAACCATAAAAAACCCTAGAAGAAAACCTAGGCACTACCATTCAGGACACAGGCATGGGCAAGGACTTCATGTCTAAAACACCAAAAGCAATGGCAACAAAAGCCAAAATTGAGAAATGGGATCTAATTAAACTAAAGAGCTTCTGCACAGCAAAAGAAACTACTATCAGAGTGAACAGGCAACCTACAGAATGGAAGAAAATTTTTGCAATCTACTCATCTGACAAAGGGGTAATATCCAGAACCTACAAAGAACTCAAACAAATTTACAAGAAAAAAAAGTCCCATCAAAAAGTGGGCAAAGGATATGAACAAACACTTCTCAAAAGAAGACATTTATGCAGCCAACAGATACATGAAAAAATGCTCATCATCACTGGTCATCAGAGAAATGCAAATCAAAACCACAATGAGATACCATCTCACACCAGCTAGAATGGCAATCATTAAAAAGTCAGGAAACAACAGGTGCTGGAGAGGATGTGGAGAAGTAGGAACACTTTTACACTGTTGGTGGGACTGTAAACTAGTTCAACCATTGTGGAAGACAGTGTGGTGATTCCTCAAGGATCTAGACCTAGAAATGCCATTTGACCCAGCCATCCCATTACTGGGTATATATCCAAAGGATTATAAATCATGCTCTAAAGACGTATGTACACGTATGTTTATTGTGGCACTATTCACAATAGCAAAGACTTGGAACCAACCCAAATGTCCATCAATGACAGACTGGATTAAGAAAATGTGGCACATATACACCATGGAATACTATGCAGCCATAAAAAAGGATACGTTCATGTCCTTTGTAGGGACATGGATGCAGCTGGAAACCATCATTCTCAGCAAACTATCGCAAGAACAGAAAACCAAACACCGCATGTTCTCACTGACAGGTGGTAATCGAACAATGAGAACACTTTGACACAGGAAGGGGAATATCACACACCAGGGCCTGTTGTGCGGTGGGGAGAGAGGGGAGAGATAGCATTAGGAGATATACCTAATGTAAATGACGAGTTAATGTTAATGGGTGCAGCACACCAACATGGCACATGTATACCTATGTAACAAACCTGCACGTTGTGCACATGTACCCTATAACTTAAAGTATAATAAAAAAGAAAAAAAAAAAAAACTCTTTCTCTTTCTAACCTCTGATCACCTACTGGCACTTCCTGCTGGCCAAAGACAATTTTAAATCAGGAAACAGGGGGGCCTAACTGTGGGATACAGGACTGGGCAGATAATGAATCTGAGAGAGCAAAGGAGCATTAATTACACATATGGAAAACTAACATATGATAGTTGGCGTTTCAATTCCCTGGGTAAAAAGGTTTTCACAAAATGGCACTAGTTCTACATTTAAAAGAAAATGGTTGAATCATATACTTTAAAAATAAATTCTGGATGGATTAAAGATCTAAATGTTAAAAGTAGCATTTTAATAACTTCTGGTTGAAAAAGGACTTCTTAAGAGGGGAAACCATAAAGAAAGAGATGGAATTATTTACCTGCATTACCCTGCCTCAGATGTGGTATTGCTAAAACAAACAAACAATTTTTGAATGACAAAAATCATTATCAGCAATATAAAACAAAAAATAGTCGGGAAAGTATTTAATACATATTATAAACAAGGAGTAATATTTCCTATATTTGAAAAGCTACAAAACTTAATAAGGAAGTTAACTCAATTTAAAACATGGGCAAAAGATATTAATAGTCATCTCATCAAAGGAATATGAATGACCATAATACATATGAAAAAAGTTTATCATGTTCAGTCTCACTTTTACCCAGGAAAATTTATTATTTATTTATTTATTTTGTGAGACAAAGTCTTGCTCTGTTGCCCAGGCTGGAGTGCACTGGCACAATCTCAGCTCACTGCAACCTCTGCTTCCTGAGTTAAAGCGATTCTTTAGGGATTACAGGCGCCTACCACCACGCCTGGCTAATTTTTGTATTTTTGATAGAGACGGGGTTTCACCATGTTGGCCAGGCTGACCTCAAGTCATCCGCCTGCCTTGGCCTCCCAAAGTGCTGGGATTACAGGTGTGAACTACTGCACCTGGCCAACCCAGGGATATTTAAACCCCAACAGTGAGTACAATTTTCATCCATCAGATTGGCATATTTTTTCTCACTATTTTTCTCTTATTGAAAAAAAAGACTACATTCACATGTTAAAAAATCAAATCTACTAAAAGGTATATAATAAAGCAACCCTCCCTCTTATTCTAAATGAACTCCAGGGCAGGGCAGCTACGATGGAGAATTTTCTTGGTTATCTTCCCAGAAATAGCCTCTATATATCAAGTATAGAGTGAACAAATACACACACATGTGTGTATACATCCGCATAGTCCACATATGTGTGTAGTATAGAGTGAACATATATGTGTATTAATAACAGGAACATGTCATGCTCATTCTGGACATGGTTTTTCATTTCCTATCAATCTACTTCATTATATTTTAGAGTTATATAGTATCCTATACTTGATATGCACCTTTAATCAGGCTTTAGGCTGTTTCTGAACTGTTGCTAGTATAAACAATACTACGAAGATTATCCTGTGTGTTTGGGTATACCTGTAAGACAATTCTGAGATATGTAATTGCTGAATCAAAGAATTTGTACAATTCAGATTTTATGGATGTTACCAAATTGCCTTCCAAAGTGGCCACACTAGTTTCACTCCCTGTAACCATAGGTGTTGAAGGATATGCATCAAACCATTAACACCAATTACCTTAGGGGTTGGGATGGGTAAGAAGCAGGTTTTAACTTTTTCTTTATACAACTCTGATTTGTTTTACTTTACCCATGAATTACTTGGTAATTATTACTATATTTTGAAAAAGTAAATAACAGTATGAAGTTCAATGGACATATATGAGAACAAGCCTCAAATTAAGCTGACAGCTGGGTATAGAGAAAATAGCCCCATTTACATGCATTTTTTTGTTGTGAGCCTTGTTTGGACGTAGGAAGCCCACAAATGAATGTAAATATGAAACATAGGAATGCCTGGCTAAAATGGAAACCCTAGACTTATCTTGGCTTACACAAGCTCCTAGAGAGGTGAAAGCCCATGACCTCTTTACCTGCAGGACTTTTTTTTTTGCACTCCCCTAAAAGATTGAAAAATGTTAGTGCCTCTTTGCAAATGCACACATGAACTCCTCTTGAAAAAGGTGATTTATCTGGGCCATTAACATGAATGTGCCCCTGCCCCTTTCTCATTCAGTGCAGGTTGTCCTTTAAAGATCTTTAAAAATGTTTACCTCCGTTTTCAAAAATTTTCTGTTCTTTTGCATTCCCTACCGGCAGCTCCTTTTCAAGATGGTGCTGCAGACTTCTGGAGGGCTGAGGTCCTGAAAGGGTGCAGCAGAGAAGGATGGCATCGTTTATCAAGGGTTCTGTGTGTATTCCTGTCTCTACAGGCAAGAACTCTATACTAGGGCCAACCAAGGAGGGCCCTACAACTGTGAATGAGGCCTGGGGCTTCAAGGAAAACAGGAAGTTCCTGTAAACTTCTTGGGAAGAAGGAAAAAGGAGTACCTGGGATTTTTGAGAGAAGATGGTAGGAACTAATGGGAAGACTGGATAGGGCTATGAGGAAGAGAATTAAAGATTGGGATGCTAAAGGATTTCAGAAAAGAGCCACATAATGAGAATTTTTAAAAATATGTGAAAGTACTGAATAAATTATGAAACACTCTAAAATCCACATGAATAAACATTTGCATTTTAGACTAATTTTTTTTTCTTAAGGAAAGTTTTTATATGTTTATCACTCTATTTGCATAGAAGAGCAAGGGGCGTGGGAAAGGAGGAGAGAGAGAGAAAGAGAAACAGAGAAAATACTTTTTTTCTCTATAGGAAAAAAGCCAAACTCTTCTTAACTTGACACACAAGTCATTTCACAATATCCTGACTTTACTGAATGCCAACCATTGTCAAGCATAAAATATACTAAGAACGAAAATGTATATGCATTATTTTCTCCAAGAGCTCATTGTCTATCAGTGAGGATAGAATTAAAGCTAATGATTATGATATGTATGATAAGTATAACATTAGAAGCCACAATAATAGCTCCACAGAGGGGTGATTCATTCTATCTGTGGTGTCAGGACAGATTCCTCGAGGTGGTGCCATTTAAGAGGGGTTTTGCAAGAGGACCAGGAGGCAGACAGGGGAGAGGCTGAGAGAGCATTTCAGGCACATGCAAAGGCAGGGCAGTGTACAACTGCTTGATGTCTGCCGTGAACAATGGAATTATACATCCTTCTTGGAGTTTAGAGTGGAAAGGAGGAATAGAAGGAGACCAGGTGAAAAGAATGGGTAGGCATTTGATTATGGGGGTCTTGTAGGACATACTTCGGAATTTAGGTTTTATATATAGGGGATGGGAAGCTTGCAAAGGGTTTTTGGCAAAGTTGAGACTTGCTCCTATTGTGTTCAGAAATATCACTTGGGCAGCAGTGTGGAGGAGGGATGGAATTGGTATGTGCTCTAATAGGGGCTTGTTGGCCCAGGTGAGGTTTAATGTAGGCTTATGAGGCAGTGACAGAGGGAATGGACATGAGATAACAAATTTAAGATCGTTCTCAGAATAGGCAGAATCTTCAGGACTTGGTGATTGTTGGGATAGGAGAGTGGAGAAGTCTCCGGGGTTTCACGTGCCATCTGCTGCCCAGTCTCTATATTTACCCTGTGCTATAACCAGGCCCAACAATTTATGATTCTACAAGCACCTCTTTTCTCCTCAGGCTTCCAACATTGCAGGTATTGCTTTATTTATCCACAAGACTCATTCCTTCTTTCCCTGGTAAATTCCCAACCATCCTTTGAGTTGCTCATCAACGGTCACCTCCTCTTTGAATTCTTCACTGCTGCATGCTGTGTCTACTCTCAATTTGTATTGATCACACATTATTATAATGATTTATGTAGCAAGGTCTCCAGCCTGAGAGTCAGCTCTTTATACTCTGGGTGTCAGCTATGTCTCATAATCTTACGGGGCAGGCAATTCTTCCAGAAATGTATTTGTATAAGGGGCTGAGGACAATTCTGGGAGAAAACTCAACTTGAGGGAAGAAAAGCCAAGAATAACAAGTATGTTCTATAAGAAAGCCTTAGTTGTTACCAAACAGGGCAATTTGAGGACCACCTTATGTCAGTGTGCCATTATTAAGCTCTTAGCCCTCAACTCCAGATTGATGCCTTTTGTACTTTTCTTTGTGATTCTGGGGCTGGGATTCTGCTCTGCTAATAGGAAGTACTAGAGGGAGACAGAGGGCAACAAGAGAGAGAAGAAACTTGCTCCATTCTGTTTGCTCTCTGTTCTGTGCCTAAATAATAGTGCTTCATCCAGGTATGCAGTTGGTTACCAGTCCTCTTCAGGTACCAGTGGCAGCTGGGTGGTACTTCAAAGGTCCAATCTCAGCTTTGCAGGTCTCCACTCCAGGCACTTGGGTTGGAAAAATACCAACCTTTCTTCTTTGTTCTCCAGCCCTAGGGGCAATGGATTCTTTCTGCAGTTACTTTCTTTGAATTATTTTGGTGCCCCCTTTTGCTTTTTTGTCCTCCAATATGTGCTTAATTCCTATATTAAATCCTTTCTGTTAAAATAACTAATATGGCTTCTGTTTTCGGACTAGACCCTGACTGCTACACTTACACTCAGATCCATGGACCTATAGCTGAATCCTGTGGGAAGTAAGTTAAAGAGTGAAAGGTTTTTGGTTTTCTTTTTCCAAAAGTAGTACTGTTTTGCATTTCTCCTAGAGAGCATGTCATAAAAATTAAGAGTCTCTCTATTACTACAGAATTTTCCCAAGATTCTCTTGCATAAAGATTCTCCTGCGGGACTTAGCAGAATCACCAAGAGTTAATACAGGGCGTAGTGCAGTGGTAACCAGCTGAGAAGATCAGAGCTGGAGTAGAGGAACATTTGGCTCTGGCCAGAACTGGTAAAGTAAATGAATAAAGTAGGTTAAGTCAGTGAAACGAGACAGAATTAGGTTGTTGATAAACTGGATACCATGTACCTTATCTACAAAGGACAATGAGCACACAGTTCCAGTCTATTACTGCCATGTAGGAATGTGGGGCCAGTACCTTCTACATTTTTAAGAAATCTCAAAATCTAAATTTTTAGGTGAAATTAGCTAGCAATGAAGTCTAATTAAAAAATATATAACTGGGCCGATTAAAGCCGGGCAAGTCAAACAATATTTTTTTATCATTACAGATCATTGGCCACTATTTCTCAAATATGCAGGAGCAAGTAAGACCTATTCATGAAACTTGTAGACAGGAACATTGTTCCTGCTAGTGACACAGAGTTTATATTTATTTACATGTCTTCTTCATTTTTAGACTGTGAGCTCTCTAGAGGCAAAGATTTTATCTTATTTTAATATCTCTAGCTCCTGACATAATGCCTGGCATATAGTACGTGTTCAACAAGTTTTAATGAATGGCTGAATGAATGAGTAAGTTAGTAATTAAGAAAGATAGATCCAGAATCTACAAAGAACTTAAACAAATTTACAAGAAAAAAAAACCCCATCGAAAAGTGGGCAAAGGATATGAACAAACACTTCTCAAAAGAAGACATTTATGCAGCCAACAGACACATGACAAAATGCTCATCATCACTGGTCATCAGAGAAATGCAAATCAAAACCACAACTAGATGCCATCTTACACCAGTCAGAATGGTGATCATTAAAAAGTCAGGAAACAACAGGTGTTGGGGAGGATGTGGAGAAATAGGAATGCTTTTACACTGTTGATGGGAGTATAAACTAGTTCAACCATTGTGGAAGACAGTGTGGTAATTCCTCAAGGATCTAGAACTAGAAATACCATTTGACCCAGCAATCCCATTACTAGATATATACCCAAAGGATTATAAATCGTGCTACTATAAAGACACACACACACATATGTTTACTGCGGCACTATTCACAATAGCAAAAACTTGGAAGCAACCCAAATGTCAATCAGTGACAGACTGGATTAAGAAAATGTGGCACATATACACCATGGAATACTATGCAGCCATAAAAAAGGATGAGTTCATGTCCTTTGCAGGGTCATGAATGAAGCTGGAAACCATCATTCTGAGCAAACTATCACAAGGCCAGAAAACCAAACACCGCATGTTCTCACTCATAGGTGGAAACTGAACAATGAGAACACTTGGATACAGGGCGGGAGAACATCACACACCGGGGCCTGTTGTGGAGTGAGGGTCTGGGGGAGGGATAGCATTAGGAGAAATACCTAATGTAAATGACAAGTTAATGGGTGCAACACACCAACATGGCACATGTATACCTATGTAACAAACCTGCACGTTGTGCACATGTACCCTAGAACTTATAATAAAAAAAGAAAGATAGTATGTTGTGTAAAACACGGCTTGAAAATTAGACTTGTGTCCTAAGTCCTATCTTTGCCATTAGTTGTGTGACTGAGAAATGAACTTACCTGAAATTAATGTTCTAATCAGTAAAATGGAGATATTGGCTGGAAGCGGTGGCTCACGCCTGTAATCCAGCACTTTAGGAGGCCGAGGTGGGTAGATCATGAGGTCAGGAGTTCAAGACCAGCCTGGCCAACATGGTGAAAACCCATCTCGACTAAAAATACAAAAATTAGCTGGGCATGGTAGTGTGTGCCTTTAAACCCAGCTACTCAGGAGGCTGAGGCAGGAGAATTGCTTGAACTGGGGCCCAGGAGGTGGAGGTTGCAGTGAGCTGAGGTTGCGCCACTGCATTCCAGCCTGGGCTACAGAGCGAGATTCCATCTCAAATAAAAAATGGAGATATTAATACCTACCTTCAAGGTTTTCTGTTTTTATCATTTATTAAGAACCTTCATTCCAAGATTTTAAATTTTATTTATTCTCAATTTATTAAGATAATAAATGTGAAAGTGACTTTTGCAGGGGGATTAGCTAAGAATGGGAGTTGGGGAAGGGTTTATATTTTTTGTCCTTCTTCAGTAGTTTGCTCTATATCTGTAGGCGAACTGGTACCAAACCTCAGTTTAAAGTATTTCAGTTCAGGGATACTTCACCTGTACATGCTGACAGCAATAGGCAAGTATTGAAGAGAATTCTATTATTTTATCATTAACATTGAATGCATTTTTCTCAGAATGACTTTGCTGTGCTGAACATTTACCCATCATTCAATGAGGAAAACCTTAAACATTGTCCACATTTCAGTGGCTCAGATCTTTTCAAGTATTTTTTTTACAAGATTTATTTTTGATTAATTTTCCTTTTCTGAAATACCTAAGGTTATGATTTGAACAAATACTTTGAAATATACTGTTTGGATTTCTTCCCAGAAGTCGCTTACTTTCCCTATTTTCAAATCATTTGAAGTAATGAAGCTAGTGCTTTCATGTAGTGCCAGTATTTAATGCACTTGAGGTGTTTATGTGATGGGATGAGCTCTGGATACCACCAGACAGAAAGCGCCTCTTCACTGTTAACTTCTTGTTGCCTCCATCCAAGACCTCCATAGCACCTCTATTAAATATCATGTCCCTAAGGTCTCTCTCTCTTTCTCTCTTATTTCTCCCTTGTGCCTCTCCTTGGCTGTCACCCTTCAGCCAAATGTGAGTGTGGTCAGTCGACAAGAGAGCAAAGGCTACTTTACTTCATTGTGTGCAGATCCTGGGAAGACAAACTTCATAGTTAGACTGATCATAGGTGCACCTGTCTGTTATTCAATTAATTCACTTTGACCTGACTTTGTATGTGTGTTAAGCTTTTTAAAAGATACCCTATGTTTTACTTCCAAGTCTTTTACTTTACTTCTCTGCCACCCTCTACTTCTATCCTTGAATCCAAACTAGGATTCAAGAACTCTCATTTTCTTTTTTTTAAATTTTATTTTATTTTAAGTTCTGATATGCATGTGCAGGATGTGCGTGTTTGTGACATAGGTAAACGTGTCGTGGTGGTTTGCTGCACCTATCAACTCATCACCTGGATATTAATCCCCGCATGCATTAGCTGTTTGTCCTGATGCTCTCCCTCTCTGCGCCCCCCTGACACGCCCCAATATGTGTTGTTCCCCTCCCTGTGTTCACGTGTTCTCACTAGAACTGTCACTTTTTTTTAACTTTCCTAGACACTAGGAAAGCAGACCTTTAATATCCTAGGTACCATCATTCTGTGGGATTTTCAGCTGGGAAGTGCAATTCTTGTAACCACTTGACATATAGTTGGTCTTCGTTCCTCAATTCTCTTGAACTGGAAATTTTTCCTAGTGAACTCTGCTTCTCGTGACTCAACATTTTATCCTTTTCTCTCAGCTGAGAAAATTAATTTATGGATCTGGAGAACTTCTCTCCTGGTATGCAATCTTTTCCTAGATGGTCTTGTCTGGCTAATAAATGCCATAAGTTTACTGATTTCAGCCCAGCAAACATTTATGGTATATTGGTATAGCCAGGGTCTGTGCTAGGTACTGGGGTTACAGAGTTTATTCAAAGCTAGATTTTGTCATCAAACAGTTCGCAGACTCAATGGGGAGACAACCAGGAAAATGGATGTGAACAATCCACTGAAGTAGATGCTGCAGAAGGGATAATTCTCCTTGTCTGGAATAGAAGAAATGGAAGTTAAGAACTTTTCGGGGGGGGGAAAAAAAGATAGTTTAGTTTTGAAGGGTAGTAGTATTACATAGTAGAAAGAAGAGAAGGAAGACAGGAAGGAAAGAAGGAAGAATAGTTTTTGAAGGATTTTTAGCAGGAGAATGATATAATTTGATTAGCCAGGTGTGGTGATGCACGCTTACAGTCCCAGCTACTCCAGAGGCTGAGATGGGAAAATTGCTTGAGCCCAGGGAGTTGAGGCTGCAGTGAGCCACGGTTGCACCACTGCACTCCAGCCTGGGTGACAGAGCAAGACCCTGTCTCAGAAAAAAAAATTAGAAATAAAAAGGGGCAGAGAGATCAAATCAATATGTATAATTCAATATTCTAAATCATTTCTGAAAGATTCTCCCCGGGACCTGAAAGCTTAAGGGAATGAATAACTCGTCCCTTCTCAGGCCCATTCCCAAGGCACGGGACCACTTGGCGTCAGCAGTGTGCTCAGCAAGATAGCAGAAGCAGGAAGAGAGCAGGCCGGAAGACAGGTAACCCCTTAAGACTAAGAGGCAGTCCGGGTACCACGTAGCAGTTACATCAGACTGAGACACTTCCTGTTTACAGAAGACTATAAAGCCCCTGCCCCATCCTCATTTGGTACTGACTCCACTTTAGGCCTCGGCCTGCATGCACCCAGGTACTCATTAAAAACAGCACGTTGCTCCACATGGCCTTGAGTTGTTTGCTGGCCTACTCTCAGGGTTCCAACCGATACAAGAGCCTTGCGGTCTCTATAATCAGTTTTCTGATTATTGATGAGTCAACAAGGGTAACACAATTATAGATGACCAGGGTCCTGAAGTATATTCTAGGGTGGACTTCAGGTTTAAGAGCCTGGAGCCTAATGGTAATGCTTTATATCTCCAGGCAGCATTTTTCTGCTTTAGTCAAGTTTACTTTTAATGTTTTGACATAGCCAGGGAACATGCATTCTCCAACTTGCTGGAGGAGTAAAGTGAGTAGGAAGAAGGAGAGTACCCTTCCAAATTCCGATAGCATCAAGTTGATTCTCAAATTTATATAGAAATGCAAAGGGTCTAGAAAAGCCAATACAATTTGGAATAATAAAAAGCAAAGTAGATGACTTATATGATCTAAATTTAAGAATATAAAGCTACAGGAAGCAGGATAGTGATTATTGTCATAAAAATAAACGTAGATCATTGAAATAATAGCACAGAAAAAGAGCCACACATTATAGCTCATTCATTTTTTAAAATGTTTTAAGTTCTGGGATACATGTGCAGGATGTGCAGGTTTGTTACGTAGGTAAACTTGTACCATGGTGGTTTGCTGCACCTATCAACCCACCACCTAGGTTTTAAGCCCAGCATACATTAGCTATTTATCCTGATGCTCTTCCTCCCCCAACAGGCCCCAGTGTGTGTTGTTCCCCTCCCTGGGTCCATGTGTTCTTATTGTTAAGCTCCCACTTGTAAGTGAGAAGATGAGGTGTTTGGTTTTCTGTTCCTGTGTTAGTTTGCTGAGGATAATGGCTTCCAGCTCCATCCATGTCCCTGCAAAGGACATGATCGCATTTCTTTTTATGACTGCATAGTATCTCATTCACTTTTGAGAAGGGGGTCAAGGCAGTTCAATGGGGCAGAGGGTAGTCATTTTAACAAATGGCGCTGAAGCAGCTGGTTATTCATATGGAATAAAATACATTTCAGCCCTTATATCACATCACATATTAGCTTGAAATTACCTTGAAATGGATCACAGACTTAAATTTACAGGCTAAATATATAAAACTTTCAGAAGAAAACATAGAAAATCTTAAGATGTTGAGATAAGGAAAGACTTATTACATAGGACACATGAAGTACCAACCTGTGATAGTTAATTTTATGTGACCTCTTGGCTGGGCCACAGTGCTGATATTTGGTCAGAGATTATTCTGGATGTTTCTGTGAAGGTGTTTTTTGGAGAAGATTAACTCTTAAATTAATGAACTTTGATTTACCCTCCATAATGTGAGTGGGCCCAATTCAATTAGTTAAAGGATTGAATAGAACAAAAGACTGACCTTTCCTGAGCAAGAGAGAACTCTGCCACCAGAGGTGCCCTTGAACTGCAACTCTACCTTGAGTCTCCAGCCTGCTAGCCCACCCATAAGATTTGAGACTCATCAAGCCTCCACAGTCATGTGAACCAATTCTTTAAAATTCCTCTCTCTTTTTCTCTATCTCTCCAACCCCACCCCCCAAAACACACATCCAGTTGGTTCTGTTTCTTCGGAGAACCCTAATAGGAATGCATGAAAGAAAAATGTGTACATTAAACTTCATCAAAATTAAAAACATTTGCTTATCAAGACTCCATGAAGAAAACGAAAGCTGTGCCACAGACTAGCAGAAATGATCTGATGTGTGTGTGTGTGTGTGTGTGTAGAAAAAAGGACTTGTGACTAGGCATGGTAGTTCATGCCTGTAATCCCAGCACTTTGGAAGGCCAAGGTGGGCAGATCACTTGAGCTCAGGAGTTCCAGACCAGCCTGGGCAACATGGTGAAACCCTGTCTCTACAAAAAATACAAAACAAACAAACAAACAGAAACCCTGACTGGGTGTGTTGGCACACTCCTGTAGTCCTGTCTACTCAGGAGACTTAGCTGGGAGGATCAGTGGAGCCCGGGAGGTGGAGCTGCAGTCAGCCGTGATTGGACCACTGCACTCCAGCCAGAGTGACAGTGATCCTGTCTCAACAAAACAAAACAAAAAAAACAAAACTTGTATTCAGAATATATAAAGAATCTTACAACTCCATAAGAAGAAGGCAACTGAACAGGCACTTTACAAAAGAAGATACATGAATGACCAATAAGTGCATAAAAAGTTGATTTGTACAGAAAGTGGGCATTTTAAAGGAAAGCGAGGGAGTAGTGAGTGGGGAATGGTGGGAGGTCGAGCAGAGCCAGGGAAGTAGAAATTTACAAAAAGCAAGAGGAGAGTGGGGTAATTAACATGACCAGGCCATCTTAGTTTGTTAATTGGTTCTTATTCAGAGGAGAAACAAAGTTCTTCTATCTTTATGATAGTAGGTAGTGGTGTAAATTAGAACAAGGTGCCCACCTAAGTTAGACCCTTATCTTCCCACAGGAATTGGAAGCAAAAACCAAGAGTTTCAAACAGATGGCTCTCAGCTCCCTGAGAAAAACTGTTTTAGGTGGTAGATCTATGTCTCAAAATTCAGAGAAAAGATTTAAAATTGCAAACTTCCTAAAGTAACTGCTATACAACATAGATATGTATTGAAACTTCAAATTGTACTCCATAAATATGTACAATTTAAATGTGTCAATTAAAAAAATTTTTAAAAATAAAGTTACTGCTCCAAGGGACCTGTCTGCCAGGTTTTGGCTGAAACAAATACTAAACTCTCCTGGCAGCATTGAGCTTTCTCAGGCAGGCACTTCAAGGAAGGCTGAAGTCATTCTAGGGATGCAACCTTTAGCTGCTAGAAACAATGCTAGTGTTTGTTCAAGTCTCTTAGTGTGAGGGACTGGACAAAGTCATTCATGCTGAGAGTCTGCAGTTTTTATAGGCCAAGCTTCAGGCCTTGTCAAGAAGAGGACTCAGAAGAACTCAACTAGAGGTTAGTCAAGGGGAGAGCCTTTGTCACTAATCACCAGGAAAATGCAAATTACCACTACAAATTAGCACTAAGGTGTCATTACACATGGAGAAGTGCTAAAAATATGACAGTGACAAGTGTTAACATTTGAGGATTGCTGTTGGGAATGTAGTGGTACAAATACTTGGGAAAACAGTTTGGCAGTTTCTGCACAATTAAGCAATAGTTACCATACTACTAAGAAATTTTGCTTGTGCATGTTTATTCAGGAAAACTGTCCATCAAAAAGTGAATGGATAAATGGACTTGGTATATCCATACAATGAAATGCTACTCAGCAGTTAAAAAAAGAAACTACAAATAAATGCCACAAATAGATGAATATCAAAATCATGCTGAGTAAAAGAAACCAGACAAAGAGTGCACAGACTACAATTTCATTTATATAAAATTCTATAAATTCAAACTAACTTATGATGGCAGAAAGCAGGTCAGTAGTTGTGTGGGGACAGAGGTGGAGGGAAAGATGAATTTCAAAGAAGCATGAAAAAACTTTCGGAGGTGATAGAAATGTTTACACCTTGATTGAGATACTAGCTTCCTGGGAAAACTCATCCAATCTTATACTTTATGTGCAATTGATTGCATGTAAGTATACTCCAGTAAAGTATTAAAAATAAAATTTCAAATATTCATTAATACAAGCATTTATTTAACACCTTAATTTAAATTGAAGAAACAGGAAACCTATTTTGAAGTTTACCTTGGGTTTACTTTTAATTGTGGTATCTAGATCAGGGGTTGCAAACTTTTTCTATAAAAAGCCAGGTAGTACATATTTTTGGCAAGTCACATACAGTTTCTATAGCATATTTCTCTCTCTGTCTTTTTTTTAACGATACAAAAAATGTGAAGATCATTTATAGCTTGTGGGCCATACAAAACAGGCTGCAGGCCAGATTTATTTAGGCCCAAGTGGGCCAACTTGACCTTCATTTTATAACAATCCATTTTATTTTATTATTGATTTTTCAAAATAGACTCATTTTCATGATCTTGTTTGATGAATGATAATACATTTGGAAGGCTGGGTGAGCAGATGGTTCTTCATCTTAGCACAAGCCAGAAACTGACTACCAGGGTCCTTAAGTGGATTGCTACACAGTCAATTAGTGCCACAGAACTTTATCTGTAATATTGCATGTTTAGGAGGATCTAACAATTTGGGAAGGGAATTAAGAAAATATAACCAGAACCTGGCCTCGGTGTGCTTAAAATAGAATTGTCACCTCAGAACCTTATCATTCATATCATTAAATAATCTAAGCTTCCCTTCTTCTCTAGGAAATACATTTTACTCATTAAAAGAATTTGTAGACATGCAAAATTTATTTAAGCTGTTTCTTATATTACATCTTGATGGTATTTGAACTGTAGGAAACCTGCTTATAGCATTCCTTTGCAATAGCTATGTCACCAGAACAGTTTTATCAATATGAAATTCCATAGTACATGAATGGCATGTTTGGGGTTAACATTTATTATTTTTCTTCAGTAAAAGAAGAACACAATTATACAGAATAACTTCCCTTACAAAAACGTGGACACCGTCTTTAATTCTTTAGATGATGGATCACCTTGATTTTGGTGATAACTTTGCAGGTGTGTGTATGTGTTCAAATTAAAATTGTGTACATGAGTAAGTGGTTTTTGGATCTCCATTATAGCTCAATAAAATTGTTTTTTAAAGAAAAAATAGAACTTTCCAAAATCACTTGCAAAGAGGGAGGTATATATTTACATAGTAGAGTTTTACTTAGTATAAAATATGAAGAAAATAATTAAACTTAACTAAATATTTCCATTTAATAATTCAAAAAATAATAAAATTAGTAATACAAAGTATTTAAAAATCTATATGTATAAACATACATATATGTTTTATATATCACATATATCTCAAATGTTTATATATTACATATGTCCCAAGGTAAAGAAACAAGTATCAAACTTTTTTTTCACCCAGAGAATTAACAAAACAAAACCTCCTGAAAAAAACCCAATTATTTACAATTAGTAAACAACGGAATCAAATCTCATCTTCTTAATTAGAAAATTGGAAAAGAATAAAAATGTTTGGGTAAAAGAGCATTTTTCATCCTGGAAAATTTTATTTATGAATAATTAAGAAAATGTTTAGAAAGTTACATGAGAAACTACATACTCTCAATAAAATGAATTATTAGATGTCCTTACATGAAAACTCAGTGTATTTTTCTAAAGATTTCTTGTTGATTATCTCACTTAGATTAAAATATGAAAATCAAAATCACATGTTGGAAGAATGATGAGTTACATTATTATTAGTTTTTGCTGCTTTCTTGGTGCAATTTACTTGGGCATGTACATAAACCAGGGATAATTTATCTAGTTTATACAAAATAGTGATTTCCCATATGATTTTACCCAGTTTCTGCAGGAACTCATTTTGAACTAACTGTAGTAGTTAATAAATCATTAGAGAGAATTCACTTTGGGATAGGAGGAATTAATACTCAAGATTTCCAGACCCATTCCCTCAAAGCCCTATTTATCAAATGACTAACATTTCTAAAGGCAGCAATAGGCACCACATGTACTTTTGCAGGATATAGAAATTGTATTAAGCATTGTGCTTGGACGCATAATGATATCTTTTCAAATGAGTTTGCACTTCTCTCTGACTCACAGGGTAATTTGATGTAGAGATTGAGTTAAACAGTTGTGGACTTCTTTGAGGCCATTTAATTCTGAAGAATGCAAAATTAAGAAGATGACAAACACTGGAAAAATGTGAAAGAAATTTCTAAATTTCAGTGTTATTGGGAACAGACAGAAGGGAAAATGTATTGCAGGATATTTATTCAGGGAATGCATTGAATAATCTTGAATAATTCTTATAATCCTTCCTTTCAAAGCATACATTTTAGAGTTTCCTTGGGGAATCAGCCCTTCAAAATGCATTAATGGATCTATCCTACACTATGGAAAATTAGTGTAGAGCAGGCCAGGTACTCCTTTCTTGGTAAGGGTTGATTTGAACTTCTCTCAGAATTTGGTTAGTCCTAGGAAATTTTGTAACAAAGACATTCTTGTGATAATTCTGATATCTCTTGTGTGTTGGGCCACATACTATAGAGCTGCTAGCAGAATCATAGTCATAAATGTACAGACCGCATTGTATAAATGTGCACATGTATAAATGTGTCATCCTAGCATCTGGAAGACCACTGCAGATGTCAGCTGCCACCCTCAGTGCTCTGGACACTCTGAGACCCAGCTCTGGTTATTTTTGCCTCACTTTTCCTCCACGTGGGAGCTCCAGCTTCTGGTGGCAGCAAGCTAAGTTTCCAGCCTTGCAGTATGGCATGTTAGGTGGATGGTCTGTGCTGCTGAATTTGCTTCTTGAGGCAGAGGCTACCAAGGCTGCAGGGACAGTCATTAGCGCATAAGGAGGCTGTCCCTTCCTGCCAGCTGGTCTTATGTCACTGTGGCTTGGTGCCTCTGGAAAAGAGGTTTATTAGGCAGCCAATGTTACTAGTAATTTTTCAAGATATTCAGATGGCAAGATATCTTAACAGAGTACACACATACTTCTACATACCTCATATTCACACACACACACACACACACACACACACACACACAAATTAGAGACAGATAAATCTTTCTCATCAGTCTTAATAACAGAAACTTTATAGATGCTAAACAAATACTAGGTTATAAAGGCAGAGTTGATTATTCACCATAGTTTTAATTAGGCAGGAGAAGAGAGAGTTGTTGAGTCAAGTTTTAATGCAAGCATTATGTCTACAAGTATAAAAAACAAAAACAACAAATACAAAAACCTTGAAAGAAATACCCTCAAGTTTGATTTCCAACTGAATAAATTGATAGCTAATTTTAGCAGATGCACTAATAATCCACAATTCTAAGTCAGCATACAAATTTCTGTATCCTAATTTTTCTGCAAGAATCCTGCAGACAACTGAACCAAGGAGCCTTCAATGGGAAGCTGCTTATAACCTTGCCATTCAGGATCATCAAACTGGTCAGAAGAGTGAACAGCACTAACATATTTATACTTTTGACTCAAATCTTATTTATTTGCAACTTAAAATATTGCCATTGTATTTCACATCCATCCATACGAATGTCAAGTCTTCTGAATTTTTCTAAAAAAGAATGCTCCATAAGAAAGAATAATGATATGAAACAAATTCTAAGATAGCCTTGACAAATACTGGAACAAATTTCCCTCCAGGACATACATACTTCCCAGTGCCTGACTAAAGGATTATTATTTTTTAAAATAACACAGAAAACAGCATAGCCATTGACAATAATGACAAATGTCTCTAAAGGCTGCGATGGGGTAAACATAAAATGGACTGTGTTTACCCACATATTTCTGACACTAGATGTGTGGAGTTTTTTTCCTACTACCAGCCAGGACTCCAACTCTCTGGATACTAACTAGGTGTCCTACAACTCCATTCAATTCGGACCCTTGCTACCTGGGATTATGCAGATCCCACAGGTTAAAGTCTCAGTCCCAGAGGACTGCCCCCACTTCAGATGCCAATCTTAAATCCTGGGTCTCCCATACTTCTGAGTCACAGGCTATAAATCAAAATTCTCCATGACACCCCCCTTCTCAGGTTCAATAATTTGCTACAACAGTGGCTCATAGAAGTCAGAAAAACAGTTTACTTACAATTATAAAGGATGCAACTCAGGAACACCCGAGTGGAAGACATGTATAGGGCAAGATATGAGGGTGGGGTGCAGAGCTTCCATGCCCTCTCTGGCATACTACTTTCCAACCCAGAAGCTTCCTGCACCCCATCATTTAGGGGTACTTATGGAGGTTACTATTACATAGGCATGATTGGTTAAATCATTAAAAATTAACGTTTAACTCCGTCTCCAGCCCCTCTCTCCTCCCCTGGAGGTGGGGGAGCAGAGTTGATAGTTCCAATCCATCAATCACATGATTGATTCCTTTGGCAACAGCCTCCACCCTGAAGCTGTCTAGGGGCTCACCAAGAGTCACCTTGTTAACATAAACTCAGGTATGATTGAAGGACACTTGTTATGAATAGCAAATGATGCTCTTCTTACCCCCATCATTCAGGAAATGCCAAGGATTTTGGAAGCTGTGTGCCAGGAACCCTGGACAAAGATCTAATATACATCTCCCCTCTCCTCTCCTCTCCTCTCCCCTCCCCTCCCCTCTCCTCTCTCTCCCCCTCCCTCCCTTCCTTCCTTCATTTTCTTCCCTTCCTTCCCTTCCTTCCTTTCCTTTCTCTCCTTTCCTTCCTTTCCTTTCCCTTTCTCTCTCCTTCCTTCCTTCCTTCCTTTCCTTTCCTTTCCCTTCCCTTCCCTTCCCTTTTCTTTTCTTTCCTTTTCTTTTCTTTTCTTCTCTTTTCTTCTTGCTTTGTCATCTAAGCTGGAGTGCAGTGGTGCAATCTCCGCTCACTGCAACCTCTGCCTCCCAGGCTCAAGCAATCCTTTTATTTTAGCCTCTCGAGTAGCTGGGACCACCAGTGCGTGCCACCATGCCTGGCTAGTTTTTTATATTTTTGGTAGAGGCAGGGTCTCATCATGATGCCCAAGCTTGTCTCGAGCTCTTGAGCTCAAGCAATCTGACTGCCTTGGCCTCCCAAAGTGCTGGGATTATAGGCGTGAGCCACCGTGCCTGACCTACATTTCTTATTATGTACAATATCGCACATGTCATCCCCTGGAAACTTCAGGTTCAAAATTTCTGGCACCACTTAAGATTAAAGCATGTGGAGGGTTCTCCAAGGTTTCCATCTTAATTTTCTTTTGAAGTCAGGTATACTTTACTCATTCATCCAGTTCAAAGTACAAGTGAAGTTTTCTATAGGGTGTGGGAGATTTAATATATAATCACATGTAGTTATACTAAGTTCCATTATGCTGAGTTCTAATTGCTTCCTATTGCACTAGTCATTGCGGTTTTTCCGTTAAAAGTAATGGCAAAAACTGCAATTAATTTTGCACCAAACTAATATTTGCAACCACATCAGCTTGGCTCATGGGATCCTCCAGGATCTGCCTGGCATCCACCTTTCCAGCCTCAACTCCTGCTCAGCTTTCTTTCTGTTCATGGAAACTAAGCTTGTTCTCACCCTGGGCTTTTGTTCTTCCTCTTTACCCTGATCTTTATGTGGCTGGCTTCTTTTTCATCATTCCATTCTCAGCTCAAAAGTTACTGGCCATTATAACTGAAAAGGCCTTCCTGTCACCTTGTGTCAAATCACCCAGTTTTATTTCTTCATAGCATTTTTCATTTTCTAAAATTATTAATTAATTCATTAATTACTAAAAAACTTATTAATGTCCATCTCCAAGTGTCCTTCCTGAACATCTTGAATAGAAGCCTCCTAATGGCAGGTACTTTTCTGTCTTGTCACTGTTTACCCCAGCACTTAAGTCAGTGCCTGATGCGCAGAGAAAGTAGGATTGAGGGAGCAGAGACACTTCATTCAGGGAATGTGGATTGAGGGAGCGGAGACAATTCATTCTGGGAACGTGGCCAACTTGTAAAGCATTAAATGATCTTAGAGACACTTTCATCACCATTTTCTCTGTCTTTGCCTCATTCCTATAGATCCTGGATCAGCTAGGGTAACACTGCCAGGTGTATCTTATTCTCAGTGGCTTGATATAAGGCAAGGCTGTTTCTTGCTCGTGTCATGGTGCGATGTGATTTTCTGATGGGTGGGCTCCCGTGTGCTCATTTAGGGACCTAGATTCCTTTCAACTTGTGACTTCCGCTGAATTTGGTACTCTCTTCATTAAGTTAGCAGATGCGGAAGGAGACTATGGAGAAGACATGGGTATACTTTAACGATTTCATCCTTGAAGTGGTGCCTGTCATCTCACTCTCATTCCGTTGGCCAACTTCAACCACACAGGCTGCCTGCAACTGCCATGGAGACTGGGGAAAGCACTCTAGCTGTGAGCCCAGGAGAAAAGGAAATGGGATTTGATGAACAGAGAATCATCCTCCAGGAAAGACTGCCCTGTTTCCCTCACTTGAGCTATGGCCCAAACTCGTCTTAAGAAATCAGAATTTTTCTTTGGGGGCCATTTCTGGTTGTAGACTCTGATTCAATTCACTGACTTTCCTCAGAAATGCTCCACCAGCCCCCTGAAATCTTATTTTCTTTCATTTTCTTTTAGCCAGTGTTCCTTGCTGCACTTACTAAACGTCAATTTTAGGGCCTCTGAGCCTCTGATATTGATTCCCTTAGTCTTGGTCCACTTCTCCTTATTGAAAGATTCATCTAATAGCTTGTGCCTTCGATCTGTATTTTCTCATCTCCCTGACTCATCATATCCATGTCTGCATTAGCTTTGCACAGTGCTATCACTCCTCTAATCCTCGGCACCAGTTTGTCTGCATTCAGCTCTCTCTAGTCTCTTTGCAATATCTCTACTGGGGGATGTTCCATTAACTGCCACTCCCATTTTCCTTGGGAAGTCTAGACAATATAACTCTCTTTCACATCGAAGTGTCATCTTTATGACAATTGATCAGCACACTTTTGGAAATTTCCCACAGCCATTCATCAGAGCCTACTCTCATTATAGCCACATAGTAAAATTATGAAAGGAAAAGAGCATGTGCCTGGGGATTAAATAGATCTAGATTTAAATTCATATTCTCATTTATTAACTGAATTCTCCCATGGAGATGGCGATAATACTTACTGCATAGGTTTATTGTAAGGATTAACTACAGTAACAGAGTGCTTGTTAGTGTAATTACAGCACTCTGGCAGATAGTAGTTTCTCAAAAAATATTGATGTGTAACCACTATTCTCACATATTATTCTTATTCATAAATGGGAGTTCTGGAATAGATAATACAATGTCTGGCAAAATGGAACGATGTTCTAATTTGACTTTATAATGGCAGGTAGCCTCTGAATGAGAATTTTGCTTTGCAGAATGTGGAGTGGACACTCAGGAATTTGTTCGTTAAGCTAGCATTCAGACAGTAGTAGACTAGAAGAAATCGGGGCCACCACATAGGGCTGCAGTCTGTGTACTGCACAACTTTAAAGGGGTGCTATTCTTAGAGCTAGTAAGTGAACGACACCTCTGAGAGCGATTCAATGGACAGCCCTGGGGAAACTGATTAGACTTGGTTGAAATAACTTCCTTGGTTTCCTTTATCACAGTTCAGAGAAATGAGGTTTCCCAGCTATATGCTTTACATGACTCAAGCTCCATTTAAATTGTTTTTGTTCAGGTTAAAAAAAATATGACATATGATACTAACAGAGGATCAGAAAGTCACAATTTAAATGTTCAAATAATTGTAAACATTATTTAACTAAATTTAATTATTTCTCAAACTCTGTAGATTAGGCTGCATGTTAATATAAACTCACTGTCAAGAGAAAATGAAAATAAGAGCATTTTAGTTCTTGATAATTCTTAGATACTTGATATCCTTTGAAAACAATGCATAGAATGATGATTGATATGCATTTTCTGGTTCAACAAACAAAATGTATTTTTCTCCTCTTACTGCCCATTCTAACATACTCAAATCAAGGCTCCCCTATAGATGTAATTTCCTAGACCTGCTTAGACAAGTACCAGAAGGGAACATGTTTCAGATTTACAGATATTAGTGTGCTGTAAGTACCATGGAAAAAGGCAATGTGTTACTTGAAATTATAAATTCTCACCGGAATTACCGGTGTGCTTTTATATAGTTGCTGCCATTCATACGGTTGTGAATGTTTTACAGATTTTTTTATGTAGTCCAAAGAAAACACGTTGCAACAATTCCCTCCTGCACTGTCAATTAGGTGAGCAGATGTGACTGCTAAGAGGCGGGCTCTTTGGGGAGCCATTGCTGGGTTACCGAAATGAAAATTGCACTGGTTGTTAGGGGTTCCCAGTCCAAACTCCCTAATTACATTTACCAAAGCAAATCATTTTAAAACAATGACTGCTGCTTTACTGGTAAAGATCTAGAAGATATTATCTAACAATCCATTAAGGATGAAGGCAAAATGATCAAATGTCAGTTGCTATGATTTTTATACTTCTTTAAAGGTGTCAAGGTTCTTTGGAGGTGCTCCTATTTTAATTTTCTTAGTTCAGTGAAAATGAACTTGCCCCCACTAAGGTTGACCTAGCTATTTGGCTCATCCTCTGACATTTTTATAGGCCCTGTGTGTCTAACTCTTTCAGATTCAATTTAAGTGGAGAAGAAATAAAATAACTTGAAAATGGTCTTGTTAGCTTCATATTCTATCAAATTAATAAAAGGTCTTGTCCCTGTGCGCAGCCCTCCCACCGGCTGTCCCCACATTTTTATTAGAAATGAGAATTTCTTTGTCTGGCTTGGATTTGTGTGTGTACTGGCCAGGCCAAGCTCTCTTCATTTGCTAAATAGAAACTTAATGCACATAAAATTAATGACAAATCTGATTATGGTGATTTGCATAAATTAGAAGACTTTTTATTAATTTCTGAGGGCTTATCTCTACAAGAGAGGACATATAAATTTGGACGCTAATTAAGCCAAGATTACCTTTGTTAATGAATATAAGCATTCATTAAGCTTTCTAATGAAAAGAGGTGCGTATGCTGGTAGGGGAAGACACTGTACTATAGGCTCCAGCAGAAATAATAAAGTTGTGTTATGATATTTTATAACACCAAGGTGGCCCACTTGTATTAAGAATATTCTTGTTAGTTTGGAATTTTTTCACAACAAATAAAACAAAACAAAAAAATTGGTACACGTATTTCCTTTGAAGGAAGAGGAATTTGAAAGGAAAAGAATGTCTTCTGTTGCTGGTAAAAAATGAGAATGAATAATCTGTCTCAAGGATAAATCAATCTGCATTCTTAATTGGCTCCAGATTACAGTGATCTTGTTCTTCAAATGATCTTAATTTTAGGTACATGTTCTTCTCTGTTTCTTCTGCGTTAATGGTTTCTCAACTATATTGGCTGTCTGCATTTTATTGATGCTAAAAAGAGTTGTGGAAAACTGGGAGCAGGTCAAAAGCAAAGTTCCTCAAGAAACTTATGGAGTGTAAAAGACAAGGCAGGGTCAACCCTGAAAGGATTTTGAAAAAGGTAAAATGTTCTTCTAGGATTTAATCTCTTGTTTCTAGTCTTTCCTTTTATTCTTTTTTTTTCTTTTGAGAAGGAGTTTTGCTCTGTTGCCCAGGCTGTAGTACAATGGCAGGATGTCAGCTCACTGTAACCTCTGCCTCCTGGGTTCAAGTGATACTCCTGCCTCAGCCTCCCCAGTAGCCAGGATTACAAGCATGCAGCACCATGCTCGGCTAATTTTTGTATTTTTAGTAGAGACGGGGTTTTACCATGTTGGCCAAACTCGTGACCTCAGGTGATCTGCCTGCCTTGGCCTCCCAAGTGCTGGGATTACAGGTGTGAGCCGCTGCGCCTGACCTTTCCTTTTATTCTTTAGCTCTTTTTAACATGCCCTCACATTTAGTCTTCTTTCTATGTTTTTCTTTTACCGTCTTCCTAAGGTGTCTCATGCTTATCCTTTCTAAGTTCTCAGTGTGGGCTTACTTAAACTAGGAGTCATTCTATACTCTGAACCTGTCCCTGTCTTCTTCCATTCATCAAACCTACTTGTTCTGTGGCCCAGGGTTTGCTCAGGACCTTGTTGGGTGACAGGTTAAACGGATGAACAGAATCAGAGCAAATGTTCACGGCCAGAAGGAAGTTTGAATGAATTACTTCCCTGAAAGTAGAAGCAACATGTCACACTATAAAGCTCACAGGCTTAAGACGCATGTTCAATTCCTGCCTGTAACACTTTCAAGATATTCTGACTTTAGACAAGTCATTTAAGTTTTCCCCTTCCTTCCTTCCTTCCTCCCTCCCTCCCTCCCTCCCTTTTCTTCTTCCCTCCCCTCCTTCCCTCTTCCTTCCTTCTTTCTTTTCTTTTCTTTTTTTTTTTTTTGAGACAGGTTCTCACTCTGTCACACAGGCTGGAGTGCAGTGGTGAGATTTCAACTCACTGCAATCGCTGCCTCCCTAGTCAAGTGATTCTCATGCCTCAGCCTCCTGAGTAGCTGGGACCACAGGCGCATGCCACCACATCTGGCTAGAGATGGGGTTTAGCCATGTTGGCCAGGCTGGTCTCGAACTCCTGGCCTCAAGTGATCCGCCCACCTTGGCCTCCCAAAGTGTTGGGATTACAGTTGTGAGCCACCACCCCCAGCCTCATTTCAGTTTTTTAAGTTTCAGTTTCTACATCCATAAAATGGGGCTAATTGAGGGATTCAAATGAGACCAAATAATAGCCGGTATTTGAGTGCTTGCTATATGCTAGGCGCTGTTCTAAAGGCTTTACATCTATTAATGCAACATCGCACTGCCTACCCAGAACTATGAGCATTACTATGCCCATTTGATAGAGGGGGGGAAAACACAGAGAAGTGTTAGTTAATATAAGCCACCTAGTTTCTTGCGTGGATTATTGCAATAGATTCTCAACTGGTCTTTCTGTTTCCATCTTCTGTTTCTTCAATGTATTCTTAACACAACAGGCAGAATAATTCTGCTGAAACTTAAGTCAGATCTTGTCACTACTCTACTCAAAATCTTTCCACCTTATCCAGAGTAAAAGCCAAAAGTCACCCTATGGTCTATAAGGCTGCCTCTCTGGCCTTTGGGGCCTTTACCCCACTCTCTCCCTCACTTGCTCAGGTCAGTTACTGTGACCTTGGACACCACATTTCGCCTTACTTAGGGTCATCACACTGGGCAGCTTTTGCCCTGGGTATGTTTCCCCCAATTATCTACATGATTCCTTCCTTTGAGTCTTTTTTTTTTTTCTCAAAAGTCATCTTCTTAGTAAGCCTTTGCTAGTCACTATATGTAATTGTGCAAGTTCACACCTCCAATATTTTGGGTCCCCCCTCTCTGCTTTATATTTTTTCTCCTTAGCACCTATTGCGGTCTAGTATGCTTGTGTCTACTAATTTGTTCACAGTCTACCTCTTCCACTGGCACATGAGATCCATGATACAAAGAAAGACTTTTGTTTGGTTCATTGCTATGTTTCTAGTGCCTGGTGCATTATGGTCATAAGTATTTGCTGAATGGATGAATTACCTTGCCCTGTGTCACACAACCAGTAAGAGGTAAGGTTTGATCTCAGGCTCTCTGATTCCAGAGTCTTAACCATGGAGGTTTATTGCTTTGTAAACTGTAAAATATTAAGCAAATAACAATTATGTATTATTTAGGGAGATAGTGATGGTGCATGGGAAGATCACACATACCCCACTTGTCTAAGCTGAGAGTCTAGGATGATTTGACTCCCTAACTACTAGCAAAGAACTAATTGGGGATGTAGGACTCATGAAAAAGTAGACCATCATTTTCTTTCTTTTCTTTTTTGAGACAGGGTCTTACTCTGTCACCAAGGCTGGAGTACAGTAATACAATTATAGCTCACTTCAGCCTCAAACTCCTGGGCTCAAGGGATCCTCCCACCTCTGCCTCCCAAATAGCAAAAACTACAGGCATGTGCTACCATGCCTGACTAATTTATTACTTTTTGTAGAGACAGGGTCTTGCTATGTTGTCCAGGCAGGTATCAAAGTCCTGGGCTCAAGCAATCCTCTTGCCTCGGCCTTCCAAATTATTGGGATTCCAGGCATTAGCAATTATGCCTGGCACATAATTTTCTGTTATATCTGTAATATCAGATCATATGTCCAATGGCATAGGTAAAATCTAGCCCAGGGGTAGATATGACTTGGAGTCACAGACACTGTAAAAAAGTCTTATAGCAATTATTGTAGCTGCCACTCTCCACTGCAGCTAATATCCATTGTTCTTTTCTGCCTTCCCTTTCTCTCACTTTCCTTTCCAGCCAGTTTTTCCAGTTCTCCATCTGTTCCACAGCCTGAGGGTGGCACTCCTGGTCTTTATCGTGCTAGTGTCATCCTAGTGAAGAGATGACTGACTGTTCTAGTCTGAACAAGATCACCCCTCCCCAAATCCTTCCCAGCTCTGAAATTATGCTTCTAAAATCTAAAGTACTTCTACATTAATAAATTGCTGTGTTCACACTATTATGGGTTTCAGGCTCCAGACTCAGAGACTGAAATCAAGAGAGAGAAAGAAAGCTGGAAGACCAGAAGTGGAACAGATTAAAGGCTATACATCCTTACCAGCCAGTTGTTAATTTATCTCATCATTAGATGGTTGGCTCCACACAAGCCCTACTTGGCACCCTGAGACCTCCAGCCTTGTATAAATGAAGCCATCCACCTGCCTTCTACCATTTACCCTCTTGGTCCCATTGCTTGCCTTATTGGTCCTTTTTGGGCTAGTTATTCAACAGTCTATAAACCACTAACTGCAACTATATTAAGTTTTAAGAATCAATTCTTAGGATTCCAGCAAAGAGTTTATTTATAACTGTTGCCAGTTTAGACATTGATAGGGAAAAAAATGTCAGATCTTTTTAGGAAATCCAGCTTAGACATTTTTAGGAAAAAATGTTTCAGGTATAGCAGCTTGCCAAAAAAAAAAAAAAAAAAAAAAAAAAAAAAAAAAAAAAAAAAAAAAAACAACAACAACAACCAAAAATCATGGCATGTCCATGTGCTTTTTAAAAGATTGAACTCACTCAGTGTGTTTTAAACATCAAGTAAAACAGCAAAAGATCCGTTTTTGTCTTTCTTAGAGAATAGGAGGCCCCTTCCTTTGTGACCTTCTCCTTTTGCTTTTAGTCTTCCCTATATGATAACTTTTCTTCCAGCCACAGAAGACTGGCATCTTTGGCACCCTGGAAGCCATGCTCCATGTAAGAGTGATGTGAGTGTTATTTATTGGCCAGGGGGTGAAGTCCTACTGATCTTGGTGATGGTCCAAGATCATTCATGTTGGAGATTGTTCTAATATTACTTTTTTTCTGTTGCCTGTAGGCACATCGTGTGTGTGTGTGTGTGTGTGTGTGTGTGTGTGTGTGTGTGTGAAAGAGAGAGAGAAATCTATTAGAAACTAATCTCAAAGAACAGAATAGGAACACAATAAATTCTCACTCATTGGTGAGCATTGATCGGGGCAGGGAAAGATAAAGAATTAGAATAATCATGATGATGATAATAGTTAACAATTTTGAAACTTACAACATGTCAGTCACCATAGCTAAGTATTTTTTATATTATCTCATTGAATTCTCATAGTCACTTATCTCACAGATGAGAAAACTGAGACTCACATGTGAAGTACATTCCCCAAGGCCACCCAGCTAGTTAGTAGTGCAGCTACTTTTCCTCTAACAACCACCACCACAACAAAAAAATGGTGTGGTTCTTTTTTTTGGCCTTCCTTATACAGAGCAACAAACCTCCCTTTTAATTTCTGATTATTTATCTTACGAATTTTACGGAAATTCCTAAGGAATTTTTTTTTTCTCTCAACCCTGTTTGAATCTGCCTTGTTCCCAGTTTGCTTCAGGGAACATAGTATAGTAGAAAGAGAAAGAATTTGTTTTTCCAGGCCACATAGCATGGTAGTCTAGTAAAACCTACAAAGTATTTTGGAAATACTTTGGCAAAGTATGTTCAATTTCCATTGTGCAACTTTCCAAAGGTAAAAGCTGAGGCAAATATCTTAGCCTTTGAGCCTCAGATTCCCACTTAAAAAAAAGATAATAGCTCTTTCATAGGGTTGCTGTGATGATAAAATATGATAATGCATGTGTGACTTAAATATCTTGGCCTTCCTGAAGTTGCCTACAGTTTACTTTGTACAGCATTTCATTCAATAGAAACGTGCATCCACTTCTAAGAGTTCTTCAAAATGATACAAATCATTATTGAAGTGTCTAAAATAGAAAGGAAGGACCAATCCCATTATTCAACATTTATCAAAGCTTCCTAAAAATTCTCTTCTCCCCCAAATCCTGCTTCACAAGGCTACCACAGCCTCTTTCACAGGGTATTGGCTCTTCTTCATTGCTTTCTCTCCCTAAGGTCCCTACTCCACTGCCATGTTGTCTAGTACTGCAGGATGATAGTTTTGTTGTCTGGTTGCTAAGGAGATATTGTCTCAGTTATTTCTAAAGTAGTTTTGCTGGGAGTGAGTACATACAACAGCAAAAATATTGCCATTTTTAAATTCTCCTTCTTTACTCACCTATCTCTTCTTTCGTTATTTCCTGGTTGGAAATGATTTATTGGAAGCTAATAGCATTTTTTTTTTCTTTTCTTTTTGTCTTGTATTTTATGACTATTTTGTCTAATTTTTCTTTCTTTTTTTTGAAGATGGAGTCTTGCTCTGTCACCCAGGCTGGAGTGCAATGGCACAATCTCAGCTCATGCAACCTCCACCTCCCGGGTTCAAGTGATTCTCCTGCTTCAGCCTCCCAAGTGGCTGGAACTGCAGGCGCACACCATCATGCCAGGCTAATTTTTGTATTTTCAGTAGAGACAGGGTTTCACCATGTTGGCCAGGCTGGTCTTGAACTCCTGACCTCAAGTGATCCGCCTATCTCTGCCTCCCAAAGTGTTGGGATTATGGCGTGAACCACCTACCTGGCCTATTTTGTCTAATTTTTCAAAGAGACTGTGAGTTCATTATTTCAGTTTGGGATGTGTTAGGCTGCAAGTAACAGAAAAAAGGACTCGCTGTGGCCTAAACAAATAGAGGTTGTTTTTCTTATGTACAAAATGTCAAAATGGAAGAAATTAGCTGCTACCATTGGTTTGGCAGCTCATTCTCTGCAGAGCCAAAGTCTGCTCTGGCTAGGTTTTTCATTGCAGCCAGAAAGCTTTGCTAGAAACTTGAGCTGATTTTTTTCTTATGCCTCATCAGCCTGGACTATGTTAAATGGCCATGTTGTGCTTCAGGGAAGCCTGGGGAGCTGGGGAAGCCCTGTAGGGGAAGTGGACAAGAGAGAAGGGAGTTGAGGTTAGGTCTTATGTCTACTCCACTCCTTAAATACAGAATATGTACTTGTTAAGTCCTTCCTCACTGTGCCTAATGTACTTCTGGGACATAGAGAGTACTCAATCAATATCTGTTAAATTAATTAATTTATTAATAAGCAATGGATGGATGAATGAGTTTTCGGTGGCAAAGGGCGTATAAGGCCTCAGATAGTAATCTTTAAAGTACTGTCTGGAAGTCAGAATGCAGTGCAGAGAATTTTCCCTGCCAGCATTATTAAAAAAAAACTTCTATGACCCACACCTGAATATTTGGAAACTCTTCAAAAGGCTTAGGAAAGTTCAGAGGACTGCTTATGAACTTTTATAATAGTTGTATTAACTGTGGAATCAGGGAAAATATTTCTAAAGAAATCTATTTTAGTGACCTAAAATAGACAAAATGGTGACTTTTTATTGTTTGTTCCATTTAAAAATTTATTTGTTTTTAACATAAAAGTTTTGAAGTCATAGAATCTATGGAAGGCTGAGAGAAGGTAAAGAAGAGATGAAGGTCTGAGTAGCAATGTTCGCATGAAGCCAATCCCACTTGGCTTTATTCAAGGATGTCCTTGACTCTTAGAACAATCTCTTCATGCATGGTCAGGACCCGCCTTGGAAAGTATGTATGGATGCACTTTTTATGGACCAGCGTCATTCTTGCCTTAGTTTTATATCTTCATTGCTTTATCTTTGTTTTTTTTTCTCATTTATTTCTAATTTATTTACTGAATTTTATGTATCTTTAGAAGCTGTCTTAAGTCCTTTATGAATAAGGCAGGATACAAATAACTAGTTAGTGATCAAGAATGGTGCTATTTTCTGTGCCCATTTCTGAAATCAAAAGCTGTAATGACTTGCATTTTAAAATAATTAAGCATATTCAGAAATAGTCACAGATTCTGAGACAGAACTGACATCAGAGATAATCCCAGAGTGTTAAAGATTGCACTTGAAAATGAATCTAGGCTTCTTTGAAGTGTGACACATTGTAAATTCATGGGTGGTTTGTAATGTACTGCCAAGCTGTGAATTTGGGCACCTCATATGGTGTCCATATTTTTGACTGGCAAATCTGTTGTGTTCACAGTTGCCACCTCACCCTTCTCCAGCACTCACCCTAATATTCCTTAGTGATTACAAATTATGACTATTATGTCATTTGAATTTTTATCTTCAATTAGGTGTATAAGAAAATAAGAAGTTTTTGTAGGACTTGGTTTGGATCTATGAAACAAATGTGATATAAATGTTTCTTTTCATTACTGCTTGTTAGACAAGAAGTGAATCTTGCCAAAGCCTTATTTTAAAAAGAGCTAGTCTTGGGAGCAATTCTTCATTTAGTGTAAATTCTCAGTCTGCATTGTCAGGTGAGTAGTACTGAATACTTAACAGGTGGCTTAGCAATTGATGCGCAGAAGAAAAGAATTATTACAACACCTTAACTGTTTGCAGATGTCCTGGGTAGGAATACATATGCTTCTTTTGTTCCATAGTGCAGTCTTTTGTTTTCATGTTTAGTAATTTTTTTTTATTCTTAATGGACCTGTCTACAAATGAATCCAGCTGTTTTTTTATTATGACAAGGAAAATTTCAACTAGAGGGGGAAAAGTCTATCAATATAAGGAAGAGAATGAGAATTGACAGAAATTGAGTAAATTTTTAAATTTCTATTTAGTGAAACCAAGGGAATGTGATTGATAGTGAGCACAAAGGAAATGACATCAGGATTTAAGAATTATCTGTTTCATGGTAGAACTACTCTTGAACCTACATTTAAATCTCTCTATTCTCAAGTTAGGCATCGGTTTTCGAGTATCATAATTCTGTTGTTAAATGAGATTTACTGATGCACTTAGAAACATTACGAAGCTTTATTTTAGACTAGCTAGGTAAGCTGTTGTGTCTCCCCTTCCTCACTCTGTGGACCCTAGCCCCAGAGTATTAGGAAATATATGCTAATAGGAAATATTGCTTCCCCACCAAAAAAATCACAGAAGAATATGAACTGTTTTTGTGAGATTTGTTATAAGCCTGTAAAATACAAACATAAACCCCTAATGAAATAATGAATCAAGGTCATCATGTTCAATGGTTGCTGACATCACAGAGGGGCAATAGAAAATCATGTAACACCTACTGGAAGTTTACAGTACCACCTATAAGTTTTTTTTTGTCAAAAAAATGAAAGGTACACCATGTTTCTAGTTACAACTGCCAGTTTATAGTGAATAAGCTAGAAAGAGAAATATATCAAAAAGCACCAGAGAAATTTAATAATCAAAATCCAGAATATGAGAAACTCTGAGGACAAACAGTCTGGTGTCATTGACAAATGAACTGCAAGGAAAAGAGGGAGACATCTGTAAATGAGAGACTTAAAATAAATATCAAACAAAAACAGTATGTGAGGTTCCTTGTTTAGAAACTGTTTTGAAGCCAACTATAATTTTAAAAAATTGATACAAATGTGGAATTCTGAATGCTGACTGGTTGGTTGTTAAATGATATTAAAAAATTATCAGTTCTGTGTGATGATACCATTGAGATTACATTTTTAAAGTTCTTACCTTTTATAGAGAATAAATGGCATTTATTATAATAACTGGAGCCCTAGATTGTCACTTTATTTAAAAAGACAAATAATCACGTACAAGACAGTACTATTGCCATTATGAGGAGAAATAGATTACAATCCTTATTATGTACACATTAGCTATGTTCCATATGGGCACAGGATTTTCCTAAAACTGTATCTGTCTGCTTTAAGTAGACTTGTGTTTGCTGAAAATGGAAAGGCTTGTTTGCGTCTCTAGGATGACATTTTATAAAGATCACTGAGTTCTGCAGGAAAATAAAAAGACAAGTTTTAAATTGACTAGATTCACTGTTACAGTCTTACATTGTGAAAGTCCAAGAAATAGGGCAACATTGTTTCCTAGTTTTTTTCAGATATGTTATTATGGATTTTCAAAGGGTTTCTTCTTTTTTTGAGATCAAGTTTCACTCTGTTGCCAAGGCTGGAGTGCAGTGGCTAGATACCAGCTCACTGCAACCTCTGCCTCCCAGGTTCAAGTGATTCTTATGCTTCAGCCTCCCCAGTACCTGGGACTACAGGTGTGTGCCACCATGCCCAGCTAATTTTTGTATATATTTTTTAAAGTAGCAATGGGGTTTCACCATGTTGGCCAGGCTGGTCTCATTCTCCTGACCTCAGGTGATCCACTCGCCTCAGCCTCCCAAAGTGCTGAGATTACAGGCACGAACCACTGCGCCTGGCCTACAAAGGGTTTTTAATGCATGAAAAAACCCGCTAAAGTGTCAATTCTTTCTTCAAGGCAATATTATTTTCAAGTATATTAATTTGTTAGAAAACTTTCCCATTGGAAATATTGTCAGTTACCTGTACTGTAACAACTTACGTTCAGTATTCAAAATTTTCCACGTGACTATAAACCACTCTCACAGCAGAAGGCATTAGATAAACATATACAACAGTTGGGTGCCTTTATACAAATGTGGGATAAGAAATACTTTCTTGACATTTTTCCATGGCCAAGTCTTCTCATTAAAGTAAGAACAAGAATTGAAGAGACATTTTGTGTATAGAAAAATTTTCATTTAAAAAATACTATTGGTAACCTTGAAGGCATAGATAATGGGCATGTCATAAAATTATCTATTATAACTGGCATTGAGGGGCTGCCCTTCCAAAACTAAACTGAGGCTTCCCTGGTTACAGATATAGAACTAGATCACTCCCTTTTCAAATATGGTGGAATCATGCAGTGCATATGTATACAAAGGATCTTGTGAATCATGTGATGATCATCTGCCTTCTTTGATTGCATTAATGCATCATGCTAAACATTTGGCACAGGTTAACAATTCCAGATTTGTTTCTTCTTCAACAACTCAATGCTCTAAATTTTACTGTCTTTAATAAGACCTTCCCAAATAAAAAATAATCATTTGGAGCTTTTCCTCTGCTCTATACCATACATTTGCACCAGGAGGAAGATGGAATGAATATACAGTGTTAAGTTGATGTATGTGAACAGTGATTTGATATTTTGCCAAAGAGAAAACTGCCCCACTTAAATTCAGTTAAATAAGATGGTTAAAAGTAAATAAGTTGAAACACTGGAAATTATTTTTCTCATGTTTTCTTGACGCAATGAAGGGAATATGATACTACAGTATATGAAGTTGTTGGTGTTATATTATGCACAACATATTTTGACTATTTGAATAAATGTTAATTTTTAAATCAATTTGTACCTTAATAGTGACTGGTTATCTGTAAGTACAGAATAGATATGGATTGTATTTTTGTGTGATTTTTTTGTTCTTTTAGTGATTTTTTAAAATGAGACATGGAATTAACATTGAAATGGGATTTTCCCTAACCTAATCAATTGTTACATGAAAAATTTATTTATTTACTTATTTAATTTTTGAGATGGAATCTCACTCTGTCACCTAGGCTGGAGTAGTAGAGTGGTGTGATCTTGCCTCCTGCAACCTTCGCTTCCTGGGGGTCAAGCAATTCTCCTGTCTCAGCCTCCCTAGTAGCTGGGATTGACAGGTGTGCACCACCAAACCTAGCTAATTTTTGTATTTTTAGTAGAGATGGGGTTTCACTGTGTTGAGCAGGCTGGTCTCAAACTCCTGATCTCAGGTGATCCGCCTGCCTCAGTCTCCCAAAGTGCTGGGATTACAGGCGTGAGCCACTGTGCCCGGCCTTATTTATTTTTGCGGGGGCAGAGTCTTGCTCTGTCACCCAGGCTGGAGGGCAGTGGGGCATTCTTGGCTCACTAAAACCTCCACCTCCTAGGTTGAAGAGATTCTCCCACCTCAGCCTCCTGAGTAGCTGGGACTACAGACATGTGCCATCATGCCCAAGTAAGTTTTGTACTTTTATTAGAGACTATGTTTCACCATGTTGGCCAGGTTGGTCTCCAACTCCTGCTCTCAAGCCATTCTCCTGCCTCAGTCTCCCAAAGTGCTGGGATTACACGCATGAGCCACTATGCCTGGTCAAAAGTAAATTTAGATAGCCCCTCTGTATTGCTAGAAAAGTTCTTACCTTTCAGAAATATACACTTTAATACCTATGAATGAAATGATAAACAGTCTGAATTTGATTCAAAATAATTTGGTACTGAGAAGATAGCATTTAAATAAGGTAAGATTGGTTATGATGTGAAGATGGATGCAACTTAGTGATGCGTTTGATGATGGGTGTTCATGGTACTCTACTTTTTTTTTTTTTTTTTTTTTTTGAGACAGCGTCTGGCTGTGTTGCCCAGTCTGGAGAGCAGAGGCGCGATCTCGGCTCACTGCAGCTCCGCCCCCTGGGTTCACGCCATTCTCCCGCCTCAGCCTCCCGAGGAGCTGGGATTACAGGTGCCTGCACCGCGCCCGGCTAATTTTTTGTATTTTTTTTTTTTTTTTTTTTTTTTGAGACGGAGTCTGGCTCTGTCGCCCAGGCTGGAGTGCAGTGGCGCGATCTCGGCTCACTGCAAGCTCCGCCTCCCGGGTTCACGCCATTCTCCTGCCTCAGCCTCCCGAATAGCTGGGACTACAGGCGCCCGCCACCACGCCGGGCTAGTTTTTTGTATTTTTCAATAGAGACGGGGTTTCACTGTGTTAGCCAGGATCGTCTCGATCTCCTGACTTCGTGATCCACCCGCCTCGGCCTCCCAAAGTGCGGGGATTACAGACATGAGCCACCGCGCCTGGCCCATGGTACTCTTTTCCGACATTTATGTTTTGAATTTTCTGAAACCAAAAATAAGCAAGCCAATAAGAAAATCCCCACAACATAAACACACACACACACACGCACACGCACACAGAAACCCATGGTAAGAACTCAGATTTTATTCTGACAATTTCAAGCCTTGACCTGAAGTGCTCTTCCCCTGAAGCCTTTTGTGGTTTGCTCACAAGTAATGATCTGGCCTTCATTGGCATGCATGTAGTATGTAGTGCTCTGGGCTTCCTTGTCTTGATTTTGACGTTGTGTTGTAATTGCTTAGTCACCTGTGGAGTGGAATAATATTTTCGAATGAATCTTTTGTTTCCCATATTTCTTCTTATTCCTTGGCCTTTGCCCCATTCAACTAGCTAAGCATTTTGTGTTCGTTGCCGCGGGGAATGGGTGATGGAGTAGACAGGGACCAAAAAAGGAGTTGATGCTATGTATTTATCTAGAAGTTGATTTTCAACCTTTGGGTTCCAAAGCCTGGACATCCTGATAATAGGAAGAAACCACGTGGAGTAATAGATTTGGTACAAGTTGTGAGGAGTTAGAGGAGAGCCCATTTGTAACCAGCATTCCCTAGACTGGAGTAAGGGGGAGAAAAGGGAGAGGGAGGGAACATAGCCTAGTGGGAGACAAAAATAGGTGGGATCAGAGAGAGCCCAGATCAGGAGGAGGGTTCACACGGATAGGTCCAGAGCCAGCCTCCAGACAGAGCTTGGCCCCACCTGCCCATCCTCTCGAGTGAGCACTGCTTGGCACCAGCACCAGGGACTCAAGTGCGAACAGTTAGCAGCCACAGACGGTCCTGTCCCCATTCCAGTGTGGCTTAAACATCAGCTTAGCTGTCCTTCTCAGTGCTGGGGTCTTTTATTGTGAAGGAGGGATGGAACTAAAGGCAATATAAGCTGGTGGGAGGCAGAGATAAGTGGGATCTGGGATGGCAGGAGAGACCTGAACTCTGAACAAATTGAGGAATACAACCAAGAACTGACAAGGGCTACAATATCACCCTTCTTATTGATAAACTCAGGGTCAAAGATGTAAAATAAAATGAATTTACAGAACCCCAGATGGGAGGGTCAGATGCACCTCTTTGTCCCACTGGCAGTGCTGGATGAAGGGCAGGCTCTCCCTCTGGGGGTGGTGGAGGGTCCCATGAGGTTTTTGGCAGCTCCTACCACTCATCCTGGCAATCAGGTTTGCTACCAAGAGGAAAAAGGGAGGAGATGACATGAGAATACCTGGTTTGTTCTTCCCAATTTTATCAGATAGAGAAGTGACTGTGTTCTTTCCTGTAATGAGATTGGGCTGGAGAGACAGCAGTGTTACACTGGTAGTGCTTTTCTCAACATGAAAGAAAATGCCAGGAATGGGAAAGAGACCCTCCCCTCTAACAGTCTGTAGCCAGCACGTCATTTGTTGCTCATCTGGTAGAATGATACCCACCTGTACAAGACTTTGAGCAATACTCAATCAACTGACCCAAGTAAAACAACCACCACCTCCAAATCCCAGGACCCTTGGAATAATGCAGTAGAGACTGTGAACATTAACCCCCAAAGGGGCAGTGGTGCCTGTAGGTGAAACTTTAAATTCTCCAGCTTACCCATAAAAGTGGTGAAATACATTTCCATCACGTATCTTTTTTGTCTTTACCCCAAGTGTATAAATATTTTTGAGGGCAAAAATGAAGCTTTATTCGAGGCTGTATTTGTGTCCGTAAAAAAGTAGACACTCAACAAATAGTTACTGAGCTGAGTTGTAGTAACATTATAATATAGTATCATTTTATTAATGATATTTTAATCAATCAGACAGATAACCTGATCGCTGTGATCAATCCTTTTTTTCTTATGGATTAACCCCATAATTATAACCTCAGATATACTTAGTTATAGATTGCCACATATTACCTAATTTTGCCAGTAGATCTTCAAAACAGTTACTGTCTTGCAGTGTTAACAATGACCTCATTTTCTTAAGTAGTTAAAATAGTTAGTGAAGGATGTTAATTTATGAGTATTTCTTCCCTTTCATGCCCTAGTTATGGAAATTGATTTAAGTGCTCTAACCATATTTCTAATTCAATGTATTATTAGCCAATAAATCAATCCTTAACTACTCATGTCACTTTTAAATAGACACACAATTTATCAACTTAATAAAAGAATATTGGCCGGGCGTGGTGGCTCAAGCCTGTAATCCCAGCACTTTGGGAGGCCGAGACGGGCAGATCACGAGGTCAGGAGATCGAGACCATCCTGGCTAACACGGTGAAACCCCGTCTCTACTAAAAAATACACAAAACTAGCCGGGCGAGGTGGCAGGCGCCTGTAGTCCCAGCTACCCGGGAGGCTGAGGCAGGAGAATGGCGTAAACCCGGGAGGCGGAGCTTGCAGTGAGCTGAGATCTGGCCACTGCACTCCAGCCTGGGCAACAGAGCGAGACTCCGTCTCAAAAAAAAAAAATATTGTGCTCAACTATCAAAATGTATAGGATTCTAATTTCTAAAACATAGCTTCCATTTCTCTTCAAGTTGTACAAGTTCTCATGGATATATTTTATCTTGTTTTAGACATGTATCAGTTGTTGACTGCTCACACAAATACCCCTTTCTACCTCTACCCTGATTATATTTAGGATAATTAATTTTCCCCCTTGTGTGCAGTCTTGGTGGGGTGGTAAATCCATCTATTTGTTTTTCTATTCTGAATGGTAAAGGGGAGGCTCTTTCCCTAAGATCCTCTTTTTTGTCACTCAAGAACAACCAAGAGGCACATAACATTATTAGAGTCTTGTGTGACTTTAAGTCTTGAGTAAAATTATGCAAGGTCAGAATTAAATTGTTGGGAACTCCTTCATGCCAGCTGCAGCATGTGGACAAGGCTGACAGCAGTTGCTGTTGTAAAGACTCTCTGAAGTCATCTGGTTCTATCTGTTTCAAGACTTTTCTTTATAATTTGTGGCTCCCCTATAATCTCCCAATTAATCCCTCCATTTGTGTTTTCATTTGCCAAGATAGTTTCTGTTGCTTGCTACCCTAGAACCTTAACTGATTCATACAGCTTTGGAGAAAGCATCATGAAATGAAAGAAACCCTGCGATAAGTGGCACAGGACATGGACTATAGTTGTAGCTATACAGTTAACTTGCTTTGAGACCAGTAGCAGTTCTCTATCCTTCCAGATTTTAATTTCCTCATTATAATGCTCATAGCCAAGGCAACCTTGAAACTTCAGTTTTTAAAGCTATAATTTTATGACTTGTGTTGCTATTGGTTAGGAACCACTATTAGGATATAATGATTATGTTACAGTGGATACATTATCAACACTGTGGTTAACTTAAGAACTTTCATAGAAGTTTTACTCGATCTTTTAACACACAGGAGTATTCCCGATCTGTTAATCCTTGACTGAGCATTTACTCTGTTGTTTGTCTCTTGGGTGACCAGATATTGGAACAGATTCCTATAGCAGAGAAAGTAAAGGGGCATGTAATTACCTGTTCTTGGAAAGTGTTACCTCAGTTCATTGGGGTGTTTATGACAGAGCTAGCCTCAAAGATGATTGATGGGATTTGCTTTAGCTCCAGACATTAAGAAATGCTGACACATTACATTAATGTTAAAATAAAATCTAGTCAGCAAATACTTACTGTAGGTAAGGCACCCTGCCTTTGTGAGGCCTCACCTTTGTTGTAAATTTCAGGATCTCATACACAATGTCTAATTTGGAAGTGGTTGTCACCGAATGTTTCCTAATATTTCTAGGCTTTTCCTTGGTTCTGGTATCATCAAAATTGGGCTATTCCAATGTAGATTAGCACTTTCAGTGACCCATGGATGGTCCAAACACCAAGTGCCAACTGCTTTACATTTGAACTAGACTTTGTGATTATTACACTTGGCCTGTATTTCACAGCTCAATAACTCAGTAAATAATACTATAGCAACACAGAATTTAAAGGAAGTTTGACAATTACCCAGGTACTTCTAATGATTTCTAAAATTAGTTTGGATACTATAAAATACCTGTGACATGTACTTTGAGATCACCATGAATGAGTGGTATGCAGTTTGCTTGACTACAAAGGTCAAAGCATATCCAGTTCACGTGGCCTTGTATGGCTGCCTACTTGGCTTGAAGTCTTATCTGAGGCACTTACTTCAACAAAGCAGATGACTTTCACTTCTCAGATTCCTGCAATGACTCTCCATCTCATTAAAATAAAAATCAGTAGTTGTAGAGTAAGCTGATAGGACCGTCCCATGATTTCATCCTGTTACTTCTCTTGCTTCACTCCTCCCATCTTCCCCTGCTCACCTCACTCTAGCCACACTGGCCATCTTACTGTTCTTTCTCAGAGATCTTGACCTGCTTGAATAAAGAGCCCTCCAGCACCCTCAGAACCAGGTGAAGGAGCTCTTCACTGCCTCTGGAGGCCACCATCAAGACACTCCTGCCACCAGCACTGCGTTGTGTTGCTCTGAGAATCAAAGGGTCTCATAGTGCTAGCAGGCCTGATGGCTGCCAGAGTTTTGATTGCAGGAGTCTTTGATGTGCTGGATGTCTACTGCTCATCAAAGCCAACTCTGTACCATTTTGCTATACGGAAGCTGGGCACCACTTCTACTGGTGCCATCCCCTTAGGGCAGAGGGCAACACCGCAGCCCGTTGATAATAGTGTCTAACATTTGCTTAGTACCTACTATATACCAAAAATGATATTCATGTAATACACATAATAACTTTGCGAGGTGGGCACTATTATTATCCATATTTTATAGATGACCAAAAGAGAGCCTTTGAAAGAGTTAACAGTCTTGTGTAATGTCACACAGGTAACAAGGATAGAGGCTGGATTCCAACTGAGGCATTATAATTCTAGAAACTATGAATTTAATGACTCCAGAATCAAAACATTTAGCCTCACCACTATATTTGGTTAAAGTGAGAAGTAAGGCATTCTTCCACCTTTTTGCCACTTTAAGTTCAATATATTCATGTAGTTTTCATTTAAAAAGTATAACTACACTTATGTGTGGTTTTTACTTACTGCACCAGGGGACAAATCTGAGAGTCAGGCTTTGTGCTAAAAATCAAAATCAGAGCAAACTGGAGACCACCTGGAACATTATGATTGGTTCTGACATCACTCCTACAACTGTTAGCAGAGTGCAGGAAAGCTTGTCTGTATGATCGAAATTAAAACAATGATGAAGGTGATGATTATTTTTGAGATGACACAGGATTAGGTTGGGAAAAAGTCAGGAATCAGCAACCTAGGCCCTCCGCCTCAGCCATTCTTATTTAAAAGCACCTCTACTTCTCTCATTTTATTTGTTTTACATTTGGGACTTCCTGGTGTGATTTCTTTTAAAGAAAGATTCTGATGCTTAAAATAAAGAAAAGGAAAAAGAGGAAAATCCAAAATCCAGAGTCACTACTGATGTTCCTTCCTCTTCTCTTTTTTTGGTTGGCTATGGTGGGGTCTGGTAAGAAGCATTAATTCAGTGTATGGACTCACAGGGATTTGTCAACAAGGATAGTATATTTTGACAAGGACCAACACGGAGGTCTGTTTCCTTGGCTGTCTGGACACAGGGGTTGACTTCCTGGCAAGGATGCCTTTGAAATGTTTTTTCAGGTTTCTCTTTTGAAGTACGAGGATAAACAAGTCCTCCTTTAAATTCTTTCTATTGTCTTTGATGGTTTCCCTTTTCTCTGTGGATAAAAATAAAAAATTTAAATAAAATGTCAGCTATTTCTGAGACAAGTAGTTTAAAAAGCTCAAGTGTCTCCACAGAGAGCAATTGTGTGGGTATTGGGGCCACACGAAATTCTGATTCGCCAAAGGGATTGTGGCTCAGTCTGAAGCTTTGCCAGGACTTGGACATCTGGGTGGTAGAAGGGTGAGAAATTCTGCTACAACAGCTGTTGTGCTTTCAACACGGTGAGAGCAACATCACCTTAGGATTCCCATAAGCCTCCTCTCCCACTCCTACTGTAGCTATAGAAACTGCATTTAAAGAGAAAAAAATTATGTGCAGGTATGAAATTGAAATTATTTTATCCTTTGGTTAGGTGCTTTCCAAATTGAGCATTTTATGAGTCCAGAATAAAATGTCACTACATGTACAAGTGTAAATACTTATTTACATTTAGAAATAACCAGCTCAACAGGTGCGTGTGAATGTGGCATAAAATGTAACATTAGAAGAAAGAAATCTCAGCATAGTTCAGGCCATCAAATACTGGAGAAAGTTTTCTTACATTTCATCTGTTAAAGTAGTAACAGAAAAACTCTCATATTCTGTTCCCATGGTTAGGTTGTCTTGCACAAGATGTAGTTATTGAAATGATCTTTTTATAGTTCTGAGTTGATATCATAACTATTGACCTGCCACTGTCTTTGCTTTTTTGCAAAATCATTCTAGTCTGCAGCCCATTATCTTTCAAAGAGGTAGAAAATGAATTTTCAGTGCCTGGCCCTGTAACGACCCATGGTAAACTCCAGAAATGTTTGCTGAATATATAAATGAATGTAGGCATTTCACAGTTCACCGAAAATGAGTACATTGAAACATTTATTTGAAGTCCATTACTTCAGCAGTTTTGAAATAGATTTCTATTTTCTGACTTGGAAAATCTTTTAAACTCTGGATAAATATGTAAATTCTCACTTTATACACTTTATAATTCTGTTCAATTTATGCAAGAAACAACAGGTTATTTTAGTATGAAGCTCATTTATTTTTGTTTAAATTTTTCCGTATGTTATTGTGGTTTTTTGTTACATGAGTAAGTTCTTTAGTGGTGATTTGTGTGATTTTGGTGCACCCATCACCTGAGAAGTATACACTGCACCCTATTTGTAGTCTTTTATCCCTCACCCCCCTCCTACCTTTCCCAAGTCCCCTAAGTTCATTTTATCATTCTTACGTCTTTGCATCCTCATAGCTTAGCTCCCACTTATATGTGAGAACATATGATGTTTGGTTTTCCATTCCTGAGTTTCTTCACTTAGAATGATAGTTCTCCAATCTCATCCAGGTCACTGCAAATGCCATTAATCATTCCTTTTTTATGGCTGAGTAGTATTTCATTGTATATATATACCACAGTTTCTTTACTTGTTGATTGATGGGCATTTGGGTTGGTTCCATGATTTTGCAATTGTGAATTGTGCTGCTATAAACATGAATGTGCAAGTTTCTTTTTCATATAATGGCTTCTTTTCCTCTGGGTGGATTCCCATTAGTGGGATTGCTGGATCAACAGGTAGTTCTACTTTTAGTTCTTTAAGGACTCTCCACACTGTTTTCCATAGTGGTTGTACTAGTTTACATTCCCACCAGCAGGGTAAAAGTGTTCACTGTTCACCATATCCATGTCAACATCTATTGTGTTTTGATTTTTTGATTATGGCCGTTCTTGCAGGAATAAGGTGGTATCACATTGTGGTTTTGATTTGCATTTCCCTGATCATTAGTGACGTTGAGCATTTTTTCGTGTTCATTCGCCATTTGTTTATCTTCTTTTGAGAATTGTCTATTCATGTCCTTGGGCCACTTTTTGATGTTTTTTTTTTTTTTTTTTTTCTCTTACTGATTTGTTTGAGTTTGTTGTAGATTCTAGATATTAGTCCTTTGTTAGGTGTATAGATCATGAAGATTTTCTCCCACTCTGTGGTTGCTTACTCTGCTGACTGTTGCTTTTGTCATGCAAAAGCTGTCTAGTTTAATTAAGTCCCAACTATTTTTCTTTGTTTTTATTGCATTTGCTTTTGGGTTCTTGGTCATGAAATCCTTGCCTAAGCCAATGTCTAGAAGGATTTTTCCAATGTTATCTTATAGAATTTTTATAGTTTCAGGTCTTAGATTTAAGTCCTTAATCCATCTTGAGTTGATTTTTATATAAGGGAGAGATGAGGATCCAGTTTCATTCTCCTACATGTGGCTAGCTAATTATCCCAGCACCATTTGTTGAAAAGGATGTCCTTTCCCCACTTTATGTTTTTGTTTGCTTTGTTGAAGATCAGTTGGCTGTAAGTATTTTGGTTTATTTCTTGGTTCTCTATTCTGTTCCTTTGGTCTGTATGCCTATTTTTATACAAGTACCATGCTGTTTTGGTGACTATGGCCTTATAGTATAGTTTGAAATTGGGTAGTGTGTTGCCTCTAGATTTGTTCTTTTTGCTTAATCTTGCTTTTGCTATGCAAGCTGTTTTTTGGTTCCATATGAATTTTAAATTGTTTTTTCTAATTCTGTGAAGAATGATGGTGGTATTTTGATAGGAATTGCATTGGATTTGTAGATTGCTTTTGGCAGTATGGTCATTTTCACAATATTGATTCTACCCATCCATGAGCATGGAATGTATTTCCATTTGTTTGTGTCATCTGTAATTTCTTTCAGCAGTGTTTTGTAGTTTTCCTCGTAGAGGTCTTTTGACTCCTTTGTTAGGTATATTCCTAAGTATTTTATTTTATTTTATTTTATTGCAGCTATTGTAAAAGGGGGTTGAATTCTTGATTTGATCCTCCACTTGGTCACTGTTGGTGTATAGAAGAGCTACTGATTTGTGTACATTAATCTTGTATCCAGAAACTTTGTGGAATTCTTTTATCAGTTGTAGGAGCTTTCTGGAGGGGTCTTTAGGGTTTTCAAGGTAAACGATCGTATTGTCAACAAACAGTGACAGTTTCACTTCCTCTTGATTGATTTGATGCCCTTTATTTCTTTCTCTTGTCTGATTGCTCTGGCTAGGACTTCCAGTACTATGTTGAAGAGGAGTGATGAGAGTGGGCATCCTTGTCTTGTTCTAGTTCTCAGAGGGAATGCTTTAAATGTTTCCCCTTCAGTATTATGTTGGCTGTGGGCTTGTCATAGATGGCTTTTATTACATTGAGGTATGTCCCTTGTATGCCGATTCTGCTGAGAGTTTTAATCACAAAGGAATGCTGGATTTTGTTGAATGCTTTTTCTGCATCTATTGAGATGATCATGTGATTTTTGTTGTTAATTCTGTTTATGTGGTTTATCACATTTATTGACTTTCGTATGTTAAACCATCTCTGCATCCTGGGTATGGAACCCACTTGATCATGGTGGATTATCTTTTTGATATGTTGTTGGATTCAGTTAGCTAGTGTTTTGTTAAGGATTTTAGCATCTATGTTCATCAAGGTTATCAGGCGGTAGTTTTCTTTTTTGCTTGTGTTCTTTCCTGGTTTTGTTATTAGGGCAATGCCGGTTTCATAGAATGAATCAGGGAGGGTTCCTTCCTTCTCTAACTTGTGGAATAGTGTCAAAAGGATTGGTATTAATTCTTTGAATGCTGGTAGAATTCTGCTGTGAATCCGTCTGGTTCTGAACTTTGTTTTGTTGGTAAGTTTTTAACTACCATTTCAATCTCACTGCTTATTATTGGTCTGTTCAGGGTATCTAATTCTTTCTGATTTAAGCTAGGAGGGTTGTCATTTTCCAGGAATTTATCCACCTCCTAGGTTTTCTAATTTATGTGCGTAAATGTGTTCATAGTAGCCTTGAACAATCTTTTGTATTTCGGTGCTGTCAGTTGTAATATCTCCTATTTCCTTTCTTAGTGAGGTTATTTGGATTTTTTCTTTTCTTTTCTTGGTTAATCTGGTTAATAGTCTATCAATTTTATTTATCTTTTCAAAGAACCAGCTTTTTGTTTCATTTATCTTTTGTATTTTCTTTTGTTTCAATTTCATTTAGTTCTGCTCTGATCTTGGTTATTTCTTTTCTTCTGCTGGGTTTGGGTTTGGTTTGTTCTTGTTTCTCTAGCTCCTTGTGGTGTGATCTTAGAATGTCAGTTTGTGCTCTTTCAGTCTTTTTGATGTAGACATTTAGGGCTATGAACTTTCCTCTAAGCACCACCTTTCCTGTATCCCAGAGGTTTAGACAGGTTGTGTTATTACTCTCGTTCAGTTGGAAGAATTTTTAAATTTCCATCTTAATTTCATTTTTGACCCAATGCTCATTCAGGAGCAGGTTATTTAATTTCCATGCATTTGCATGGTTTTGAAGGTTCCTTTTACAGTTTTATTTCTCTGTGATCTGAGAGAGTGCTTGATATAATTTCAATTATCTGAAATTTATGGAGGCTCATTTTATGCCCTATCATATGGTTTATCTTGGAGAAAGTTCCATGCGCTGTTAAACAGAATGTGTATTCTGTGGTTGTTTGATGAAATATTCTGTATATATCTGTTAAGGCCATTTGTTCCAAGGTATAGTTTAAATCCATTGTTTCTTTGTTGACTTTCTGTCTTGATGACCTGTCTAGTGCTGTCAGTGGATTATTGAAGTCTCCTACTATTATTGTGTTGCTGTTTATCTCATTTCTTAGGTCTATTATTAACAGTTTTATAAATTTGGGAGCTCCAGTGTTAGGTGCATATATGTTTAGGATTGTGATATTTTCCTGTTGAAGAAGACCTTTTACCAATATATAGTGTCCGTCCATCTTTCTCTTTTAACTGATGTTGCTTTAAAGTTTGTTTTGTCTGATATAGGAATAACTATCCCCACTCGCTTTTGGTGTCCATTTGCATGAAATGCCTTTTTCCACCCCTTTACTTTAAGTTTATGTGAGTTCTTATTTGTTAGGTGAGTGAGTGTCCTGAAGGCAGCAGATGGTTGGTTAATTCTTATTCATTCTGCAGTTCTGTATCTTTTAAGTGGAGCACTTAGGCCATTTATATTAAATGTTAGTATTGAGATGTGAGGTATAGTTGCATTCATCATGCTATTTGTTGCCCGTGTACCTTGGTTTTTTTGTTTTTGCTTTTTAACTTGTATTTTTGTTTTATATGTCTGGTGTGATTCATGCTTTAAAGAAGTTCTGTTTTAATGTGTTTCCAGGGTTTGTTTCAAGGTTTAGAGCTCCTTTTATCAGTTCTTGTAATGGTGGCTTGGTAGTGGTGAATTCTCTCAGCATTTGTTTGTCTGAAAACAATTGTATATTTCCTTCATATATGATGCTTAGTTTTGCTGGATACAAAATTCTTGACTGATAATTGTTTTATTTGAGGAGGCTCAAGATAGGGCCCTAATCCCTTCTAGCTTGTAGGGTTTCTCCTGAGAAATCTGCTGTTAATCTAATAGGTTGTCCTTTAAACATTACCTGGTGCTTTTGTCTCACAGTTCCTAAGATTCTTTCCTTCGTTTTAACTTTAGATAACCTGATGACAGTGTGCCTAGGTGATGATATTTTTGTGATTAATTTCCTATGTGTTCTTTGTGTTTCTTGTATTTGGATATCTAGGTCTCTAGCAAGGCCAGGGAAGTTTTCTTCAGTTATTCCCCCAAATATATTTTCCAAACTTTTAGGTTTCTCTTCTTCCTCAGGTACACTGATTAATCTTAGGTCATTTAACATAATCCCAGACTTCTTGGAGGCTTTGTTCATATTTCCTTATTCTTTTTTCTTTCTCTTTGTTGGATTGGGTGAATTCAAAGACCTTGTCTTTGAGCGCTGAATTTTTTTCTTCTACTTGTTCATTTCTATTGTTGAGACTTTCCAGAGCATTTTGCATTTCTATGAGTGTGTCCATTGTTTCTTGAAGTTTTGATTGTTTTTTCTTTATGCTATCTGTTTCCCTCTTCACATCTGGTATCATTTTTTGGATTTCCTTGCATTGGGCTTTGCCTTTCTCTGGTGCCTCCCTGATTAGTTTAATAAGTAACCTCCTGAATTTGTTTTCAGATAAATCAGGGATTTCTTTTTGTTTTGGGTCCATTGCTGGTGAACTAGTATGATTTTTGGGGGCTGATAAGGAACCTTGTTTTGTCGTATTACCAGAATTGGTTTTCTGGTTCCCTCTCATTTGGGTAGGCTCTGTCAGAGGGAAGGTCTAGGGCTGAAGGCTGTTGTTCACATTCTTCTGTCCCACAGGGTATTCCCTTGATGTAGTACTCTCCCCCTTTTTCTATGGATGTGACTTCCTGTGAGCTGAGCTGCAGTGATTGTTATCTCTTTTCTGGGTCTAGTCACCTAGCAAGTCTACCCAGCTCCTAGCTGGTACTGGGGGATTTCTGCACAGACTCCTATGATGTGAACCATCTATGGGTCTCTCAGCTGTGGATACCAGCACAGTATTTGGGGAGTCTCCTGGGTCCTGCAGGAGAAGTCCGCTTCCTTCAGTGGGTCTGTGGGTCCTCGGGAGTTGTATGAAGCTCTTAAAGTTCAAACTGGGATATAAAGCTGAAACAGGTCAATGCAAATATGGAGTATCTAACTTATATAATTTTTTATGTTTGTCTATTTTGCACTGTGGTAGCATTTACTTTTGCTTTAGGTTAACGCTTTAAAGCCTTCAGCTGCTCCAGTGGGAGACAGAATCGTTCCCCCAGCTTTCTGAAGGAATGACCACTTTGAAGTAGAAGCCAAGAGGAGAATCTATCCTCCCTCTGAATGTTTACTGTTTTGAACACAGATTTCTGAGATATTATGTGTCTGGAGAGGACCAGAGTGCTGATATTATTTTTGACTTGAAAATATGTCAATGATAAAATAGGAGTCAACACATAGAATTGAGGTTCATAGAGCAGGCACACAACATTTTCATATAAAGTGATCCATCCCCTCAAACCAATATTAGGTTATGATATATTTACTTAACATACTGTAAACAGAGCTTTTACTTCATCAATGTTAGAACATTAACTTCAGAAGGGACCTTAGAAGTCTAGTTGATGCATGAATTTTCAGAATCGATATCCAACCTCTCTATAAATTACTGTGCTCTATAACTTCATCTCCTCATGACATGGCTAGTCTAATTTAGGATAGCTCTGTTAGTTGAATAGGTCTTTCTTATAAGGAGTTGAAATTCCTTTCTTTATCTTTGGATAGATGCTAGTTTGCATTGGTACCTTTTGTAGGGATCCAAGGGATGGAGCTGTGACTGGTGGGTGAAATTTATCTGGAGGCTGATCATTATTATTTAAAAAATTTCCACTGGTAAAAATTATCTTGGCATATAGAGTGGACTGCTTCAGGGTGGTGCTGGTAATGAATTATCCCTTACTGAAAGAAATAGTTCGAGTTAGGCTGAGTAATCAATGGGCCAAGAATACTGCTCAGGAGAGTCAAGTATCTAAATAAAGATTGAGATAGGTGACATTTAAATGAGTCATTTAATCCTGAGACTTTATGATAGACTTCTTTGGATGCCTCTTCAGGAATCCGTATGTGTACACCCAACTGCCTGCTTGCCATCTCCATAGATATCTGAATATCATTTCAAACTCAACATATCTGATATTACACTCTTGATTTATTTTTTCAGTTCTGCTTGTTCAACTATCTTCCTCAATTTTCATGTCAGTAAGTAGGTCCTCTGCATAGCCATCAAAATAATTCTTTAAAAACTCTCCTATCCCTTCTCATCTTACCTCCTGTTCACTTTGCCTGGAATGTCACTCTCCTTTCACATATTTGCATGACTAACCCTTCATTTCCTTGCCTCTGCTCAAATATTATCACTTCTGAAATGTTCTCCTGGACTACCATATCTGATGTAGCACTCCCTGGCACCCCTCTTTATTATTCTTTATCTCTCTTATCTACTCTATTTTTCCACGGTAAATTGACATCACCATCTAATGTTTATTTACTTGCTTAATTGATTATTGTCTGTCTCCCTAGTTAGAATTTAAGCTTCTTAGGGAAAGGAGATTTGTTATATTCATTGCTATATCCTTAGTGCTAAGAACCACTCCTGGTCAATATTAGGTATTCAATAAATATATGTTGAAATGATGTTAATAGATAATAATAGAGATTTAATGTAAACAGGAAAATAAAGAGTAAAAATGTAGCATAAGCCAGCATACACAGAAAAAGAGAGGAATGGTTCTTATTAATTTTTCATAGCAAAGCAAAATAACTTAAGGGCTTTGATGCATGCTTACACAATCTTCCTTCCAAACCCATCATTTTCCTATGAACCTTGAATGGTCATTTGTGCATATGTTCACTCTCGGCTTTCATTTCAAAAGGAATGGAGACATTGCAAACCTCTCCGCACTGATTGTGATCAGTTTCTGTAGAGAATACAGATCCCCAGACATATCAGATACCAGAGTTGGCTGACACTGAAAGATGGCCAGGGGTGAGAAGTAATCATTGGTTTTATCCCTAAATCAGTTTTATAGATGGAAGACAGATCTGTCTTTGTTATCTACAGGGAAATCCTTATTTGCCCCTTCCACAGATATAGCCTTTCTAATTCCAAATCCTCTGGGTCTAGGCTTTCTAACGCATGCAAATTATTAAGTTTCAAGGTCTTTGTTTAAACATAACAAACCTCCTATCTCAATTAAACTTAGATGGGATGACAGTCACTTTCAATTTTGCCACAAAAAAATGTAATTACTTCTCTTTTTTGCTTTAATAAGATAACTTTGTTCTAAATAATATGTAATGATTTGTATTTTTTCTAAAATTAATGTTACTATATTATATGTCTATTTTTTAGTTTCTATTAATAATAGGAAAATCAATATTCTCTGGGTGTATACATTTTAAATCTTTCCTATGTAACAAGAATTTTCTTTTTCTTTCTTTCTTTCTTTTTTTTTTCTTTTTTGAGACAGAGTCTCATTCTGTCACCCAGGCTAGAGTGCAATGGCATGATCTCGGCTCACTGTTAACTTCCGCCTCCAAGGTTCAAGTGATTTTCTTGCTTCAACTTCCCAAGTAACTGGGATTACAGGCATGTGCCACCACGCCCAGCTAATTTTGTATTTTTAGTAGAGATGAGGTTTGACCATGTTGGTCAGGCTGGTCTAGAACTCCTGACCTCAGGTTATCCGCCCACCTGGGACTCCCAAAGTGCTGGGATTATAAGTGTGAGCCACCATGCCCGGCCCACAAGAGTTTTAAATGCTAGCAGGGAAAGCAGTGGATTTTTATTTTTCTTAAAACTTGAATACATCATCTTATAATTATTATATCATAGAATTTAAATTTGTTGAGAACAAATTTTGCGAGGATTATTTACTTAACTTCTGGAAGACTTCTATTTTAATGAGAAATGTATCAGAGAAAATAAAAATGTTTCTAGATTCTTCAAGGAATGAAGTTGTTTTCTTAATAAGTCACACTTAGAGTGATACATTAAATGAGAGAGAGGTGGTTGTCAATATGTTCTATTCTGGAACAGTTTAGCAACTTGTGAAATATCAGACTGTTTGGCCCAATATCCCCACTTCTACACATTTTCCCTGTGGAGATAATCATACAGGAGTGAAAAGACGTAAGCACATGAATGTTTCTTATAAATCTGTTTTTAATATAGAAAACTTGGAAACATCCCAAATATTCACCAGTAGGGGACTGATTAAGTAAATTACTGCATATACAAATAATAAAATTCTCAAGTCATTAAACTTGATGTAGCTTAATATTTATTGACATTAAGTGATATCTATGACATACTGCCGAGTGAAAAAAAAAAGTGAAAAATGTCTAAGTATGGTTCCATTTATGTAAAATTATATCCTTTGGAAAGACATTCATTGAAATGTTTTTTTATGGGGAATGGAATTTTGATTTTTTTTCTTAGGCTTTTTTGGTTTTTACAATTCTGTTATGTATATGTATAATTTAAATAAAAACTGAATTTATAGGCAAATTTCTTAGAATGAAGTAAAATGTAATTGGAAGCATACTGCTTGGACCTATTTATGGAAGCAAATCTAACCAAAGTCAATTTGGAATCAGTTTGTTTAATGTAAGAAGAATATTGGAAATAATATTATATAAGGAATTTCTTAATGAAAATAAAATTTTAAAAAGAATTTTAAAAGGTAATATAAACAGCATAACCTAAAATATCATTTTTCCTAGCTTCATTGAGGTATAATTAAAGATGAAAATTGTATATCTTTGAGTTGTATGACATGATGTTTTGATATACGATACATTGGAAAATATTTACCACAATCAACCTAACTAACGTATCCATCACCGCACCTAGTTATCATTTCTTTTTTCTGGTGAAAACTCTTGAGATCTACTGTTTTGGCAAATTTCAAGTATACAATAAATTACTGTTAGCTGTAGTTATCATGCTGTACATTAAGCCGGCAGAAATTACTCATCCTTTAACTGAAAGTTTCTATCCATCAACATCTTCCTTTACCCTACTCTGGTGCCTCTAGCCCCTGGTAATCTCCATTCTACTCTCTGTTACTACGAAATTGACTTCATTTGCCATTCTGTGTCTGGCTTGTTTAATTTAGCATAATGTCCTTTAAGTTCAACTACATCACAAATGACAAGATTTCTTTCATTTTAAGGCTGGATAATATTTCATTATATATATAATATTCATATATATATCCTTTACTTTCCATTCATCTCTCAATGGATAATTTGGTTGTTTCCATACCTTGGCTACTGCAATGAACATGGGAATGCTAATATCTCTTTGTGATAGCAATTTTATTTCTTTTGGATATATACCCAGAAGTGGGATTTCTGGGTCATACACTAGTTCTATTTTTAATTTATTGAGAAACTACCATACACTTCCCATAATGGCTATTCCAATTTATATTCCCACCAATGTTTTATAAGGGTTTGCTTTTTTCTTCACATCCTAACCAACACTTTTCTTTTGACTTTTTTTGATAACAACCATCCTAACTAGTGTGAGGCAGTATCTCATTGTGGTTTTGATTTGCATTTCCCTGATAATTATTGATGTTCATATACTTGTTGGACATTTGTATGTCTTCTTTGGAAAAATGTTTTTTAAGATTCTTTGCCTATTTTTAATCAGGTTATTTGGTTTCTTTTTTTGTGTGTGTGATTGAACTGTAGGAATTCTTGTATATTTTGAAATATATGATGATACTATATTTTATATACTTTTTATGTATTTTGGACCTTAACCCCTTAACAGATATGTGCTTGCAAATATTTTATCCTATTCTGTGGGTTGTCTTTTCATTTTGTTGAGTTCTTTCTTTGCTGTGCAGAAACTTTTAAGTTTGATGTAGTCCAACTTAAAAATTTTTTTTTGTTTCCGGTACTTTGATGTCAGATCCAAAAAAATCATTGTGAAGACCAATGTCATAAAGCTTTTCCCTTATGTCTTCTTCTAGGAGTTTTACAGTCTCAGGTCTAACACTTAAGTCTTTAATCCATCTTGAATTAATTTTTGCACATGATGTAAGATAAGGGTCCAATTTCATTCTTTTGCTTGTGGGTATTCACTTTTCCCAACACCATTAGTTGATGAGACGGTCCTTTCCCCATTGTTTTTTCTTGGAGCCTTTATCAAAAATTAGTTGACAATATATGTGTGGGTTTATTACTGGTCTCTCTATTTTGTTCCATTGGTCTATGTGTCTGTTTCTATGCCAGTATCATACTATTTTGATTACTATAGCTTTGTAATATCACTTAGAATCAAGAAGTGTGATGCTTCCAGCTTTGCTCTTTTTGCTCAAGATTGTTTCAGCTATTTGGAGTCCTTAGGGGTGCCATATGAATTTTAGGATTGTTTTCCTATTCTGTGAAAAATGCCACTGAGATTTTAGTAAGAATCGCATTGGATCTGTAGATCAGTTTGGGGGCATTTTAAACAGCATTGTTGTATGAACATTTTAACAATATTCTTCCAATCCATGAACATGGATATCTTTCCATTTATTTGTGTTTTCTTTAGTTTTTTTTTTTTCCAATATTTTATAGTTTTTAGTGTATTGGTATTTCACCTCCTTGGTTAAAATTGCTCCTAAATATTTTATTCTGTTTGATGCTGTTGTAAATAGGATTGTTTTAATTAAGAAATTAATTGTTTTCTTAATTAAAACAATCCTATTTACAACAGCATCAAACAATTAATTACATTGTTATTGTTAGTGTACATAACATAACTAATTTTTGTATGTTGATTTTGTATCCTGCAAGTTTACTGAGTTCATCGATTAGTTCTAACAGTTTTTTGGTGGAGTATTTATGGCTTTCTATATATAAGATTATGTCATCAGCAAACAAAGGTAATTTTAATTTTACTTTTTTTCTCCAATTTAGATGCCTTCTATTTCTTTTTCTTACTCTGGCTTGGACTTCCAGTACTATGTTGAATAGAATTGGTGAGATGAGCACCTTTGTCTTTTAGTTTTTCGCTGGTGAGAATGACATGAGCTGTGGGTTTGTTATATATCCTTTAATATGTTGAAGGACATTCCTTCTATACCTAATTTATTGAGGGTTTTTATCATAAAATTATGCTGAATTTTGTCAAATGCTTTTTTTCTGCATTTATTGAGATGCTCATGTAATTATATTCTTCATTTTGTTAATATGTGGTTTTACATTTATTGATTTGCATATGTTAAACCATCCTTGCATCTGAGGAATAAATACCACATGATCATGGTGAATGATCCTTTTAATTTGATGTTGAATTCAGTTTGCTTGTATTTGTTTGAAATTTTTGCATCTATGTTGTTCAGGGATATTAGCCTGTAATTACCTTTTCTTATGGTATCCTTGTCTGGCTTTGGTATCAGGATAAAGTTGACCTTGTAAAATGAGTTTGGCAGTATATCCTTGTCTTCAATTTTTTGGAAAAATTTAAAAAGAATTGGTATTAATTTTTCTTTAAATGTTTGATACAATTCATCTGTGAAGCCATTCAGTCCTTGACTTATCTTTTTTGTTTGTTTGTTTTTTGAGATGGAGTTTCGCTCCTGTTGCCCAGGCTGGAGTGCAATGGCGCAGTCTCGGCTCACTGCAACCTCCACCTCCCAGGTTTAAGTGATTCTCCTGCCTCAGCCACCAGAGTAACTGGGATTACAGGTGTGCACCACCACACCTGGCTAATTTTGTATTTTTAGTAGAGACAGGGTTTTGCTATATTGGTCTGGGTGGTTTCGAACTCTTGACCTTAGGTGATCCGCTGGCCTCAGCCTCCCAAAGTGCTGGGATTACAGGCATGAGCCACTGCACTCGGCCCCTTGACTTATCTTTTTAAGGAGAGTTTTAATTACTGATTTAATCTCGTTTTTGCTATTGGTCTGCTCAGATTTTCTATGTCTTCATGATTCAGTCTTGGTAGGTTGAATGTTTTCAGGATTTATCCATTTCTTCCAGGTTATTCATTTTTTTTTTGGTGTGTAATTGTTCATAGTAATCTCATGCATTTCTATGGTATCAGTTGTAATGTCTCCTCTTTCATTTATAACTTTATTTGAGTCTTCTTTTCTTAATTAGTCTAGTTACATATTTGTCAATATTTATCTTTTCAAAAAATAACTTAGTTTCAGTGATCTTTTGTATTGTTTTTCTCATCTTTATTTTGTTTATTTCTGCCTTTATCTTTTTTATTTTCTTTTATCTGCAGACTTGGGGCTTAGTATTTTCTCTAGTTTCTTGAGGTGCAAAGTTATATATATATATATATACATATATTTTTTTTTTTTTTTTTGAGATGGAGTCTCGCTCTGTCGCCCAGGCTGGAGTGCAGTGATGCGATCTCAGCTCACTGCAAGCTCCGCCTCCCGGGTTCACGCCATTCTCCTGCCTCAGCCTCCTGAGTAGCTGGGACTACAGGCACCCGCCACCACGCCCGGCTAATTTTTTTGTATTTTTAGTAGAGACAGGGTTTCACCATGTTCGCTAGGATGGTCTCGATCTCCTGACCTCGTGATCCGCCCGCCTCGGCCTCCCAAAGTGCTGGGATTACAGGCGTGAGCCACCGCGCCTGGCCCAAAGTTATATTTTTTAATATCAGATCATTCTTTTTTTCTTAATGTAGGCATTTATCACTATAAAATTTCCTCTTAGAACTGTTTTGCTGCATCCTACAAGTTTTAGTATGCTGTGTTTTCATTTTTGTTTGTCTTAAAATACTTTTTGTGTTCCCTCTTGATTTCTGCTTTTATCTATTGGTTTTCAGGAGTGTGTTGTTTAATTTCCACATATTTTTGAATTTTTCTATTTTCTTATACTACTGAATTCTAGTTTTATATCATTTTGGTTAGAAGAGACACTTGATATAATTTCAATCTTCTTAAATTTTTTAATCCTTGTTTTGTGGCCTAACACCTGATTTCTCATACAGAATTCTATGTGTGTTTGAAAACAATGTACATACTGCTGCTATTAGGTCAGTTGTCCTGTATATGTTTGTTAGGTCTATTTTGTCTGTAGGGTTATTCAAGTCTGCTGTTACCTTATTGATTTTCTATCTGGATAGTCTTTGTATTGCTGAAAGTGGGGTATTGAAGTCCTCTACTATTATCATATGGCCGTCTATATCTATCTTCATTTCTGTTAATATTTAATTTGTATCTTTAGATGTTCCGATGTTGGGTACATATATATTTACAATTGCTATGTATTCTTGATGAATTGACTCCTTAATCATTATGTAACACAATATTTGGTCTCTTGTGACAGTTTTTTACTTAAAGTCTGTTTTATCTGCTATAAGTGTAGCCTGCTCTGTTTTGCTTACCATTTCCTTGAAATATCTTTTACCATTCCTTTATTTTTAACCTGTGTGCACCCTGAAAGCTAGTCTCAGGTATGCAGCATGTAATTGGATGTTGTTTTTTTAAAATACATTTGGCCACTTTGTCTTTTGATTGGGGAATTTGATCCATTTACATTTAAAGTAATTATTGATAGCTAAGGACTTACTACTGCTATTTGTTAATTATATTGTGACTTTTTTATAGTTCTTTTGTTCTATTCATTCTTTCTTGCCGTCTTTCTTTGTGACTTGATAATTTTCATAGTGGTATGCTTTGATTCCTTTTTCTTTCTGTTTTGCCTATCTACTACAGATTTTTCCTTTATGGTTACCATGAAGCTTACATAAAACATCTTAAAATTATAGCAGTCAATTTTAAGCTAATAATTAATTTGACCACATAAAAATCTCCACACTTTAACTTCTCCTTTCTGAACATTTTATGTTATTGATGTAGCAATTTTTAAAATTTATTTATTTATTTTTGAGATGGAGTCTCTCTCTGTCACCCAGGCTGGAGCAGTGGTGTGATCTCGGCTCACTGCAACCTCCACCTCCTCAGTTCAACTGATTCTCCTGCCTCAGCCTCCTGAGTAGCTAGGATTACAGGCATGCACCACCATGCCCAGCTAATTTTCGTATTTTTAGTAGAGAAAATAGGGTTTTGCTATGTTGGCCAGGGTGGTCTTGAGCTCCTGACCTCAAGTGATCTGCCCACCTTGGCCTCCCAAAGTGCTGGCATTCCTGGCATGAGTCACCATGTCCAGCCCTGCAGTTTACAATTTTGTGTGTCATGTATCCATTAACAAATTATTGTAGCTGTAGTTATTTTTAATACCTTTGTCTTTTTATTTTAGTACTATACTAAAAAGTGATTTTATGCATCATCATTACATTATTATTCTAAATTTGACTATATTACTTTTAGAGTGAGTTTTATACTTTTCTATATTTCCATGTTGTTAGTTAACATTGTTTTACTTTAATTTGAACTACACCCTTTAGCATATTTTGTAAGGCAGGTTGAATGGTGACAAACTCCCACAGGCTTTGTCTGGAAAAGTCCTTATCTCTCCTTCATTGCTGAAGAACAGCTTTGCTGATTATTGTATTTTTGGTTGACAGGTTTTTTTTTTTTCTTTCAGTACTTGAGCATATCATTCTACCCTCTTCTGGCCTGCAAGGCTTCTGCTTAGAAATCCCCTGATAGCCACAAAGGGGTTCCTTTGTATGTAATGAATTGCTTTTATCTTTTTGCTTTAAAAATCCTTTCTTTGTCTTTGACTTTTGACAATTTGATTATAATGTGTCTCAATGAAGATCTCTATAACTAAATACAAAATTAATTTAGTTACGTTTCTTTGTGCTTCATGGATGTAGATATTCACTTCCCTCTCCAGATCTGGGGATATTTCTGTCATTATTTCTTTAAATGAGCCTTCTACCCCTTACTCTTTCTCTGTTCTTTTGTGACTTTCACAATACATATATTGGTTCACATGATCATGTCCCATAAGTCCTGGAGGCTTTCTTTATTCTTTTCATTTCTTTTTTCTTCTTGTTTATCTGGGTTACTTCAAATGACCTATGTTCAAGCTCACTGATTCTTCTGCCTGATACAACCTGCTGTTGAAGATTTCTAGGGTATTTTTCAGTTTGGACACTGGTTCTTTAGCTTTAGAATTTATGTTTGGTTCTTTAAAAAAATCATTTCTGTGCTTGAACTCCTTATTGAGTTTTTCATTTTGTTTGCATATTGTTTTTCTGATTTTTTTTTGAAATGGAGTTTCACTCTTTTTGCCCAGGCTGGAGTGCAACGACACGACCTTGGCTCTCTGCAACTTCCACCTCTCGGGTTCAAGCAATTCTCCTGCCTCAACCTCCTGGGTAGCTGAGATTACAGGTGCCCACAACCACACCCAGCTAATTTTTTGTACTTTTAGTAGAGATGGGATTTCACCATGTTGGCCAGGCTGGTCTGAAACTCCTGACCTCAGGTGATCCACCCACCTCAACCTCCCAAAGTATTGGGATTACAGGCGTGAGCCACCTCTCCCAGTCTCTGATTTTTATTTTTATTTTTTGGTACATTTGTGTTCTCTTGTAGTTTACTGACCACAGGTGACTGCCTGGCACTAGAATAGGCCTAGAGGCTGGGTTTGCATGGGCAGACCAGTGTTCTGGGGCCACAAGGGCCAGCCTAGAAGCTGGGTCTACTGGGATAGATATGAACCATATGTCTGCTGGAGTGTGGGGCTGCGGTGGCACCTGGTTAGAGCCTGTGTTTGTAGGAGCTGGCCTGGAACATGGGTATATGTGTGCTGGTCTGGCGATTGGATTCATGGTGGCTGACCTGAAGCTGGGGTTCATGGGTACCAACCTGGCACAGGAGTGGGCCTGGAGGCTAAATCTGCTGGGAATTGGGACCTTGGAGGCCAGCAGCCAGCCTGGAGCCTGTGTTTGCAGGGGCTGACTTGACTCTGGTCACGTCTAGAGCCTGTGTCTTAGGAGGGTGGCTAGCTTAGGTCTGTGTGTGCTGGTCTGGTGCCTGCAGCCACAGCAGTGTGTCTGGAGCCAGAATCCACAGCAAAATCAGGTGCTCACTTCACTTTTAGTCTCCACTGGGAGAGTTTCTTTCTCCACACTATGCTGCCCAGGCATGGAAAAAGGCAGTGCATCTTCTGTGCTACACCAAGGCGTTGCAATTTTTCACTTGAATGCTTTAGTTTGTTAAAGGTATTTTGGGGCATGGTTAGTTGTTTGTGATGTTTCTGTGACAGAATAAATGCTGGAGAGTTCTATTCTGCCATCTTGCTGATGTCACTCCCCTATATTTCTTGACAGTAGACACTGCCTTTGCTCAGTTTCCCTCCCTTCCCTTTTACTTCTTCTGTACACCCCTCCACTGTCTTTAATGTGATTTTACTTTTAACAGCTTCTAACCTGTCACTCTTCTTCAAAGGACTGTCCTTAGGCCACTGGAACAGCTTTACTCACAGACACAGAAAGCTAGAAGAGCCTGGAAGTTTTTGATCCCCTACGATGATGCTTAGCCAATGAATAATCGATGAAGGAAGGTAGATGTAAGTCTACCTTCCTTGCCTTAGGGCACAACGACTTTGAGGCTCTAACTTATGCTTCAGAATCTCCTACAGAATCAGACTGAAACTACCCTCCTAGGAATTTGCTAAAACCATAGTATCCTTGGTTTCATTGTTTTTCTTTTTCTTTCTTTCTTTTCTTTTCTTTTTTTTTTTCTTGAGATGGAGTTTTGCTCTTGTTGCCCAGGCTGGAGTGCAATGGTGCATCTCAGCTCACTGCACCCTCTGCCTCCTGGGTTCAAGAGATTCTCCTATCTCAGCCTCCCAAGTAGCTGGGACTATAGGTACCTGCCACTACCCCCAGCTAATTTTTGTATTTTTAGTAGAGATGGTCTTTTGCCATGTTGGCCAGGCTGGTCTTGAACTCCTGACCTCAGGTGATTCACCCACCTGGGCCTCCCAAAGTGCTGGGATTGTAGGCATGAGCCACTGCACCTGGCCCATTGTTTTTCTTTGTTATGTTTCCCCCTCTTCCTTATTAGCTTCTTATGGGAACACTTCCTTGTGCACAAATCCTCATCTCAAAGTCTGCTTCAGAGGAATATAACATGACAATAGGTCCAGCATTGCTTTCCAAGTATTTCTAATGAGTTTCCAGAATTGAATTGAGCAACACAATATCCATAGCTTCCACATTAGACTAAAAGCTCTTTGCTCTTTGAAGGCAGATAGAAATGTTTGATTCTGATGCTTATTTGCCACTGAACCTAAAAATAAAAGTTTACACTGAGTGAGCCAAATTAGTGAATCGTTGGAAGATATTGGGTCAGTAGTGAGTAATTTTATTTAGGATTTTCCCTAGATGAATGAAGTGAAAAGTCTATGTCTCTCATAATCTTGTGACTAAATTAGTCTGATGTCTCCAGACAAAAGTTGTTTCATTTCTATCAACCACTGTTAAGGATTGGATGACAAAGATACATTCTACCTTGAACATTTCTTAATTCTAAAGAACCAGATGAATAAGGACAGTACTTCCTCTTCACTCAATTATGATAAATTACCATATCTTTTATATTGTGTATATCTTTTATATTGTGTATATCTTTTATATTGAGAGCCAGGGGAGTGATTGTTCTTTCTGTTGCTTTTCAATTCGTCTTTGCTTGCATAGTTCTTGAAATTAGAGGACATATGTGATTGGTAGAAGTCAAGCTGGTAAGTTTGTAATCAGTGTAATGTAATGAAAGTCATCTAATTGAAGTCTGTTTCATTTTCTTTTTCTACATAATGGGGGCATAGTAAGTATTATGGGATATTAAGTTAACCGGTGATATTTTACTATTCATGCCTAGCATCCTAGCATGAAAATCCATTTCCCATTGATTTGATTTAGTTCTGTGCATCAGGAAGTAGATAACTAAAGAAAGGGATTAAATTATTAATTAAATTTGGCTTCTTTTCTTAGTCATTCATCCTTAGAAAACATTACATTATTTATCCCCCACTCTGTGGAAAAGTAAAATCCTCTCCTCAGATAAGTTTTATTTTCCCTAAGTGATTTTCGTAACCCCAGTATATATTTGCTGTTCAAGAAATAAGTGGTCAGAACTATAATTTGTCTAATGACTTCATTATAAATAGAAATGTAACTTAGATGTTCATTCTCTTTTATTTCATTTGTTTCCTTTCACAGTTATTTTTCACAACTTGGTAGTATCAAGAAAAATAAGACCCAGCATAAGAATTCTTTTCTTTCTGCTCTCAGCATCAGTTAGTGAATATATGTGTATAACCCTCCTCACAAGGAAGATTAACAGTTTTGAAACTTGTCCCCTGAGATTTGGGTTCTGCCTGATAATATGGGAAGAGAGATCAATATTAGTCAACAGCTGGATGTACACTAAATATTTGTTTCCTTTTATTATTTTTCAAGCTCTCTTGGATTGCATCTTTTGGAAACACCATAGTTATGCTTATTAAATTGAATGAGTTAACAAATATAGAGTACTTAGAAGAGCTCCTGGAACATTGTAAGTTCTCAGTAAATTTTAATTATATTGTAGGTCCCCAAACCCTTCTCTTACACCTTTGGAGTCAGATGTATTTTTGGGATTCAGAATTTTTTGGATTTTGAAACACTATGCATAGTATCTCTAGCGTCCCAAAATCAAACACATTGATTATTTCTGCATTGAAACACATGAATATTTACACAAAGTATAGTATATACTATATAACAAATAGTCTCATGTTAATTCAGGTCAGATTTTCCACTGAATAAATTTTTTTAAAGCTTAGGGCTTTTGGCTGGGTGTGGTGCCTCATGCCTGTAATCCCAGCACTTTGGAAGGCCTAGGCAGGTGGATCACTTGAGGTCAGGCATTCAAGACCAGCCTGGCCAACATGGTGAAACCCCGTCTCCACTAAAAATACAAAAATTAGCTGAGCTTGGTGGTGCACACCTGTAATCCAAACTACTTGGGTGGCTGAGGCATGACAATCGCTTGAACCCAAGAGGTGCAGGTTGCAGTGAGCTGAGATCATGCCACTGCACTCCAGTCTGGATGACAGAGTGAGATTCTGTCTCTAAATAGATAAATAAACAAAAAAACACTTTGGTTTTCTTAAAGCTCTTTGAATTTTGTCATTATAGATAGGAATTATAAACATATATCATCATCATCATCATCATCATCATCATCATCATCATCATCAGTTTTTCCTTAAAACTTACTTCTAAAACATACTGCCTTTTTTGGCACTAGGTAGGGCCTAAATAAATAAGGAAGCAAACAAAATTCTTGGAATCCTTTTGTTAAAAAAATTATTTCCAAGAGATTTTAATTGCATGAAAAAGACGTTACCAGAAGCACAGCAGATAATTATTTAATCATAATTATATACTCTCTCATTTTTCTGATCTTTAGCTGTCTTTAGCTCCAAACAAACCTAAATTTCAATTCTGGTCCTGTCCTTTAGGGAGTGGGTCAATCAACTTCTTTTTGGAATTTCAAGGAAAAGCAGTTCAAGCATCAGCAAAAAGTCAGGACCAAATGAATATATTTACTTAACAGCCCTGAAAGAATATGAGACAAAGAAGGACATCTTTATTTTAGATATCCACACAGACACATCAAACCTTTAAACTAAAGCAGTCGTTTGAATGTTGTTGTCATTACTTTGAGAATTTACCAAGAAAAAATTTCTGAAGGCTCTCAAAATGACAGTCCATATTTATCCATATATTAACCATTCTAAATTGCTTTATTCCTTTGTGTAGAAACAAGTTTCCATATGATATCATCTTCCTTCTCCCTAAAAAGTGTTAACATTTCTTGCAGTGCATTTGTGTTAGTAATGGATTCTCTCAGATTTTGTGGTATGAATGTCTTTATTTACTTTTATTATTAAAAGATATTTTTACTGGCTATAAAATTTAGGTTGAGTTTCTTTCAGAACTTTAAAAATGTCATTCCATTGTCTTTTCGTTGGCATAGTTTCTTATGAAAACCCATGGTTTTCTTCTGTAGTAATGTGTCCTTTTCTCTAGCTGCTTCCAAGATTTTCTCTTCATCACTTGTTTTCAATAATTTTGCTTCCTTTGTGTTTATCTTGCTTTCATTGACTAAAAGCTCTTTGATCTGGTATATGGTAGTCATCAGATTTGGAAAATATTTGGCCATTAATTCTTCAAATATTTTTCGAACCCTTCCTCTCCTTCTGGAACTCCAATTACATGTGTTAGACTGCTTGATATTGTCAATCATGCCTCGGTCTTTCTCTCAGTGATTAATTTGCAATAGTAAGTATCTTCAAGCTCTTTCTTTCTGTATTATCTAATCCACTGTTAATTCTATCTTTTGAGTTTTTCACTTAAAATATATTTTTTCAGCTCTAGAAGTTCCCTTGCTTCCTTTTTATGTCTTCCTTTTCTTCTCCTCATTGTGTTCATATTTTAAATTCTTTAGAATATTGAATGTATTTTTAATAGTTGTTTTAAAGTTATTATCTATTAATTCCATCATTTGTGTCATTTCTGGGTCTCTTTCTATTGACTAATTTTTCTCCTGCTATGGGTCACATTTTCCTGCATTTTCATATATCTATCAATGTTTTATTGGATATTTCACCTTGTGAATTTTGCATGGTTTCATGGTGAATATTAATGTATTCATTTAACGATGTTGGACTTTGTTCTTATAGGCGGTTAAGTTACTTTATGATTGACTTGAGCCTTTAAATTCTTTATTTATAAACTTTCTTAGGGCAGTTATAGAGTAGCATTTATGACCAGGCTATTTTTAGGCCCACTACTAATGTGTAATCCTTCCCAGATGTCTACTGAAGACATTTGTATTTCACAAAGTCTCCACTTTTGCCATACATGAACCATTTGTGAGCCCTGAGAATTTCTCGACTTAACCTCCCTGGCAATTGTCCTTTCCCTAACACTTATTGTTTGCTTGGCTTCATGGAGTTTCTCCCTACATGTGGGTAGACTGGCATTCAGCCAAAATCTTAAGGGAATGCCCTAGCAGATTTCCAGAACTCTCTTTTTTTTTTTTTTAATTTCCTCCTCTCTACTACTATGCCGTATTCATATTAGCCTCCAAAGTCAAAACTTCAATCTCTGTCTTCTCAACTCAGCAAGATTGCCAAGCTGTTTGGTGTCTGTCTCTCTATACTGCATCTAGTCAGAGAGCCAGGGCAGTCATAGACTCACCTAATTTGTTTTCCCTCTCTCAAGGATCACAGTTCTGTGCTGCCTAGTACTTAATGCTTAAAGATAATTGTTTTATATATTCGTCTAGTTTTCTAGTTGTGTATGGCAGAGGGTAATTCTGTAGCCTTGGCCACTTTTTAGCTCTGTGACCTGGGCAAAGTACTTTGTCTGTCCAAACCTCATTTTCTCATTAGTAAATGAGGATTATATTCTAATGACTTTTAGTGTGGTGAGTATTAAATGAAAGAATGAGTCGAGTACTCTGCCCGTTCTAAGTTCTCAGTAAAAGGTCGCTGCTGTCAACAATTTAAAGTCAAAAGTCAGACAAGAAAACTTTATGGAACCAATTAGGCCTTTTCAGATTGAAATGTTGCATCTTATTGAGTGATTTATTTTCCCATTTTGTTTTGTTTTTTCCTCTATACTCATCCACTCATAATAATTGGCTAAGGTCATTTACTTCTAGCTTGAACAACAGAGAGGGAAGATAGGCCAAAAGATAATGAACTTGAAGGTTTATATGTGACTATAAACAACAGAATACAATGTACCTAGAACAATAGCTGGAAAACTAGCTAAGCCTGGCTGAATATCAACAAGAGAGTTCACGTGTGACATGAGAAAGAGGTAGGGGATGAGTATAAGCAAACAAAAGCCATAGCAATTTATGGGACTGAGGAGTTTGTAATTAAGATGATTTCACCTTCAAGTAATGGCAAATCCTTATTCAAAGTGCTTAAAGCAATGGTAAGTGTATTATCTCATATGATACCTTTACAATACATACCTGTCCAGGGGCGGGGTAGATTCCCGGTACATTATATCAGTGCCTTGGCTCTTCCTCTGCTTCTCTGTGATTCTTTGATCTCTGCCTGACTTTGTTCGCTTCATCTTTGGGTTGTCATGACTTAACAACATCTGGAAAAATGAAGAAGAATCTTCTCATCCACTTCTCGTTCTTAAGAGTAGATAACTTTTTACTAGAAGCTCTACCTGCCATCTCCCAGTACAGATATGTACTCACCTCTCCTTGGCTAAATAAGGTCAACTGCCTGTTCCTAAACCAAGGAGGGAGTGGGTTAACTGATTGGCTTATGCTAATTATGTGAAGTAAATGGATGTTGGAGAGTCAACTACTACGATCACCGCACAAAAAAGAGTAGATTTTTTAGGGTTTAGGGAAGCACATATCATTTTGCTTCATGTGAAACAATTACAGATGTTCCTTGACTTCTGATGGGGTTATGTCCTAATAAGCCCACCACAAATTAAAAATATCGTAAGTCAAAAATGTATTTAATGGCCCAATAAACCTATTGCTAAGTAGAAAATCTGTAAAGTCAAACCATTGTAAGTTGAGGAATGTCTGTATTAGTGTCATCTTGGTGATTGGTGAAAGAGTGTAGAATGACACATTAAGGAGTAACAGATCTACAGTGTACTGCAGGGTTTGGCCCTGGAGGCCACCTCCTCACTGTGGAACCTTAGCTTGAACAGTTCTGGGTTGCTGTGGAGTTAATGACCATTCTATCTTGTGGCGCCTGTAACTCTAACAGGGAAGACTGTGGTCTTGGTTAAACTGATATTTATTTATTGGGTTAGACTCAATCAACTTGGAAGCTTCCTTTTATCCTGTTTATTTTAAATTGGTCACAGCAAAATTTCACACAAAAAATTAGTTAATGAGAAAGAGAAAATGATATTTTGGTCACAAAGTTGGGAAGTCCATCAGCCATTTCTAAGTTGGTATAATCTTGAAAGCATTTTACTCTAGATAATGATGGGCAAATTGTAAAAGTAGTAGGAATAAGTGAATTCTGAGAAAAGAATCTGTCCATACCATATCCAATGAGAGCTCTTTTACTAAGTGGAAATATCAGGTAGCTTTAGGAGCTGGCAAAGATAATTTTTAGTAGAAATTGAACTTTACAACTTTCTTTTTTTCTTTTTAAGACAGGGTCTCACTCACAGGCTGGAGCGCAGTTGCGTGATCACAGCTCTCTGCAGCCTTGACCTCCCTGGGCTCAGGCAATCCTCCCACCTCAGCCTCCTGAGCAGCTGGGACTACAAGTATGTGCCACCATGCCTGGCTCATTTTTGTATTTTCTTTAGAGACGGGGTTTTGCCGTGTTGCCCAGGCTGGTCTCAAACTCCTGGACTCAAGCCATCTGCCCACCTTGGCCTCCCTCCCAAAGTGTTAGAATTACAAATGTGAGCCACTGAGCCCAGCCAAAACTCTTTTTTTAAAGTTCAACTACTCCTGACTAAAAGCATTAATGCACTTACCTTTAAAGTAAAGCGTATTTTCAGAAGCTCAAATTTTAACTAAACATGAAAAGTTGTTGAATTTTGTTAAATGCTTTGAACTTTTTCAGGAATACTCTCAACAAACTAGGAATAGAAAGAAATTACCTCAACATAATAAAGGCAGTATATAAAATTTACACAGCTAGCATAATACTCAATGGTGAAAAATTAAAGCTTCGGTTTTAAGAGTGGGAACAAGGCAAAGATGCCCATTCTCCCCATCTCTATTTAACCTAGTATTTGAAGTCCTAACCAGAGCAATTAGGCAAGAAAAAGAAATAAAACATCCAATTGGAAAAGAGGCAGTAAAATGATCTTTGTGTGCAGATGACATGATCATATATACAGGAAAGTTTAAAGAAAATTGTTAGAACTAATAAACAAATTTAGTAAAGTTGCAGGATACAAAATCAACATAAAAAATCAGTTGTGTTTGTACACATGAACAATGTGTACAATCTGAATGTGAACTATCTGAAAAGGAGATTAAGAAAACAATCCCATTTATAATAGCACCCAAAAGCATAAAATACCTAGGAGTAAACTTAATTAAGCAAGTGGAAGACCTGTACACTGAGAACTGTAAAACTTTGGTGAAAGAAATTAAAGAAGGCACAAACAAGTGGAAATACTTCTCATGCTCATGGATTGGAAGAATTCATATCATTAAAATGTCCATACCATCCAAGGTTATCTGTATATTCAATGGAATCTCTATTAAAATCCTAATGACAATTTTTACAGAAGCAGAAAAAACAAACCTAAAATTTGTGTGGAACCACAAAGGTCTTGAAATAGCCAAAATAATCTTGAGGAGAAAAAACAAGACTGAAACATTACACTTCCTGATGTCAAAATATGTTACAAAGGCCCCTTCTTTAAAAATTAAAAAAAAAAAAAAACTACAAAGCTATAGTCATTAAAACAGTATGATACTGGAATAAAGATAGACATATAGACCAATGGAGCAGAATAGAAAGCCCTGAAATAAACCCATGCACATGCAGTAAACTAATCTTTGACAAGGGTGCTAAGAATATACAATGGAGAAAGGATAGTCTCTTCAACAAATGGTGCTGGAAAAACTGCAAAAAAAATGAAATTAGACCTTTGTCTCACACTGTACACTAAAAACAACTCAAATTGAATTAGAGACTGAAATATAAGACATGGAACTGTAAAACTCATAGGCGAAAACATAGGAAAAAATTTTCAGAACATTGGTCTTGACAATGATTACTTGGATATGACACTAAAGACACAGGCAACAAAAGCAAAAATGAACAGGTGGGAGTATATCAAAGTAAAGTCTTCTGTACAGCATAGAAAATAATGAGCAGAGTGAAACCACAACCTAGGGAATGGGAGAAATATTTGCAAACCACATATCTGATAATAGGTTAATATCTAAAATACATGAGGAGAGGTTGGGGAAAATTTTTTAGATTTTTAAAACCAAAACAGAACCAAAAGAAATACTCTCATTAAAAATGGGCAAAGGACTTGAATAGATATTTCTCTAATGAAGACATACAAATGATGAATAGGTATGTGAAAACATGCTCAACATCACTAATTATCAGAGAAATGCAAACCAAAATCACAATATCACCTCATACTTGGTAGAATTGTCATAAAAAATCATAAGGTAAGAATTGTCGATAAGGATATGGAGAAATTGAAACCCTTGTACACTGTTGGCAAGAATCTAAAATGGTACAGTTATTGTGAAAAACAGTACGGAGTTTCCTCAAAAAGAAAAAAAATAGAGTTATAACATGATCCAGCAATCTGTGTCTAGGTATTTATAGGAAAGAACTGAAATCAGATCTTAAAGGGACATTTGCACTCCCATGCTCATTGCAGCATTATTCACAATAGCCAAGAGGTAGAAACAACCTAAATATCCACCAATGTATGCAAGTATGTAGAAAATGTGGTATACGTACAGACCGTGGAATATTATTCAGCCCTAAAAAGGAAGGAAACCTTGCAATATGTGACAATATGAATGAACCTGGAGAACATCACGCTAAGTGAAATAAGTTAGTCACAGAAGGAGAAACACTGTATAATTCCACTTATGTAAGGCATCAAAAATAGTCAAACTCATAGGATCAGAAAATAAAAAGGTGGTTGCCAGGGGCTGGGAAAGAAGGAAATGGGAGTTACTGTTAAATAGGTCTAAAGTTTCAGTTATGCAAGATAAAATAAGTTCTAGAGGTCAGTTGTACATCATGCTTATAGTAACAATACTGTGTTGTACACTTAAACATTTGTTAGTAGATCTGATGTCAAATGTTTTTACTGTAATAAAAAAACTTTAACCAAATGGGCAGTGATCTCTTTAATCATGTTTTCATCAATTTATTCAGCCTAAGAGTTCAGTTGAAGAAAAAGTAAAGTGAAGACAAGAAGAAGAATATTTATCATTCAAATATTTCATCAGAGGATTTCATTTATTTACATTTTTATATATGCTTTGAGGGAACTGGTAGGAGATGATAAATGGGCTATCTTGTGTATTTTGATATTTTCAATGCTCTTCCAAGATGTCTAGCATATGCTAGCATAAAGGTCAACCTTTTAGAGGGAATTAATTATTTTTGAATGGTGACATGTATCCATCAATTTTAATATATAGCATGTTCCAAAATAATACTGAGCTGGCTGTTTTCCAAGTTTGTAAATAGCAAATATCCCCTTAGAAACGTAAGGATAGAATTAATATAAGAGAAACACCTTCCAGTAATCAGCTAAATCAGAGCTACAGAATTAAAAGAATAAATATATAATTAAAAAAAAGTCAAGTGTACCAAAAGGTATAAATGAAACATGCCTTGACTTAGAGGTGGTGTCTAACCAGGGTTTAGTTAGGTTAAGGTTGGCATTAAACTTAAGCTGGGAATACATCTAACACACTGAGTACTTAAAATATACCAGGCAGTGTTCTAAGCAATTCTCATGTAGTAGTTCATTTAAGCCTAACAGCAACCCTATGAAGTAGGTGCTATTATCTCCATTTTGTAGTTAGAAGAACTGAGATGCAGCAAAGTTAAGTGATGGGCACAGGGTCACCTAGCTGATAAGTGTTGAAGCCAAAAATTGAACCCCAGGCAGTTTCACACTGGTGCTCATATACACAACCACTAAACAATTTGACCCTGGAAGCGGGGAAATAACTTTCTGAGGATCTCAGCTCTTGCTACACTCAGTAACGCAGTACTAAATATGGGACTGCTTAGAGGTTAACGGTAGAGGTTAAGAGCCAGCCCCTGTTGCTTAACTTGTCAGGAAATCGTAGTTTACTTGAATGCCTCTGCTTCCTCATCTGTTAAACTGGTCTAATACAGATGCTCCTTGGCTTATATGATTGAGTTATGTCTTGGTAAACTAATCATAAGTTGAAAATATCATAAATCAAAAAATGGATTTAGTACACCTACCAAACATCCTATCTTAGCCTAGCCTACTTTAAACATGCTCAGGATACTATTATTGGCCTACGGCTGGGACAAAAATCACCTAACACAAGTATTTTATAAAAAATTGAACATCTCATGTAATTTACTGGATACTCTACCGAAAGTGAAAAATCAGAATGGTTATATGGGTACTTGCTGTGATTTGAATGGTCTCTCCCAAGTTCATATTGAAATTTAATTTAAATTCTGCCCACTTGAATGGATTAATCCCATCATTGCAGGAATGCATTGCTTATCACGGGACTGGGCTCCTGATAAAAGGGTGAGTTAGGCCTCATTTCTCTCTGTCTCACATATTCTCCTGCCCTTCTACCCTTCTGCCACATTTTGACACAGCAAGAGGCCCTTCATCAAATGCGGAACAGATGCTGGCCTCATACTCTTAGACTTCCCAGTCTCCAGAGCTCTGAGCCAAATAAACTTCTGTTCTTTATAAATTACCCAGTCTGTGACATTCTGTTATAACAGTAGAAAATGGATTAAGACAGTACTTGAAGAAGTGTGGTTTCTACTGAATGCATATGGCTTTTGCATCACCTTAAAGTCAAAAAATCATAAGTAAGTCAAACCATTGTTAAGTCAGAGACTATCTGAAATTGCATGTAGCTCTTCCCAAAATTTACTATGCATTAGATCCAGAATGTTGTGATTCAATAAAACTGTGGCAGGGCCCAGGCATCTGCATTTTAAATAAGTGCCTCAAGTAATTCTGATATATTCTGTTCTTGAACACCTTTTGGGAAATACTGAGAGATGAGATCATGCCTGTGAAATAATGGGCATAATCCTGGCACATGATTATTGGGCAGAAGTGCCAGTTCTTGTCTATTTCAGTGTAACAGAGATAGACGTAGGAGGGGTCTCTCAGATCTCAGATGATATTGCAGATGAAGGAACATTTTATGCTAGGATGATAACAGTGGCATCAACAAAGATGATAATGAAAATAATCAATATTCTGGTATCCTCTATTTTGGAATAGGTATCATGAGGAGAAAAGGAGGTTACCAGTTCGTTTTATTTCCATCCCCAAATCTCCTTAAAAGGACTTTATTGGAGGCCTAGGGGGGCAGATCACGAGGTCAGGAAATCAAGACCATCCTGGCTCACATGGTGAAACCCTGTCTCTACTAAAAATACAAAAAAAACTAGCTGGGCGAGGTGGCGGGCGCCTGTAGTTCCAGCTACTTGGGAGGCTGAGGCAGGAGAATGGCGTGAACCCGGGAGGCGGAGCTTGCAGTGAGCTGAGATCCGGCCACTGCACTCCAGCCTGGGCGACAGAGGGAGACTCCGTCTCAAAAAAAAAAAAAAAAAAAAAAAGATAATAGTATCCTGAGCATGTTTAAAGTAGGCTAGGCTAAGATAGGATGTTTGGTAGGTGTACTAAATCCGTTTTTTGATTTATGATATTTTCAACTTATGATTAGTTAACCAAGACATAACTCAATCATATAAGCCAAGGAGCATCTGTATTAGACCAGTTTAACAGATGAGGAAACAGAGGCATTCAAGTAAACTTAATTAGGTTTATCTTCAGGTTTAACAGAAGAGATTTATTCTAATTTTAAGAGTCCTGGCCAGGCGTGCGTGGTGGCTCAAGCCTGTAATCCCAGCACTTTGGGAGACTGAGGAGGGCGGATCATGAGGTCAGGAGTTTGCGACCAGCCTGGCCAACATGGTGAAACCCCATCTCAATAAAAATACAAAAATTAGTGAGGCACGGTATCAGGCGCCTGTAATCCCAGCTACTCCTTGAGGGAGGCAGAGGTTGCAGTGAGCCAAGATCACAACACTGCACTCCAGCCTAGGCGACAGAATGAGACTGTCAAAAAACACAAAATGCAAAAAACAAGAGTCCCTTGGCTAATTCTCTTCCCATGTTTCCTTACTTACTGTGTATGCCAATTTTTTTTTTTACTGGAAATAATCTTTCACCATACAATTCAATGTAAAAAACAAAATGTAAATGTCTAGATGAAGTAATATTTAGTTTGAATATGTTTCAGCAAAAGGTCATTAGTCATTCAACAAGTTCATATACCTCCTTAATAAATCCTTCCTTGTTTTGATAGAGCAAAGTAGTGAGGGAAACTGGGGGTCTTATGGTACCTAAAACAAGGGAAGGAAATCCATGAGGATGGGGAAGTGGAGTAAGGTACACAAAAGTAATGAATATGGAATACTAATCTGTGTCTAGCTGTAATTGACTGTTCTTTTAGTTGGGCTGGTGTCATTAGAACTCTGAAGGGTAATTTGTCATACAACTGCAAATACAGGCATCTCTTTTGCATAATTTATGAACTTTAATTAAATACAATGTTTATTCGATTTTCTTAAACTCAGTTTTTAATGGAGGCAGGGTTATATTATAGTGTAATGTCTGAGCCACAGAAATCTAGTCTTAAAATATGTCCATAACCTAGCATAACTAAATGTTGTGGATATGCTTCAATGTAACAACTTTTACACTACCAACAAAATACCTTAAAGTAGAAAATTTATAAAGCGTGCTCCATTCCCTTAATATATGTTAGAAATCATGGTGCATAAGCAGAAGTTGAAAGCATTCAGGGACTGTAGCTTGGATTTTGGTGTAAAGCAAAAGGAAGGCTCCATGCCCCTGAAGGAAGGTACAGCATGAAGTTTGAAATTAGACTCACCAGGCATAGGGTTTGTGTGACCTTCTGAAAATCACTTTACATCTCTGAACCACAGATTCATAATGATGAGTCATGAGAATGAAGTAAAATAATGCATGTAAAATGTCTATTTCAATGTCTGGTACATAACACAGACATTCATGATGCAGTAGCTCTTATTGCAATTCCTTAAATGTTTATTATATTTTCTCTGCCTTTGAATCTCAATTTGCATGTGCTCAGAAAATTATTATATATTTAAAAAACTAACTTAGTTTCTAAAATGTTGTGTGTAAGGTGATTTGTGGTATTTAAATACATATGACAAATGCCATAGTCCACACTTACCTGATTTTCAGCCTTAGAATCACTTAGAAAATGACTTGATGCTTGAAAGTGCAGCAGGCATTTTGTAACCATGAGACCATACACATGAGAACAAAAGATATCTAATAATAGTGGAACAAAAAGACTGAGAGAGCCTGGGATTCTGATGGAATTATTGAGCCATTATTTTAGTGCTGGACTGATGATCTCTGCACACCTTGTTGTATTAGAAAGGGAAACCTCTATTTGTTTCAGTCACTCTATTTGTTTAATTCTTGTTATATTAGAAAAGTAAACCTCTATTTGTTTAAGTAACTGTAGCTTAATTTATGATACTTGCAGATAAATGCGTTCTGGTCAATTAATAAAGACTAAACAATCCTGAATGAGAAAAGGAGAGTACCCGAGACAGATGAATCAGCTGACAGGATGGAGTATGCTTGTCACTAAATAGAAACTAGGAGCATTAAAACTCGTGGGAGTGGAGTGGCCAGAGGATCTTGTAAGAGCGATAACATCTAGCATTCAATGCTTTAGTAGCCAGAGGCTGCTAAATTCCATGCATTTAATGCTTTAGTGGCCAGAGTCTCTGGTAAGAACTGTGTTGTGTTCTTAGACCTTGCAATGCAGGATTGTTTTTAGTAAAGTCTGTTAATCTTATTACTATTTTATGAGTGGAATCTTGTGGAAATTAGAGAAGGGTTAAATTTCTCATCTGGATCAAAAAGGACATAACAGAGGCAGCACATGTAGGAGTAGGAGTCGCAAGGTCAAGTTGAATTTAGGAACATAAGTTAATGTGGAATTCACAGATATTTTGGGGTAAGCTCTAGGCTTGCAGGTTGTAGTATCCAGAGTTGGAGTTTGAACCAATTTCGCTTGGGTATTTGGGGTTGGAAGGCTTCTGGCTGCATTTGATTTGTGTATCTTTAATCCAATGACTTTACAGTAAATTGGCCAAATCAAAGAATCTTAATAGTATACCTTTACCACTAATATATCAGAATGCTTTAAAACACTTTTTGTTTTTCCTCTTGTAAATAGAGGAAAATCTGAAGATAAAATAGGGAATTCATTCTTGTGAGTCATACTACATAAAAATATATACAACAAAGGATGCCATTTATGCTAGATACTATATATTAGTTCAGATAACCTGTATTCCACCGTTTCTTCCAAGAGGAGAGGTTGAAAAGTGAAAACTACTTTTCCTAGATTCCCCTGCAGCTAGGGCTTTGGCTGTAAATTCAATTTTGCCAATTAATGTACCCAATAGAGATTTGAATCAATTCTTATGAATCTTAAGAATTTCAGTGAATCTGATGAAGACATTTTGGTTATACACCATATTTCTTGGAGTAGTTATTTTTAAAGGTTATTTAGATATATCTTAATTATGAAGCCATTATTGTCCCTGAACACTCTGGAAGCTAGAGAATGAATACTAGAATTACTCTACTTTCAAGGCTCCTATCTCCACATTCAGAATAATATTATATCAGAAGTTACAATGTGTTAGGCATATATTTTTAACCAGTCTTTTGATTTCTGCTTTATAGTTGAGGACAATTAGGCTCAGAGCTATGAGAAACTCACTGAAGGTCATACAGCTAGATGTTAGTTCCAAAATTTAAACACAGGGCTTAACACTGATTTTTCATGTTCCTGTTTCATAAACACAAACACGAGATACGTAAGTGAACAAAGCAGAACAGAGTTCCTGACCATTCAATGCTTACATTCTATGGGGGAAGATGAAATAAATAAATATAAGTGCTAGGAAGGAAAATCATGGTAAAGAGGCTGCAAAGGGATGGGGCAAGGGGTGTGTGTGTGTGTTATATGAGGTGGCAAGGGAGGGCTTCCTTGATAAGGTGTCACTTCAGCAGAGACCTGAAGGCAGTGAGGGAGTGAGCGATGTACATATCAGGACAACAGCGCTCAAAGCAGAAGAGAATGCCCAGTGGGAAGAAAATGTTCAATGTGTGGTTCTGAGAGGTAGAAAATACGAACAGTATGAAAACATACACTTTCTTAGTTGTCTGATTTCTCCCCTTTAATTTTAGAATTCTTTTCCCCTTACTCTACTATAACCCAACCCTCACTCACAAAGTTGAAAAATTATTTTATATCATCTTTATATATATTTAAAATTTCCTGGGCATCAGTGACCTACAATTGTGTTAATTACTTGGTCTTCCTTTCATAGTAAAACAGAAAAGCAGTCTAGAGACGTCACAACCAGAACATCAATTAAACATATATTAGATTCCTAGAGCTGCTGTAACAAATTGCCACCAACTCTGTGGCGTGGAACAAGAGAAATTTATTTTCTAATAGTTCTGGTGGCCAAAAATCTGAAATCAAGGTGTCAGCAGAACCACGCTCCCCCTGAAATTTCTAGGAAAGCGTCTTTCCTCGTCTCTTCCTCGCTTCCCATGGCTGCTGGCATCCTTGGCATTCTTTGGCTATAGGAGCATCACTCCAGTCTCTGCCTGTGTCATCACATGTTCTTCCTTCAAGTGTGTCTCTTCTGTGTCTCCAAACCTCCTCCTTCTTATAAAAACACATGTTGTTGCATTTAGGGCCCACACCAATTGAGTATGACCTCATGTTAACTTGATTACATCTGCAAAGACCCTATTACTAAATAAGGTCACTCACATTTATAGGTTCCAGGGGACATGAAGGTGGGGGACTCTATTCAATACAGGAGGGAAATCTCAAGTATAAACTGCCTTTCAGTTCAATGGAAATTCAATTCTATTTACCCCAATACAGGAAGGAAATTCGATTCGACCCAATACAGGAGGGAAATCTCAAACTGCCTTTCAGTTAAATGGAAATCATCTCTTTCATCCCATCCCCAACCTCAAACACATAAATTGATTCACTTAAAGTCTTTCATCTATAGCAAGAGTCAGCAAACTTTTTTCTGTACAGGACCAGATAGTAAATATCTTAGGTCTTGGGGGCCATTAACTCTGCTGTTGAAGTGTGAAAGCAGCCACAGACAATACATATACACATGAGCAAGGCTGTTTTCTAATTAAACTTTATTTGCAAAACAGGCTGCAGGCTAGATTTGGCTTTGGGCTTTAGTTTGCCAACTCCTGATGTATAGCACTGAGAAATTTCTAAAAAAGAAAAGAGAAATACATACAGCTATCTAAATTCCTTTGAACTTTAGTAAAGAGTCCAGTGAAACTTTGGTTTAATTGTAGATCAGAAGAAAATGAAATTTATAACTTTTCCAAGAAATTAAATTTACTGATTTGAATAACTCTTGCCTTTCCCTTTCTATCTCAGCTATTGAAGAGCACTAAAATGGGAGAAAAGAGAAAGGAGAAGTTTAGGTGTGCCAGGCATATTGGAGTTAAAGTGCTAGCTGAATATTACTGTGAACACAATGTGGTTTGTAGCATTTTACAGTGAAATAAATGTTGAAGCCATTCCAGGAAATACTGTAACAGTCATACGGGGTAACCAAGTAGTGCCAATTTAGTCAAGTAAAAATAGTGCACTGGAGTACAATTTAATATATGATGGAAGATATTCATGAACTTGGAAGTCTGGTTGTGACCATGATGATTAGATCCCAGAGAAACCTAAGGGACTTGACTCAATACTTGAAAAGATGGAAAAGAGCAGGATTGCCTTCGTGAATAACCAGCACTCCTATTGATTGTGCCATCTAGTCCATGACAAGAAATGCTGACACAAAACAAAGTAGAGATCCTTAAACAGCATTCAACAGTGAGAATGGTACTTAGAGAAAGAGGGTTTTACCTTTGGAGAATGACACGCCACTGAATGGCCTGACGTGAGAAGGCACTAGTAGGATATCTGCAGGGGAAGGCAGCGGAAAGGGGAGAAACCTACTGTGTAGACTGCTATACAACTGTGGTACCCCAAGAGTCTAGCAAAAAGTGGAATTTAGGAGAAACGAAGTCTTCAAGATCCAGGGACATTCTCCTCATGGCAGCGGCAGCCTCGGTGAGGGAACACGTGCCCCTTTGAGGTTGTTTCTTTGTCTGGCTGATCCTGAGACTCTCATCAGTACAAATGAAGACAGATGGCAGCTTGATATACTTCCTCATTTCAAAGTGATGCAGAGTATATAGATGATGTCATTGCCAGGTCTGATTTAGAAAATTCACATGGGACAAATGGGACTATTTCTCTCTCTCTCTCTCTCTTTTTTTTTTTTTTTTTGAGTCAAGGTTTTACTCATTCGCCTAGGCTGGAGGGCAGTGGTGTGATCATGGCTCACTGCAGCCTCAACCTCCTGACCTCACGTGATCCTCCCACTTCAGCCTCCCCAGTAGCTGGAACTACAGATGCATACCACCACACCTGGCTAATTTTTGTATTTCTGGTAGAGATGGGGTTTCGCCATGTTGTCCAGGCCAGTCTCGAGCCCCTGGGCTCAAGCAGTCTTCCCACCTCAGCCTGCCAACGTGCTGGGATTACAGGCGTGAACCACTGTGCCTGACCAGATGAGGCTATTCTCTAGTGGTAGACATTACTTGTTGTCAGTGGAGCTGAGAGTTCTCACTCCATGGAATATGCTAGCTGGTTTGTGAAAATATTTTCCATCTAGGCTTCCTCCCACTGATAAGTGGGCAATGTGAGCCTTGAACTGAATATATGTGATTAGTGCTTGGGGCTGAGAATAAAGTAATTACTTGTGTATTAGAACTGGAAGTATGCATCAGAACATGGACAAAGGCAAATAATCTTGCTCTTAGTGTTTGATTGGTAAAATGACACAGATAACCCATGATGAATGAATATGTTAAAGAGAAGTGCAAAAGTATCATAGGAAGAATGGCAAGGACTGGAAGTCTAATCAAATCCAGATGGAATGTGATAAAAAGTGGTTCCCTAATGATTGTTACTGTTACATCTGGAGGACTACTCTTGGAACATGAAGGATGGGAGAAGTAAGCCAGAGACAAGAAGCGAGCCTGAAGAATATGGAATTGAGTGGGTGTCACCAGCTCAGCCCATTAGCAGGGGTGCTCTGAGCAGCTGGCAGGAGCATTCCCACCCATAGGCTGGCATACTGACATAGCATAACTGTTATGAAATCTATTAATTGTGCTAAGTACTTTATGTCATAACATCATTCAATCCTGGCAAAGCCTCAGGTGATTATTATCATCCCCACATTACACTTGGGTTGGCCATGCCTCAGCAAGGTTAAATGATTTAACTGCTACTTACAGCTAGTTAGTGGCAGAGCTGGGGCTTCAGCCAAGTTTGTCTGAAATGAAAGAGCATGCCCTTGGCTCCTTGTTCTGTTGCCTCTTCCATACGTTTCCCTCCTGCAGGTGGGATATTGGGCCATCACTGATTGATCCCGCTAGCCTTTCACACCATTCAACTCACATCTTTGGCTTTTTACTCTGTACCTGTCAGCTGTGTTGGTTGGAGCAGATCAAACTGCTGTACCAAATAGACCCGAAAGCATAATGCCTCGAACACAACAGAAGATGTCACACGTTTAGTACAGTCCCCACCCCAATAAATATTAGCTATTTATTATTACATACCTGACACACTTTCCTAAAGATATCTCTGTGACATAAACATTATCCTCATTGTACAGAGGAGAAAACTGAGGTCCCACAGCAAGTAAATGGCAGAGCAGGGACTGGAATCCCAAGCCCATGCTCCTAACCACTGAACAATCCCTTCTCATAAGTTAAGTGGAGGAAATAATTGGCCTCTGGCATGAGAGAACTGAGCTCTTTACACTCTATTTAAATGTTTTCCATGTTAATTAGATCTAAAATGTAACTGTCAGTATTATTCTCCATTTTCCATCCAACCTGGGTCTGAAGAAAGGCAGTCTGCCTTCAGTTAATTGTATGGCACCAACAGCCTGCTGGCAAACAGTATGTGCAAATACTTGCTAACACAGACCAAAAGTTTGAACTTGAATACGTTTATTTCCAGGGAAGACTTTTAAAAATACTTCCCTTTAGAGAGTAACCACAAGACAAGGTTATACTTTAAGAAAACAAGTTGAAGTAGAGAAGATAGTTTTTTAAAAATATTATTTTACTTGTTATAAGTCAGAAACCATATGGAATTTCCACTCTTGCATAGCTCGTAAATGACTTTGCCTGGTTTTCTTGAAACTTGACCCTCCAAACTCCAAACTCAGCAAAGTCGAAAGATGAGTTGGTATCTGGAATTGATATTCTACAGGCCAGCCTCTTACACAAGGCAAGTTGTTCAGGAAGGAAGGGAGACTTAAAGATTGGGGGGAATGAGACATCCTTTTCAGCCATCACATTTTGACCTGATCTTACCTCTCAAAGCCCTAACATTTCTGTTTCTGGACTAGAAAAGTACTCCTCTTGTCATTTACTTTTGCTATTTTTCGAGGAAATGAGGACAATTAGTGTATTCTTCTAGGAGCATTTTTATGCCATGATATGTATACAAAGCAGGCAATTGAACAGAAACATAGGGGCACCTGGGGCGTCTGATTACTTGGTACCATTTGGTTTAATATTTTTAGGTATTTGGCAGAGTGCGGTGGCTCACACCTATAATCCTAGCATTTTGGGATGCCAAGGCAGGTGGGTCACTTGAGCTGAGGAGTTCAAGACCAGCCTGGGCAACATGGCGAAATCCTGTCTCTACAAAAAAATACAAAAAATTAGCCGGGTGTGGTGGCAGCGCCTGTGGTCCCAGCTACTTGAAAGGCTGAGACAGGAGGATGGCTTAAGCTGGAAGAGGGCAGGGGATAGAGTGTCAGTGAGCCAAGATCACACCACTATACTCCAGCCTGGGCAACACAGCGAGACTCTGTCTCAAACAACAATAACAACAACGTTTTTAGGTGTTTATTAAATGTTTATTTAACAGTGGTGTGGTTGTGACTAAAAGGAGTAATTTTTGTTTTTCATGTAGTAATAATTTCTACTTTCCCAGAAGCAGGAGCAATATACATTTTGCCAGTTACAAAAGAAAGCTGTGGAAAGTAGAGGTAGTTGGCATATATTTCATCTCTCTCTCTCTCTCTCACACACACACACACACACACACACGTATGTTTCTGTGATACTTGAGTGAATCTTTGTGGATTTGTTGGGCTAGCCTGCTCCTCAATCTGGCTCTGAACACCAGGTTTCCCTTGTATGAGTTAGCAATTGCTGAATAACAAACTACCCCAAAATGTAATGGCTTAAAACAACAACTCTTTATTGTTATTCCCTAGTCTATTGGGAGTAGACAGTTGGTAGAACTCTAAGATAAACAGACCTGCCCAGTAGACTAGGGAATAATAAGAAATAGTTTTGTTTGTTTGTTTGTTTTTGAGACAGAATTTCACTCTTGTCGCCCAGGCTGGAGCGCAATGGCGCGATCTCAGCTCACTGCAACCTCCGCCTCAAAGGTTCAAGCAATTCTCCTGCCTCAGCCTCCCAGTAGCTGGGATTACAGGTGGCTGCCACCATGCCAGGCTAATTTTTGTATTTTTAGTAGAGATGGGGTTTCGCCTTGTTGGCCAGGTTGGTCTGGAACTCCTGACCTCAGGTGATTCACCTGCTTCGGCCTCCCAAAATGTTAGGATTACAGGCGTGAGCCACCATGCCTGGCCAAGAGTTGTTGTTTTAAGGGCTGTGCTTTACTAATTTAGCTGGGCTTGTTCATGTGTTTTCTGTTATCTGGTTGAGGAGGGTTTCTCCTGGCATGAATTTACTCTACTCTAAGTAGTCTCTCTCATCTTCCAGTTGGCTAACCCAGACCGTTTCTCAGGGTTGAGGCAGGAATCCAAAGATGAGAAAACTGAAGCACATGGGTTCTCTTGTGGTCTGGCTTCAAACTGATGTCATCGTTTCTGCTGTATTCTATTAACCAGAGCAAGTCACAAAGCCAGCTGGGTTTTAGAGGTGAGGAAATAGACTCTAGCAGCTGACAGGAAGAACTGCAATGAGCATGGATAAATGAGGTGAGTAGAGAATAGGAGCCATGTTTATGATCAATCTAGCATAGTCTGTAACTGTGAAATCATGACGTGAATAGAGTTTGTCTTTGGTAAGTCACTTTTTCCTTTTTTATAGTATATGTTAGTGGAAAGATGGGTGGATTTGGGGTCAAGGACCCAGGGTTAAGTCTAAGCTCTGCTTTTGTCTTTGGCAAATCATTTTGCTCTCTAAGCGTGAATTTGTTTGTCTTTAAAATGGCATGATGACATTTGTCTACCTGTCTTCTAAATTGTTTTGCTGTATAAATTCTTGTGTTTAATAAGTAAGGTGAAAAAGACTCTCCTCCTTAGCTATTCAGAGCCTTTATGGTAGTTCTTGGCTGCTGAAGCCCCATCCACCACCACCGCCACCATCTTGTCTCAACTCATGCAAATATCTTCTGTTCCCCTTAGGTTTGCTTCTCCAGTCTCTTCTCCCACCCGGATCTGGACCTTCCTCAATTCTCACTTTATTTCCCCGTCAAATGTGAACTCTTTGTTTTTCTTGCTTTAAAATTGTGTAGCTAATTTGATAAATGACTTCAACCAAGATTGATATTGTTTCTAGATGAAACTGGTATTTTTGCATCAGCCTACTGAAAAAATCAGCTATGTCCATGCTTCTGTTAAGCTGCCCTAGATTTGCAAAGCACTTTCCGTGTGCCTCTTCAATAGTTATCACCATTTCTGGAGCCCTGATAAGGGCTTCAGATACATTTTCCTCATAATCTTGACCAAAAGTCAAGAGCCTCAGCCCTGCCACTGACGAGCATTGTGATTTTAGGCGCATCACTTCCCTTTACACTTATTTTTTTCTTACCTTTAAACAGGGAAAATTTGATAAACTGATCTTGAGAGGCCTCTCAAACACTTGAACTTATGACATTCTAGAATATTTACAAAATAAAACATGGAGAATCCAGTATTGTTTTGAATATTTCTTTATTTTGTAGTTTAGCAAGTCAAGTATTTTGTAGCCAATGATGTCTTAGAAAAGAGGTAATTATAATCATAATTAAAACAACAAATATAAGTAAGCCTAAATCCCTTCTTGGCAAGAGGTTGTTTTTTATAAAAATCATCTCATCTCTATTTTGCTATGCTGATATCATTTGAAGAGTTTTTATTCTGTAATCAATGGTAATATCTTAGATGAGAAATATGATTTATGTAATAGAATGGATGATAGAAAGAGAAAGGTGAGAAAGGAACGAGAGAAGGCAAGAAACTAACACTAACAACTCCTATTGTGTGCATAGTAAAAAATGATTGCAGAAATAAGACCCTTGGCAGAGATCGCTAGGTATTCTCCAAATTCTGGGTTCCTTTCTTCCTGGGCACTCGGGCAGGTCATGTCTCTCAGCTTTCTGTAGATGGCTGTGTCTCTGTGCCTGAGTACCAGCTGATGGGATGTGAGTGGAAGTGGTGTCCCATCTCCTGTTCTGACTTCCAGAAGCCTCTCAAATATGCTCCTTCCCGTTTTGCCTGCTTCCAGCTTCCCTGGGTGAAAATGATGCCTAGGCGACCTTGAAAGTCCTGTGTTGATGACCGCAGAACCGCCATCAACCTGTTCCCCTGAAGCAGAGACGTGCTGCTGATGAGGCACACCTGCCTTGCCCTGCAAGGGGAGCGAGAAGAAAACCTGCATAGTGTTTGAATCATTCTGCACTTTGCAGTCCGTTTGTTACAGGAGTTTAACATCCTCCAATTAATACACAACATTAATCTTCCAATCATTCCTATGAGGTAGATACTCTTTATTTTTAGAGAGGAAAAACTGAGGCCCCAAATGAGATGGGGACTTTCTCAGGTTATGCAAGTGGCAGAACAAGAGTCAAACTGGGGTCACTTCAACTCCCCTCATACTACAAACATTTCTTTCATGCATCGAGATTACCAGAATTTTAATGTAGAAATTTTCATCATACTTCTACATGTTGGGCAAAGATGTTGAAAGATAGTCATTCCCACATCATTCTGTGTCCAATATGAGCAAGAGGCAATGTGCCACAATGGGGTTAGGTTCTGACAGAATCTAGAAAAGTCATTTAACTTCTAAGGGCCCGAGCTTTCCAATCCAGATAATTAAAGTAAAAATTAAAATAGAAAACTGGCCGGGCGCGGTGGCTCACGCCTGTAATCCCAGCACTTTGGGAGGCTGATGCAGGCGTATCACGAGGTCAGGAGATCGAGACCATCCTGGCTAACATGGTGAAACCCCGTCTCTACTAAAAAATACAAAAAATTAGCCAGGCGAGGTGGCGGGTGCCTGTAGTCCCAGCTACTCCAGCTACTCAGGGAGGCTGAGGCAGGAGAATGGCGTAAACCCGGGAGGCGGAGCTTGCGGTGAGCTGAGATCGCGCCACGGCACTCCAGCCAGGGCGATAGAGGGCGATTCCGTCTCAAAAAAAAAAAAAAAAAAAAAAAAAAAAGATAGAAAACCAGAGTTTCCTAAGACTGACTGGTAAGCCAGTTTCCATTCCTATTTCCCTTTCCTTAAAACAATTAAGTCCAACTCAGTCTTAAAAAGTTGTCCCATTCTGAGGCATAAAAACCTTCAAAAAGTGGGATTGAGTATTAAAATAAAGCATGTTAAGCACTTGCATAGTGCCTAGCATATAATAGGTGCTCAATAAAATCACAATCTTTTAAATAAGGCAAAATTGGCCCTTATGAATACAGTGTTTGTGTACTATGTTCAGACTTGCTCAAGCATTCTGGATTTCCTTTTCTTGCATTTATCTATTGGGATGGGATTTGCCTTATGATTAGCATATGTTATAAGCATCTTGGTCTGTTTTTCAGGAAAAGGAGGTAATTTGGGCTGCAGGCATGTTCTCATTAGAGAAAATGAGGGCAGTTAATGGTTAGTGTTCAAGAACAGCAAAGCTCTTTCAGTTGCTTAGCAACTGAAGCTAAGGGGTGGGCAGACACTGTGTGAACAGTGGGGAAGAGAGAAGCAGGGAGGAGTGTAAAAATGAATTCAATGTCCGGCTCACTCCCAGGTGGGTGAAAAGTGATTTATATAGTTCTGGTATTTATAGCTATTTATTTGTTACATGACTGGAAATTTTAATGAAATATTTTGAAATTCAGCAGTGGTAAGTCACAGTGGACATTTATTGCTCTAATGCAGGGGAAATGTAAACTGTTTATTTAACACGTTGATTGCAAATGAAATATGGAAATGGTTTAGAAGTCATCTAGCTTTGGAAATCCGTCAGGCTGCACAGACACTACTGCCACCGTGTGGACAATGCGGGGAGCCTAGCGGGAGCTGAGGGATGGGTATGAGAAGCTCCATCTCTGAGGCCTTCCGATGGTTTTGCTCATGTGCCCCTGAAAATAATTTTGAAAACTTTTAAGTTGATATGTAAACATTTTAATTATAAGTTTAAATGGTTGTAAAGAATATAATCTCCTATGGTTTATGAATATTGACATTTCAAAATAAAATTGCTCTATTTCTCCTTTAAATGTATAGAAGGGAATTTAAATACCAGAGGGATTTGATATTCACCAGCAGCTATTTTTAAATTACATAAAAAAGCTTTTTATAATGGGTAGTTTTCACATAATTCCTTTTTCTCCTTGGACTTACATTTGAATTCCATTTCCCCAACAGACTTAAATTCTGTTTTACACACATTTATGTTTTAATATATAATGCTATATTTAATATTATGTATATATAAAATACTATATGTTTCTCTGTAACAAAATAAATATATAAGTTAAAATTTAAAGTATGATTTTTTCTGTTGACCACAAGGCTTTAGTTATCTACATTTTTAAGTATACAATTGATTGAAACACAAATATGTTAAAATACTTATCAATAGTTATTAAACATTAAAAAATAATACTTTAGATATACGAGGCTTTAAAAAATTAGTTTACATATCCATGATGAATATTCATATTGCTAGAATGAGACAAGGGTTAGATTGATACTGTTCATATTTATCATTTTTCTCTAGTTGTAAGCCTCAAGAAACTTCACTCACAGAATTAAGAATGGAAGAAATTTTATAAGGTAGCATTAACTGAATTTTTAGAACAATTTCCAAGTTATTTGCCCCAAATGATGTATACTGTTTTAAAAATTTTATTTTATTTTTGAGACAGAGTCTCGCTCCATTGCCCAGGCTGGAGTGCAGTGGTGTGATCCTGGCTCACTGCAACCTCCACCTCCTGGGTTCAAGAGATTCTCCTGCCTCAGCCTCCTGAATATCTGGGATTACAGGCGCCCACGACCAAGCCCGACTAATTTTTGTATTTTTAGTAGAGACGAGATTTTGCCGTTTTGGCCAGGCTGGTCTCGAACTCCTGACCTCAGGTGATCCGCCCGACTCGGCCTCCCCAAGTGCTGGGCTTGTAAGCATGAACCACTGTGCCCAGCCGACTTACACTTTAAATAATTTTCTTTTTTTAATGACCAGTGGACAACCCAATTAGGTTTTGCTTCAAGGTTGTTGACAGCCAACGAATCAGAAACCATGGGACCTGCAGCAGGATTTGGTGCCCAGTCATCAGAATCATTTACTCCTTCAGCACAGACACTAATATTTCAAATCATTCCTGTGATGGATGTTCTAGAGGTTTCTATACCCCAGATAGGGAACCTTTGTAACCTTCAGTTGCATGGGAGATAAGCTCTTCTTTTGCAATGAGAGGGAATATTTAGAGAAAGGGGCGATGGGAACAGAGAACTAGCTTAACAGTTGACCAGAGATTACCTAGGCAAATACATTTTAGAGATGCATACAGATGGAATTTGAAGATATAAATAAATTAATCCCACTAAAATTATCTGTATAGATCTATCCTTTGAAAAGTCTTTCCACACCAATGCTGAAATCACTGGTTTATCCTAAAAGCTTGTCTATAGGAAGCTTTTCATAAGGCTGATGCCAAATGAGCTGCCATGGTAGGGGTTGAGGGGGCATAGTTAAGGTTTCAGTGTCGGATTCACTGAGTTTAAGTAACTATTATTTTGCTATAATAACTTCTGCCTAAAAAACCCCCAAAAAACCAAACCAACAACAAAAGATGGTATTGGAAAATGTTAGCAATGATTTTGAAAGCTCTGATTTTCTAAAATCCCATGTTGGCCATGCTGTGTTGGTCCCCTCACTTATTATTATTAAATTGTGCCAGTCAGGATAGCCTAAATTAGGTTGAGATAGCAAACAACCCCAAAACGCAACAACTTGAAGACAAGTCCTTGTTCATTACAATTTGGCTACAGCTCTGCTTCTTGCCCAAGACAGTAACAGAGCAGCAGCCCCTTTGGAGCATCTTGTTTCTTAGCAGAGAAACAAGATCTTGTAAACCATGAGCAGTCTTTCAAAACTTCTGTTCCAAGGGAAGACACATCATTTCCGTCTAGTTGCTTTAGAAAAAGTAAGTTCATGACTTCTCTTGAGTTCAACATGGTAAGGATGTACAAACTTCCTCCAGGAAGAGATCACAGGTCTTCAAGCCAATGTAATAACTTATCACAAAAATCCAAAATCTAGGAACTGTTGGTAACCACAGTAAACAGATGGTTGTCATTTTCTAAAATGGTTAAAAATACAGTTGACCCTAGAACAACATGGGTTTGAACTGTGTGGGTCCACTTATACGGGAATGATTTTCAACAACGGTTACACCCAGCAAGCCTGCTTCTCCTGCCTCCGCTTCCACCTTCTCCACTTTTTCTGCTTTTGCCACCCCTGAGACAGCAAGACCAACCCCTCTCCTTCCTCTTCTTCAGCCTAGTCAATGTGAAGATGATGAGGATGAAGATCTTTATGATGATCCACTTTCATTTAATGAATAGTAAATACATTTTTTCTTCCTTGTAGTTTTCTTAATGACATTTTCTTTTCTCTAGCCTACTTTATTATAGGAATACAGTATATAATGCATACAACATGCAGAATATGTGCTAATCAACTGTTTATGTTATTGGTAAGGCCTCTGGTCAACAGTAGACTATTAGTAGTTAAGTTTTGGGGAAGTCAGAAGTTACATTTAGATTTTCAACTACATGCAGGTCGCAGCCCCAACCCCTTCATTGTTTAAGGGTCCACTGTATTCATTTAATTTTATAAATTATTCCATCATACAGAAAAGTACAGAGATCAATACAAAAAAGACATGAGAATGTATATCCCCAAATTACCACCTGTTAACATTTGCTATATTTATAGCTTTTTCCAGTCAGCAGTATATATTTTAGACATATCCATGTTGTTACATATAGATCTAGTTATTTCAGTTAAACTATTTAGTAGTAGTACATTATGGAAATAGATCTCAATTTATTTATCCATGTTGTTGGAACTTCAATTTGTTTATATCTTTTGATTGCTGCGAACAATGGCACAGTGAACACCGTTATACCTGTCTCTCTGTGTACGAGAGTTTCTCTAAGATTTATGCCCACAACATAATTGAAAGGCTTCAGAGAGTGGCCTTGTAGGGTTTAAAAAGCAAATTGCTTTTCAAGTTGCAGCTTTAGAAATGGTGGCTCCAAGGGGCCAGAGTTCACAGGAAATAAAACTGTGGCTTTTCTTGGCAGAAGGAAGCCGAGACAGCCTCATAAGCCTCTCCTGGGGCCCTGAGTGGTGAGTAAGGCAGTAAAAAGCTTTCATAGAGCCTGTAAGTGCCGTGGTGACATTGAACTGAGAGCCAGCCGACCTAGAGTGGCCTGGCCTTCCAATGAGGAGGGCCGAGCAAAGCCTAGCCAGGTATTCCAGGTAGTGAATTTGGCGCCCAAGGAAGTTGCCGTGACATCAAAAGGGATAACTGGGGCCAAAGAGCAAAAGGGATAACTGGGGCCAAGGAGCAGAAGGGACAATGTACATCTCAGCTGATGACAATTTGAAGAGGTAAGGACTGAGAACTAGTCTGCCCTTGCTCATGGCTTGATGTGTGACTGTAGGAAGCGGGTTCAGGGCTGTAGTGAAATTGCTGTTGCATCTGTTTTATGCCTTTTCCATTCTAATAGAGCCTGATTTTTGGTCAGGTGTTACCCCTCCTCCCCAGGTCCCAGGAGCCCATGTGCTTCAGTTCCAGGGTAGGTCTAAATGGAATAAAGATAATCCTATCTGGACCTAACTGATGCAGAAACGGGTATGGAACCCAGTTTGGACCATTAAGGATTGAGGAAAGACTTACTGGGGAACTCTGAAAAAGTTCTTACCCCTCTGGAAGAACTTTCGTAAGTTGTTTTCTTCTCTTCCTTTGAACTTGGCTTGTGTAGAACCATCATGGCTGCAACCTGCAGATTAAACTGACATATGGAGCAAAGCAGAACCAAATGAACTGGAGCTGAAATGAGCTGGAGTCCTTGCCCTACCTCTGTGCTTTTAGTGAGGTAAGCCAACAATGCCCCTTATTGTTTAAGCCTGTTTGAATTATGTTTTCAAATACTTGCCACTGAAAGTACTTCAACTGCCTCTAGAGAGTTTCAGGGAGTTGTGTGTAGAGTTGGGGCTGAACTGACTGAGAATAATTTCTGCCGAAGATAGAATGAGGGCTTAAAATAGAAATTAATTTCAATGCCAGAAATACACACACACACACACATATATGTGTATATACATACACATATATATTTGCCTGGTTCTAATATGCATGTATGCTTTGCCTGGTTCTAATATGCATGTATGTCAGTTGTCATGGGTTAAATAATATCGGTCTTCTAATAACATGGTTCAGATTTTAGTTACTATAATACCCTCTCTACATAAATAACAGATGCCCATCATGACCAACAAGCAATCATGTCATTTATTTCAAAGTCTGTTGTTGATGCACAAAGTCTCTCTTCATGTAGATAGCAAAGCATGGAGTAATGTTGCCTCTTTGTTTCCTGGTGATAGACACATGACATTTAATAAAATGAATAATCAGAAGATAGAGTTGGCCAGTAAAGACGAAAGTGAAGCACCATATGAGAAACTGTAGATATGCAGTTATGGAAACTTAATGAGGGTGAATGTATCAACCTGTGAGGCAAATGGCTGTGATGAAAACAATGAAGGTGTCCCAGAGAAAGAGATGTCTGCAAAAACTATCCATTAAATGAACTCTTGGAGATATTTCTGCAATCAAAAGTGCAAAAGATAAAATGTAGGAAGCTGATCCAAACTTAGAAAGGAACATGACAATTCCCCAAGGCATAGAAAAGATGTTCAGTACTTATCATAAGTTATATGTTGATGAGAAGGTAAGTGCTCTTCAAGCTGCTCTTGATAAGTTTTTACAAAGAAATAAAACACTTTAATTTTCAATCTAATATTAAGAATTATATACTAAATAAATATTAGTTTTAATATCTTTTCATTTCTCTATAGCCAACAGTAAGAGAATTTTTAATATCTTGATAAAAATTTAAGAGGTCACAGAACACTTGCAATTATGCATGCATGCTTTTGCAGCAGTCACTTGGCTTAAAATGCCTCCCACCTAGCAATCTAATAGGCATCTTTCAAGACCAGTTCAAATGTGAAGACTGCTTTGCACACTTTCAGTTTGCATGATTGTTTTTATGGTCTTGCAGTACTGTGTAAAGAGAGGACTGTCTGCATAATAAAATTACAACTTCCTGCACATACAAGTGTGTTGTCTATAAAATTCATACAATCCGAGAATTGTATGGATGGGTTTGCATGGACTACACCTATCACATTCTGTTAAAACAATTTGTCTTAGTTTGGTAAGTGGCATAGCATAGGGGTGAGTGTGCAGGACTGGGATATTTGGAGTTTTGTGCTCTGGTCTCAGCTTTGTGGTTAAATTACTGTATAATGCAGGACAAGTTACTTAATTTCCTTGCTTCTATTTCCTCCCTGTAAAATAGGTGCACAAATAAGACAATTTTTAAAGTTCCATTGGGCATTAAGTTTCTAGAGTTCTCTACCGTTATTAAAGAGAGAAAAAGAGGGTAGAATGCCCTCCCACCAAGGGTTCTTCTGTTTGCATAGGAACCATGAATGTTTATTGAGTAAATAAATAATTAGCATGACTATGGTGCAGTAGGGCTATGCATAAAATGTTTGATTTTGGTGAGAAGCTTCTGTTTATTGTACTCACTATTTTCATGTTGCCATTGCATATTAAACCACAGCTACTCTAATAAGTCAGGGTGCACTATTATGTATCCTTTTCAGCATGTTGACTATTTGTTCATATACTAAGCCTAATGCTGGGCCCTAGATGAGAAAAAGTGAATTCTTGCCTTGAAGGATCTCACAATGGGGTGAGGAAAACAACTTCTTTCTGAAGGATGGGCATTTGAAATGGGTTTGGGAAGATGCATATGAGGTAGCCTGACAGAGGAAGAGAAATGGGGGTGGCAGGGCATGTTAGAAAAAGGGAATGGCTGGGGCTAAGGCATGGATGAATAAAATAAGATGAAGAATGTGATCACCAAGAGTAGAGTGACAGGATGGGCACAGGAGTGGGGAGAAGAAGGGAGTAGAGGTGGGAGATAGCACTGCAGGGTTCTGTGTAGAAATTAGAAAACACTCTAGGTATTTCTAACAGGAAGGTTCTAATACAGGGAATTAGGTGCTTACACAAGTAGGAGGGAAGGAAAAGTGGAAATTAAGGGGCTGTTGTGAAGTGTTTTTGGATTGTGCCACCATGGCTGCTACTCAGAGGATGGGGCGAATGCTGCTGCTGCACGATGGCTGGCAACAGTGTAAAACCACTGCCAGTGTCACAACTGATACACAGTCCTGGACTAGACAGTAGAATAAAGCATGGCTGCTGCAAAAACTGAGCCTGCTGCAATTTGTGCATGAATTGCTTCTACTGTAAGAGGGAGAACAGCCTTAGCTTCCTTTCTACCTACCAAATCTTGCATGAGTCTATTTTACTAACAAAATCATCTGTAGCAAGGGAATGTGGGAAATGTAGTTGCCTACCTTGTTGCCCCTGTGATTAAAAAAACTTAGAAAAGGAGTGAAAATCAATGCTGAGGGTCAACAGGCAATATCTTGCATAGCTGGCAGGCAAGTTGAGAGCCAAGGTAGACTCTGTAGGAACTAGAAAGGCATGCTTAAGAGGAAAACACTGCATGTCATGCCACTAAAGTTTAAATGCAGAGGCCAGGGGTGGTGGCTCACGCCTGTAATCGTAGCACTTTGGGAGCCCGAGGTAGTCAGATCACAAGGTCAGGAGTTCGAGACCAGCCTGACCAACATGGTGAAACCCCGTCTCTACTAAAAATACAAAAATTAGCCGGACGTGGTGGTGCGCGCCTGTAGTCCCAACTACTCAGGAGGCTGAGGCAGGAGAATTGCTGGAACCCGGGAGGTGGAGGCTGCAGTGAGCCGAGATCATGCCATTGCACTCCTGCCTGGGCAATAAAGCGAGACTCCATCTCAAAAAAAAAAAAAAGTTTAAATGCACAATTATCATGATTAATTTTGTTTGATGAACATTGGTGATGCTGTGGCGGTCATTCTAAACTAAAACCAACCAACAAAAACAAACAAAACAAACAAGCTATGTACGCGGAACCGTGCAATGAAAGAGCCCTCTAAGGTTTTTAAAAAACAATGTTTGTGCTAAGTCATCCATCCCATATTCTTCCCCCCAACTTTGTATTGGGTACACATTTTGTGGTGGGTATGGTGAATACGGATATAAGTTACCTAGGGGCTCTGCCCTTACGAAGCTAATATTGTTTTTCTTTTCAGTAAAGAGCAAGCAAATTTTAGGGGTTGTTGAGGGGATTCTTTGCTTCTTGGAGTATCTTCTGCTGCTTGTAAGATAGTCTAAGAAAAAATGGTCTCATAATCAAACCAGTTAAAAAACTTGAATGTATATTTCCTCTTATAAGTTTATGTCTCTAATCTTACAGTAAAAAAAAACTGTTTTACCAGTATTATCCACTTTTGATTCCTACTATTAGGAATATTGAGTTAATATCTTAATATTAAGAATATTAAGCCGGGCGCGGTGGCTCAAGCCTGTAATCCCAGCACTTTGGGAGGCCGAGACGGGCGGATCACGAGGTCAGGAGATCGAGACCATCCTGGCTAACACAGTGAAACCCCGTCTCTACTAAAAATACAAAAAAACTAGCCAGGCGAGGTGGCGGGCGCCTGTAGTCCCAGCTACTCCGGAGGCTGAGGCAGGAGAATGGCGAAAACCCGGGAGGCGGAGCTTGCAGTGAGCTGAGATCCGGCCACTGCACTCCAGCCGGGCCACAGAGCAAGACTCCGTCTCAAAAAAAAAAAATAAAAATAAAATAAAAAAAAAAATAAAGAATATTGAGTTCTTCAGAGCACAGTGGGGGCAAGACTGGATGTTTCTACATTAATAGAAGAGACAGTCAAATTAAAGACTACCAGTGGATTAGTTACAAAAAGAGGATTTTGATGTAAGAGAATGAAAATCAGAAAATAATTTTAGCTTTGGGTATGATTTATTAATTTCAGAAGCATTTTCGGGTAGAAAAGGACATCAAATTAATCAAACTGATTTTCACACTAAAAACAAATCGATAGCTGTCAAAAGTTACTCTGATAAGTGTGAAATATGGAGTGCCGTAACTGCAAATCCTGGACAATGGCAGCTTGTAACTATTGTAACAGGAGATTGAATGGGAAGCTTGGCTATATCACCTAGTCACAGGAAATGCTGCATTCCAAAGGTGTTGGACTCTGCAGGATTGATGGAGGAAGTTTTACAAAACTAGTGAACCAAGTATTGAATGCGTTCACCTACAAGTCTGTGAAAGGGTTGAAGGGATGGAAAAAGAAATGGATTTAGTGAGGATCTCTTTGAAGTTATGCTGTAATTCTTCGTTTCTGCCACTTACGAGCCAATAAGGGGAGGTGTTCAGGGTGATGCTTCTCTCTCACCTCTTTCCTGCAGTGAGAGGTATGCTCTGGTGTCTGACTCACCTAGGGGACCTAAGGGAGATGAGTGGGCCAGCAGCTTTGGCAGTGGAGGGAGGGAGAAGCCTGTGTGTTGGCTGGGTTTTCTCTCCTAGAATCAAGGTAAAGATCACTGCATGTGGTTGATAAGAGATAGGGCCTGTATTAGTCCATTTGCATGCTGCTGATAAAGATGAACCTGAGACCGGGTAATTTACAAAGGAAAAAGAGGTTGAATGGACTCACAGTTCCATGTGTCTGGGGAGGCCTCACAATCATGGCAGAAGGCGAGAGGCACGCCTTACATGGCAGCAGCCAAAGGGGATGAGAGCCAAGTGAAAGGGGTTTCCTCTTATAAAACCATCAGATTTCATGAAACTTATTCTCTACCACGAGTACAGTATGGGGGAAACCACCACCATGATTCCGTTAACCACACTGGGGCCAAACTAGGACCATTCAAAATCCTGCCCAAGGGTCTGTGCGGAATGGGCAGCAGGAGAACCAGCAGCAGAGGGAGGGCTGCAGCTGGAAGAATATGTATTGCTTGCATCACAGTTCAGGCAAATGCTCTCAAGATGAGGCCTTTGAAGAATTCTCCATGTGAATCAGCTCAAACATCTCCAAGTGTCACCTCAGAATTTAGCAGGGGAGTCTGACAACAGTGCAACATAGATCACTCCGGGGATATAAAGAGCTAGGGGACATCAGATTAAGTCTGCTTGCAGGTCAATTTAAAAGTGAGGGCTAACGATAGAAATTGGCTTTCAGTGAAAGGTGGGCATTAGCTACACTGAGAAGCATTTGACTTAATGGATGGCACAAGAAGTTGAGGGGTGGTCTGCATTTACCTGTGATTCCTAGATTGGATAAACATCAGAATCATCTGGAAGCTCCAAACCTACAGAGATTGGGACTTAGAAGAAATCAGAAGCTCAATTACACAGTACCTCAACCCCCGCAAGTTCCCATGAAATTCTGATGCAGTAAGTTTCAGCATTTAGCATCCACCGGGTGGTGTCAGCAAAAAGATCTGACTTACGTTTATGAGGGCCTGGTTGGCTATGTTGTAGCTGTTAATGGTTTTACTCAAAACAGTATGCAAAAAAAGCCTACCAAAAATACAACCACCATCTCTTCTTAAATGAATTATTTTTTATTGCTATTTTATAAAGCTTAATATTTCCTAAAAATATTAGAAAAGAATCAGAACAAAAAAATCAGTTTACATGTAGTACAGTTACAAGTAAATAGCTATACATAATATAGCCATTAGGAAAAAGAGCAGAGCTAAATAATAAGAAAACAAAAGCAGTAAGCAGCAATAAAATTAATACCTACATACAACTAGCAGTGCAATAAGATAAGCAGAAAGCAGCTTTACGTTAAAAGAAAGTTATTTAAATACAGAAATAGCACCTTACAAAAAGGAATTGAGAAATGTAAACTTGGTAGGTAGATTCAAGTATAAAAGTTATACCCCCGACTCTTGTACCAGAATGAAAGGGTTTTACAAACCCTGGTCAGTGTAGGGCACACACAGCCTCTGTGACAACTCAAAAAAAGCTGCATTCTCTTAGTAGGACCACCACTGATTATTTTTTTCTTTTACTAAATTATACAATAATAGACTTAAGATTGCCATTGCTTCTTCACTACCCAAAATATCCAAGTCTAGCGCAGCAGCTTCAATTCCACCAGTTGTTCTGTAAGATTCATTTTCCTGACAAACAACCACTGCATTATTATTTTTACATATAAAGCCACATTAAGAAGTGGATACTGAATACAGAAGCAATTGTGCTTGGTTTTCTATTCCTAAGTGTGGTCACCAAGTCATAATATCCTCACCAATGGGACTGCTTCTTAACACCCTCAAGAAATATGAATTCTGAGGTTAAGATGGTTATATCATGATCAGAATAAAAAAAGATAGCAAAAATGTTAAAACAAGTATACAGCATTCAGGAACAGTGAGGGGAAAGGCAATTTGTGTTTCCATCTAAATGTAGACCTCTCCATGAAATATTTTGTGGAAGTTCTTAAGCATGGGAGAGTTAAGATGCATACACCCTGCACAGATTGAAACCTAAAAAAGGTATATTTTTATTTGTTTTGATAGAGAACCCATCAGTTTTAGTTCAGGATCATCAGTACCATGCAATTTTTGATGTGGTTAAAAACCACATTTTTAACCTAACTCTATAGAAGACTGTAAAAAAGGGGAAAAAAAATCTTGTAAACTTTAAAAGTTTAGTGTTGATAAAAATTTTTATATAAGTAGCAAATTTATTTAATGTAGCTACCTACCTCAAGTTTAAAAAAATCTTGTGGGGGTAATAAGGCTAATATTATCCTATAGTTAATATAAAGCTACTTTATTCAGACTCCCAGAGTCTCTTAAATTAATATTTTTATTCTTTCATATAACATTTTATTGGGTCAAAAAATTAAAATAAAATAAAACCCCACACCAGGATTCTACATCTAAGATAGAAGTTTTAAGAGAGGAAGAAGGAAGGAAGAAAAGAAGTAGGAAGGAGGGAAGGAAGAGGGAATGAAGGAAAGTAGGAAGGAGAGAATGGCTGCCTTGTTCTCTGAAGAGACAAGAGAGAGGTAAATATCAGCAAGTCTAGGAATACAAAGAACTAGTATAGTTTGGCTACTTAATGCACCCCTAAAGTAATGTGGGTTAAAAAAGGGAAATTGCATAACAGTTTCCAAAATTGTATTCATGCTAGAACAACCAACCCCTGTGCTCACCATACTTATTTTTCAGAGGTACCATCTAACTACGGTTTGAATATCCTTGGTTATGAAACATATGTCCATTTTCCCCCTTACTCTTCCACACATGAAGTAGAAGAGAAACAAAAGAAGCATCTCTTGCCCTATATCAATTTTCACATAATTACTCTTCAGAATTCAACGAAAAGGTCTCATCCAGGTTCCAATTTCCCATGTAATCACTTTCTACCATCCTGATTTTTACAAACAGCAATTGTTAGAAGACATCCATATCTCATAGCTCTACAGCTAAACATTGAAATAAAAAACGCAGGGCATGTAGTGAAGGAAACTGGGCACAGTAGGATTTTTAGAAACGAACAGTAATATCTCACTGTTCACACAGTTATTTGAGAAGCAGCAGTTAGGCTGCTAGAGTTCTAGAGTTCATCTTTGTTCTCATGCCCACAGTCAGGGTTAGCACAGTTCATTTACAGCAAGGTGTGTCATTCACAGTTATTTTGGTCTTGACATGTGTCATGTAGATACATTTATCCACATTATTACTAAGTTGTAGAATAAGTGCAGGGCAAATTATAGAATAAAAGTACAAACATTCAAGTCGTCATACCCTGAAAAAAATGTGTTAAAGACTGTAGTTGTAAACTTTTTGCACTAAATCCCATTTCAGGAACAAAATAAATAATACCATAGGATTCACAACTGAAGGTGGCTTCCTGATAAAGCCTAAGGAAGCAGTAGCTTTTTTAAACTGCAGAAAGGAAGCTTCTCTCACCACAGATTTACTCAGGGTAAGTGGAAATACATGTTAAGAATGCTTACCCTAGTTAAGTGCTAGACAGCGCCCCTCTTTAGAAAAACCACAAGGCTCCGGTAGCCTATTCAGATCTACTTCCAGCAATAAGACGATTCTTGAATCAAAACCACTAAAGTCAGTCGGCGCTTTCACTGTGACACCATGCAGAGAGTCGGACCTCTAACTGGTATTAAATGCACAATTAATTACTTTCAGGAAATCAGATGATTGATGATGGTGGGAAGTTAACAGAAGTGTGGATGAAAGACAGTGGAAGGACCCGTGCTCAGAACGGGAAGGTTCGCATTCCGTCTCGGACATCCGGGACTCTCAGAGCGTTTGATCCCTCCCCCACCTGGCAAAGCAGCAGGTCAGTCAGCCCCGCCGCTGGGGATTTCCAGTCTCCTCTGGGCCGAGCTGGTGTTTCGTGACTGGTTCCTTTCTCTTCTCTTCAGGGCAGGGTCTCCAAGGCTGCCGGGTGTCTTGAAAAATGTCTCACGATGTGTGCGTTGGATGCTCTTGGGGGTCACTGGAACCGGTGACTAAAAAAAGAAAAAAGTAAAAGCAGAAGTGAAGTCACATTGTTTCTGATCCCTGAGTAGAAAGGCAGCCCTTTCTTGACCTGTGTGTTAGGATCCCAAGGCAGGTGTTCCTCCTTCTTTGCTTTCCTATCATACTTATGCCGTTTGTCTCTCCTGCTTACTACAACTGAAAATTAAATTCACATTTGTTGTTTTGGGTGCAGAAAGGCAGTCTATCAAAGAGGTTACAAGTGTGGCATCTAGAGCCAGGGACTGGGCTCTACGACCGTTGACAAGGCAATCTGTCCCTCAGTTTCTTCATCCAGCGGGGATGGTAAAAGTACTGACTTCACAAGGTTGTAGGAATTAAATAAGATAATAATTGTAAAGCACTTTAGAGCATGTGAGGCCCACATGGTTTGTGTATTGGCTCTTTCTCTTTACTTGCTAATATTTATCCCCTAATGTTAAATGTTAAATATTTATTCCCTTAATGTGCCCTAAAATGGCAGGGACCATTACCCTGTTCATGGCTCTATCATCGTTGCCTAGATCGGTGCCTGGCACATGGTGATAGAAAATTCTGTGTTATGCTATAATCATCTTGTTTTAAACCTAACATGTTCATTTCAATGTCTTGCAAACTTTTGAGCCTCTGAATAACTTGTCTAAAATATTTTTTGGCTAAATATAATTCTTTGGGAGAGTAAGTAATCACTGTGAACAACCTAATGTATAATAGGAATTCAACAAATATTTGACTGAACCACAAATGGAGGTTGGGGGACAAATATAGACTCATTAACTTATATCGATAATATATCTTTATGTATATTTTTATGTTTTCTGAGTATGTACAGATGAATATACATACAGACATTATACATAGACACAGTCTCTAAACATCACATCTTAAGAAATGACTGACAGGCTAAGCATCTCTGAGTTACTATCAAGACTTCTGTTTCTTTTGATTGTTTTTATAGCTGTATAATTAAAATTTAGGGTGGCTTCTTTTATTGACCTAGTGAAATAAAAGCTTGAAGATCATCAAAATAATACAACTATTTAGCATTCCTCAAAAATCCCCCCGAACTATGCCTAAAACAGGTCCCTCTAATTAAAAGAAACAGAATGACACCTAAAAACATACATTTTTGTCTTTAAAGCACAGGATCTCTCACCTCATGTCTCAGTGCTTTATAAAAGGAGCAGATAACTCTAGGTCTACAATGGAAGCCAGGTGGAGCCTGACCTAGTGCCTCTGTCCGGCAATCATGTGGCTAAAATGAAAGCTAGTTAAACACAGGCATACCCCTTCCCAGAATGACAGTGTCTTCAGGAAACTTCAGGCCTCACCTGATGTAATTTTACTACTGAGACTGGATGTCCCATGTAAACGGGGGACTCAGGTTGGACGACACTGTGTGACCTTGACATCACTGGACTCAGGTTTAGTGAGGGCTGACCCTGAACCTGAGGGTCTGCAGAAGGGAGTGTGGACGACTTTGGATTAACCACAGCTGTGGGGCCGACGAGAAGCTGGGCTATTGATCCAAGGCCAGGCAGGCTGAAATTCACAGGTCCTGTGTTTGGGAGAGCACCAAGAGTAGAAGAAACTGGGCCCGGCATTGCAGGAGAATAGAGAACAGGAAAAGGGCCCAGAGATGGAGATGGTAAGACCATGCAAGGGACACTGAAAGACGGCAGCTGACCTGAGGATGGGCCCACAGTAGGGGGGGTGTGACTGCCAGATAAAAGTACATTGAAACCATTTAATCCTGAAAGAAAAGCAGAACAAGTGAAAATCAATATATGTCATCATGAGGATACCATTCAAGCTCACATTTGTCATGGCCCTTTCAAATGGGAGTCCACAATAAATCAAAGAATGATGAGGCCTTCCCCCAGGCCAAACAGCCCACACCCTGCTCCTTCACAGCTGTGGCCAAGATTGTAATCCCACATTTATCTGATGCCTGTAAAGTTTTTAACATGAGTTCCACTGAACCCAAACTGAGAAGGCAAAAAGCTTGGATGGGAAAGATTACATCTTTATTTTTATTTATTTACTTATTATGATTTTTTGTTTTGTTTTGAGACACAGTTTTGCTCTGTTACCCAGGCTGGAGTGCAGTGGTGTAATCATGGCTTACTACAGCCTCAACCTCCTGGGCTCAAGCAGTCGTCCCATTTCAGCCTGCAGAGTAGCTGGGACCACAAGCACACCACCACACCCGCTAATTTTCTTTTATTTTTTGTAGAGACAGGGTCTTCCTATGTTGCCTGGCTGGTCTCAAACTCCTGGGCTCAAGTGATCTTCCCAACTCAGCCTCCCAAAGTGCTGAGATTACAGGCATGAGTCACTGTGCCTGGCCAAAATATCTTCATAAGTTCCTAACTGAAAATTTTTATTTCCCTCAATTATCACAGGCAACAAATCAACAATTTTAACAGTACCTTGACTTTGTCACTAGGAAATAGTACAGACATGTGAAAATTACATTAAAGCTATTACAGATTTCTTAATAACTGTCAAGCTCATCACAACTTGGAAATTTTGACAGTATTGGGCTTGCTGCCAGGTCTTTTTATTACTATCAGTAATTTTAAAAATGGTTGTTCCTGTTGCATTAAATATAATTGGCTTCCTTTGTAATCCCATGTATTTAATTCTATGTATCTATAAACATTCTGAGGAGGAATCCATGGCCTTCACCAGACTGCCAAAAGATCCATGGCACAGAAAAAGTTAAAAATCCCTGTGCTGGGCTGTAATTTTCATTCAGCAGGGGCTGAATCTATTTTTGTTCACCCATGTATCCCCAATATTCAGTGCTTAGAGAAAGCACTAAAAGATATTTACTAAAGGAATAAAGAATTTTTTTCTAGATAAGTGAATAATCATAAATACTAACCTAACCTGTTCTAGCAGGTTAGGCTTAAGCCAACAAGGAATTGAGGAAAATCAATTTAGGTATCTTTGCATCAAGAGTAGCTTTATGTACAAAGTATATATTTCTAAAATCTGGTGTCTACTGTATTTCGGCTTTAATTCAAAATAGTAACAGCATTTATTGAGTCTTGCTAAGTGCCAGGTGCTATTATTCTAAGTGCTTTAGATGTATTATCTTATTAAATTTAATTCAATTTTCACAGCATCTATATGAAGCAGGTGCTATTATTACTGCTGTTTAACCAATGAGGATGAAGAATACTTAAGTTCACGCAATAATAAGTGGTTTTAAATGTCAAGCCCTCTTACTCCAGACCTGGCGCTTAGTCATGATGCTATATACTCAGTACCTCTAGATGTTCAAGACCTCAAAACACTAGCTGCACACAATGGCCAACAGGTTCATACTGTTAAACTAAACCAATGCTAGATTCAGCTGAATTACCGTGCTTTTTCACCAAATAATGTTTAATGTATTTTTTTTAAATCATCTGCCTCAACTATTTTCCCATTACTCCTGAAGTTAGTGAAAGTAGAATCAGCTTCTCCATTTATAGATGGAGAAAACAAAGGAGCTAGGAGTAAAATGACTCAGGCACATCAATAAGCCACTTTGGTCAGGTGACACAGACAAAAATTTAAAAATCCAATTCATGATCTGACTGCCACAAGGGACTCTAAGACATGATGATATCTCTTACCTGCGGGAGACTGCACACAAAGATACTGTAGCAAAGAAGGGTCTTGGGTGCTTTCATTGTCTTTTGAAGGCTTTTCAACATCTGTATTTCTTGAAGGATTTCCCCACTCAGAAGAAACAGAACAGTTTGCTGTTGCCTTTCCTGAAATCTCTTCTGCAGCAGGGAGTTGGCCATTCACATGAATGTCTTTGAGGGGTATAGATGCCCTGTTACCCATAGTCTTGGGAGAGACAAGGTCTGTGGAATCTGAGGGTTTCTAAACACAACCAAACCAGGAAGCAGGAAAGTAAGTCAAAATTCCAGTAGTAAATCTCATTTTTTTTTTTTTTTGAGATGGAGTCTCGCTCTGTTGCCCAAGCTGGAGTGCAGTGGCACGATCCCAGCTCACTGCAACCTCCGCCTCCTGGGTTCAAGTGATTCTCTTGCCTCAGCCTCCCGAGTAGCTGGGATTACAGGGGTGTCCCCCATGCCTGGCTATGTTTTGTATTTTTAGTAGAGACGGGGTTTCACCATGTTGGCCAGGCTGGTCTCGAACTCCTGACCTCAGGTCATCCGCCCGCCTCAGACTCCCAAAGTACTAGGATTAGTAAATCTTTTTTTTTTGAGACGGAGTCTCACTCTGTCGCCCAGGCTGGAGTGCAGAGGCGCCATCTCGGCTCACTGAAAGCTCCGCCTCCCGGGTTCACAACATTCTCCTGTCTCAACCTCCTGAGTAGCTGGGATCACAGGCGCCTGCCACCACGCTCGGCTAATTTTTTTATTTTTTTGTATTTTTAGTAGAGACAGGGTTTCACTATGTTAGCCAGGATGGTCTTGATCTCCTGACCTCGTGATCCACCCACCTCGGCCTCCCAAAGCGTTGGGATTACAGGCGTGAGCCACCGCGCCTGGCTGGGATTAGTAAATCTTAATAACAGCTCTCTTAATATTGCTAACACATAAAGGTAGCATACAGCTGCGTGCTACGCTGATTTGTGTATGTCAGTGGTTTCCATTGTATTTGTAGGAATCGTCTGAAAATGTCATGTCATGTGCATTGATAGTATTGTGATTTCAAAGTAGAGAAATGAGAGAGATTTTAGCAATGGAAAACTGGCTGTGGTGGTTAGACTGTGAGATATATTTCTGAGCTAGTAACACACATAAAGGGTGTTGATACTAGTCTTTTGGGGTCTCATAAGAACTGTGGGCTGGCCCAAGATGTCTTGGTTACCTAAGACATATGCCAGTCTTTCACTTCTGATCTGCAACCCCAGGCTATCTACAAAATGAGAAAGATTCATTCTAGCAAGAGAAAAAAATAGAGAAAGGTTCTTAATTAGTGTAATGATTTCCAGGAAGTGTGCCCAGCCTACCCACTGCAAACCACTGTAATGACAGTGCTCCTGCTTTCTGAGAGTTTTACTGGTCATATCTCATTAACCTCTGAATGGCTACTAAGCAGGAGATGTGGACAGCTCATATTTTTGTTCTTTTCATTTTGAAGCTAGGGAAATGGGATCACTGAGCAGTGAAGAGAACTGACCAAGCATAAGATCTGATTGCCAGACGGCACCCACATTCCTCCCTCTGGAACTCAGCTGCATCCTGGATTAAGATGTTTATTTCAGTGATCCTAATTTGTTTTAAAAAAAGGATGTAAAAAAACTGGAAGGAAATATATAAACATGTTAACAGTGATGCCTCTATGTGGTGGGATTCTGGGTAACTTTTCTTCTTTATACTTTTTAGCATTTTATAGAAAGTGTGAGTTTTATAAAAATCACCTTTCTTACGCACTATTTTAAGGCAAGATTTTTGGCAGAGCCACTCCAGGGCTTAATTAATTACGCAAGTAACATGAAATAGCCCCATATTCCAGACTCCATCGCTTATTAATATCAGTGTATCTTCATTAGGAAGAAGCTCAGGGCTAACAGGATGTCACCAGACACATCCACCTGCACTCCCTTACCTTGGGCATGATGAGCGACAGTGGGCCGTCTTCATATTCCCTGCTTTGCCTTTTCATGGCTGGCTCATCCTCCTCCTGAGGTTTCCTTTCCTCACAGAGGCGCTTCTGAGCTGAGGGTGCGGATGACAGCTCTACTGTGGCTGGGGCTTCTGAGTTTCTGTCATCCCTCTCTGACCCTGACCCTGACGCTGGTCCCTCCTGCAGACTTCCATACAGCATGAACAGTGAGGCAGAGGGCACGTACACTAGAGGCTGGCCAGCAAGGAGTGCCGGCTTCAGGCTCTCCACAGCAGAGGCTGCAGAAGCAAGTGAGACGTCCACTTGTTCATTCAGACCGTTCTGCACAGAGAATGCCTGCAGGTCCGTCTGAGCAACAGAAAATACCGGGTGGGCTAAAGGATTAACACAATATTCTGGGTCAACAGAGAGGACAGGGAAAGGAGCAACAGGGTCCAAGCCGCTTGATGGAGGCACCACTCTCTTACTGGCAAAGGCTTTTCCCCTGTAATAAAAAGAAACGTAATGAAGTTAGCACATTCTACCAACTCCTGACCCTTTAGTTTCCCAAAGAGAGCCATGCCAAATCAGGAATGAGATAATACTCTTCAGGCAGATAGGAAAGTGCACTCGCTGAGCACGTGTTAGCTCATGCCAGAGGCAGACACCCAGGTATGGCCTGGATAAATGGTTAGGATGGGGTAGGAGAGCCGATGTGGGAAGAGCCATTGGAATCTCAGGTGAGAGTGAACATTCCTTCCTCCTCCATCTCTTCCACATCTGATCGTTATCAATTACCAAGCACTTACATCCTTGCCAGGCATGTACATACTATTATAATTAGCATAATAGTATAACAATTTTATGCAATTATTATAATAATAGCTACTCTTTGGCCGGGTGCGGTGGCTCACACCTGTAATCTCAGCACTTTGGGAGGCAGAGGCGGGCGGATCACGAGGTCAGGAGATCGAGACCACGGTGAAACCCTGTCTCTAATAAAAATACAAAAAATTAGCCAGGTGCAGTGGTGGGTGCCTGTAGTCCCAGCTACTTGGGAGGCTGAGGCAGGAGAATGGCGTGAACCCGGGAGGCGGAGCTTGCAGTGAGCCGAGATCATGCCACTGCACTCCAGCCTGGGCAACAGAGCGAGACTCCGTCTCAAAAAAAAAAAAAAAAGCTACTCTCATTTCCCCCAGTTTACTACTGAGGAAGACTGAAGTGCAGCGGTTGATCACCCCGTCTTGGGTGAGCCAGTTCTGAAGTGGGAAGCTGGGCCCATGCCCACATCTGTTTGATGGCAAAACCCATGTTCTCAGTGATTGTGAGAGACCCTGGGAGAGTACCAGAGACTAGACTTTGATTTAAAAAAAGATTAATCTCATTTGTCTCATTTCACAAATCCAGTATGAAAGAAATGGAGTGGGCAGTGAGGAAACAAACTTATCTTCTCAATTATTATTTTCTGCCATTCTTGTCCCATTCTGCTCTGTGTTGTTAACAACATTTTAGGCAGCACACAGTCAAAATTAAGTCCCATAAATGTGTAAAATTTTAAGTCCCATAAATGTGACAAAATTAAGTCCCATAAATGTGGGGTGCCTAGGAGGATTGCTCCAGCCCAGGAGTTTGAGGCTGCAGTGAGCTACGATCGTGCCACTGCATTCCAGCCTGGGTGACCCTGTCTCTAAAATAAGAAAATGAAATAAATAAGATATAAACAATGTTGGAGCCTTTCGTTTGGAAAAATTTCCAAATATTTAAAACCATGTTTATGTTCTTAGTATATTTTTAGGAATAGAGAAGAATGATCCTTTAAGAAATAGTAAACAGAGGGCCAGGCGTGGTGGCTCACGCCTGTAATCCCCAGCACTTTGGGAGGCTGAGGCAGGTGGATAACCTGAAGTCAGGAGTTCAAGACCAGCCTGGCTAACATGGTGAAACCCTGTCTCTACTAAAAATACAAAAATTAGCTGGGCGTAGTGGCGCATGCCTGTAATCCCAGCTACTCTGGAGGCTGAGGCACAAGAATCACTTGAACCTGGGAGGCGGAGCAGTGAGTCGAGATCATGCCACTGCACCCCAGCCTGGGCAACAGAGTGAGACTCTGTCTCCAAAAAGAAAAAGCAAAAAGTAGAAAAGAAAAAAGAAAAAAACACACACCCACAACAATAACAAAAAAACAGTAAACAGAGGACTAGGATTTCTTTCCGTCTTTCTGATGGAATCACGAAGACCTGTTTTGCCCACCATCTCACTGCCCACTGTGCTGCTGAGAAGAAAACGGAGCACCCTGGGCCACAGAGATGAATCACCTCTCCAGTCAGCTGCCTCTGGTTGAGTAATGGGGATTGCTCAGCTCTGTGAAACTGAACATGCCCACCCTGGGTATATCACCCACCATCCCTCCACCTAGCCATCCACCTTCAACTTCTCCATCTCCACCAGTGATATCACCATCACCTGACATGCAGACATTCTTTCTAATGCCTGTCTCCTTTAGCGAGTCTTGCCAACTCACTGTCTCACACTGGTTTCCCTTTCTTTCCACCTCTGGTGAGCACAGCTCAGCTCTGCCCCACAGCAGACCAGAACGACTGCAAATGCTCTGTTCTGTGGCCTGCCTTTCTCCACTCCTAATCCCACCTGCGAAAAGTAGCCAGGATGATCTTCATCAGTGAACCTATAGTAGCTCTTTATGGTTTCCCTGATGAATCCAAACTCTTCTCTGGCTTTCAAACTTGATCTAGTTTTTGCCAACTTTTTGCCAACTTGATCTACTTGCCTCCAACACCTAACCTCTTCTGCTGAATGGCTTTTCCTTTTCCTGTCCTATTTGGACAAACCATGACAGCAAAACGAGTCAGGCTTTGGTGTCTTCTATTCCCTGGCCCTGCCTTGTAATCTGCTTCTTCCCATATCTGTCATTAAACACTTTTATGTTTTTCAGAAGCTAGCTGTCATTAAACACTTTTCTAATTACTCTGTTTAGCGTTTCTTCTGCTTTCTCTGGTGATACATGATTTCTTTCAAAATCGGGCCCCAAATTTAAGTCAGACAGCCTGGGTATATGAATCCCAGCTTTGTCACCTATTACCAATGTTACTTTGGGCAAGTTACATAACCTTTTGCACTTCAGTTTCCGCTCTGTAAAATGAGGGTAATACCTCTCTGTAAAACCTCAAAGGATTGCTCTTATGATCAGATGAGTCAATATACACTAAGGCTCCTGGAACGGTATACCTGGTAGGTAGTGGCAAAGCCAACTATGATAATGATGAAGTGATTCATGGAACTCTGATACATCATTTCTCAGGGTCATGTTAATTATGAATTGTGTCTTTTCAACGTTGGTCTTTTTATCTGTTTCCTAGAAGCCATCATAGCTTACAGTATCCATTTTTCATACTTTGGTGTTCCTAATGCTAGTTCCTGCACAGTGTAGGGCACAAAGGGAAAACTTACCAATTCCTAACAAATAAACGGCTGACCTACATTTTTCTTTTGATAGGTAGCATTGCAATTTAGTCAAAGTTAACACTAGGAGACAGAAAAGAATACACTCTGAGCTTTTATAGACTACTTACTGTGAATTGTCTTCTATTTTCTGTCTGTAGACAGCTGCCAGGCTTCCAATTTCTAAAGAGTAGCCACCTGATCCTGAAAAGGAAGATGAAGGCTTAACAAATATAGCAAGAGACTTATACATACCAACTATATACTGAGAATTATATAGCTGAGAATTCATTATTCTCAGCTCAGAGATTACTCAAAACTGTTACGGTTTTGCTTCAAAGAGAAATTTTCAGAAGCTAACTGTTCATGGTGAATTCAGGTCTCATCAAGAATTCAAAATAAGCATGGGCAACCCAGGGAGACCCATCTCTACAAAAAAAAAAAAAAAAAAAATTAGCCAGGCATGGTGATGCATGCCTGTGCTCCCAGCGACTTGGGAGGCTGAGGTGGGAGGACTGTTTTGAGTCTGAGAGGTCAAGGCTGCAGTGAGCTGTGATCATGCCCCTGTACTCCAGCCTGGGTGACAGAGTGACCTTTCTCTCAAAAAGGAAAAAAAAAAAAGTATTCAAAACAAGCATTGCTTGATAGGTCTAACGAGTTTCTGAGATACGTCAAACAGGCCAACTATGCCAAACCAATTGGTCTACAAGGTGACTAGGATCAATTTTAGGCAAGGGGTCATGTTCATAGACTGTGATATCAGCATCTCCTTTGCCTCCAATAATTGCTTGACTTTAGCTAAGTAAAAAGTAGACCACTGGAAAAAACAGGCAGGGCTGAGAGAGTCAGTTTGTTCGGAAACGCCATCACATGGGTGCTGCACTGGCATGGGCTACAGCTACATGGCAACTGATGGACTCCATAGATTATGCAAGGGCAGATACCTTGTTCTTCTCTGTACGGGCTGCTGGGTTCTGAGTTCACCTCCCTCTGGATCCTCTCAGAAGCCTGAACTGTGTGAAAAGAACCATGGCGAGCCAGCTTCTGTTTTGCACAGACTTGAATCTGGCCGTATGTTTCTCTTTTCAATTCTGGTAAGACAGATGCAGAAACATCCACCAGTTCTTCATCTACATAAATGAGAGAATTGGTAGTGTTGTTATACAGCTGTAATTCAGGATAATTTTCGTCTATTTAAGAAATGGCTTTGAACCTATAATTGTAATGGAGCTACTACCCTATAAATCAAAAACTAAGACAATCAAAGGAATTTTATGAGCCTTGTCTCAAACCCCAATTTCTTTCAATGTACTTATTTTTTTTTTAAGTTAGTGGATGACTATAAAATGAGATTGAATCCATGTATATTCTAAAATTATCTGAACTGCAACAGAAGTAGAGCAAGATGTTCTTCAACCCGAATTAGAATGAGCCTCACATTTTAGATGCTCTATTTGGGCAGAGAGTATCAAAGGAAAGCCCGACCATGCTCAGCCCAAAATGAATATTTTGAGATTCACTTTCAAGATTAACTGAGAACAGCTTCCTATGCCACAGATCTACAACAATGAATAGGAGAATCTCTATTTTCTGTTATGCTTTATTATTTCTTTCTTATGCAGTAGGAGGCTCGAAAGGTTAGGCCCTGGAGACACTGTTTGTGTTTAACGGAGTGTATGTGGGGTTAAGATAGAACTTTCTATATAGACTCAGGCAGCTATCCATGTTGTACAGATGGTCATCTCTACCTTATTCATTTGTGCTAATTTTTTTCTAAGCTCAAAGCATGCACATTTTAGTTAGAGAATTGATTTAATAAACTGAAAGGCCCAGCTAGACTTACATTTTCTAAAACATGCATTTCACATTAATTAAACTTTGAAATGAAAATAACAACAAAAAGTAATCTTTACAGTTTTCTTTTTCTTAGAACAAAAGCCCAGTTAGAAAAATAAGAAATTACAAAATCAAAAAGAAAACAGGTCAAGTCAGTAATAGGGGCCACATTTGCCTCCTTCCTGAAACAAAATATTGGACATAATGCATAAAACTGTGGCTCTCAACACATTTGGGCATCAGGACATGTAGGACAGTGATCTCTATGAGACAGGAATCAAATAGGGTGAGCTCTATGATGATTTTAGCTTACTGCCTGGAGAATGTTTCTAGGTTGGGATGTAGGGAGAGGGACCTAGACAGAGACTGGAGGTCCCCCTAAGTTGAAGATAGAGCTGGGAGTCCTGGAAAGTCAAGACAGCTAGGGTTTGCAGGGCAGAATGCTGGAGAGGAGGGCTATACAGAAAGAGAATGCTGGGGATTTGCAAAGGTCCAAACTGAACATTCACTGGAGTACTGATGCATGTGAGAAAGATACCCAAGGCCAGGGAAAGAACCATTAGAAAGTACTAGAGGGAACAATGTCTGCAGCTCATAGAGGACTGGGAAAAGTGCCTGTTGCCAATAGCTACAGTAGAAAAACCTAATTCAGGAGGGATTGGTTAGAGTACTAAAAAAGGTGTTGCCCCAATAAGGGGAAAAACGTACTAAAGACTAAAAGCTCAAAGAATTTTGCTGAGCCAAACTTAAAAGCAACACCCAAAAGGATCACTGTTTCCATATAACTTCCCAGAACAAAGCTAAAACATTTTTAGGAATACAGAAATGTCTAGCACCTAATAATGTATAATTATCAGTGTCTGGCACACAACTGAAAATATCCACAATGAGGAGAAAAATCAATTGAAATGGACCCAGAAGTGAAGCAGATGATAGGAAGTAGACCAGCACACTAAAACATATATTAGTATTGCATACCATAAATTTAAGCCACTAGAGGAAAGACTGGATATGTTGTCTTAGAGACATCAAAAATGTAAAGGCTCAAGTCAAACTTCTAGAGATTAAAAAAAATACAATGGTGGGGACGAAAAATACAGTGTATACAATTAATGGCAGATTACAAAGTGTAGAAATAAATAGAGAACTTGAAGACATAGCAATAGAAACTGTACAAAAATGAAACACTAGAAAAAAGACAGAAATGAACAAAGAATCAGTAAACTGTGGGACAACGTTAGGTAACCAAAAGCAAGCATAAGTGGAATCTGTAAAAACAGCAGATGAGGGGACAGGAAAAATATTTGATTAAGTAATGGCTGAAAATTAGCCAAATTTGATGAAAACTTTAAACCCAAAGATCCAAGAATCTTAACAAATCTAAGTACAAGAAACATGAAGAAAAGGACACCAAGTCATACATCATCAAATTGCTTAAAACCAGTCATAGAGAGAAACTTAAAAGCAACCAGGGAAAAATGACACATTAACATATAAAGAACAGGATGATGGTTGATTTCTTGCCAGAAACTATGCAGGCTAGAAAACAGTGGAGCAACTTCTTTAAAGAACTAAAGGGCTGAGTGTGTGGGCTCACACCTGTAATCTTAGCACTTTGGGTGGCTGAGGTGGGATGATCGCTTGAGCCTAGGAGTTTGAGGTTGCAGTGAGCCATGATCGTGCCATCACGCCACTGCATTCCAGTTTGGGTGACAGAGTGAGACCTTGTCTCTAAAAAAAATAAAATAAATTAAAAAAAAAAAAAAGGAACTAAAGGAAAAAAAAAACTTCAACCTCAAATTCTTTTAGTTATTTGATACAGGGGCCTTACTGTATTGTCTAGGCTGGACTTGAACTCCTGGGCTCAAACAATCCTCCCACCTCCTTCCTCCTGAGTAGTGGGGACTACAGGCATACGCAATGGTGCCTGGCGTCAATCTAGAATTTTTTACCCAGCAGAAATGTTTTTCAAAAGCAAGGGCACAATAAAGACGTTCTCAGACATACAACAGCTAGAAGAATTCATCATTGGCAGACTTGCACTAAAAGAAATGTTAAAGTTCATCAAGCAGGAAAAAAATGATATTAGATGGAAACCTACATTTACAAAAAAATGACAAGCACTGGAAATGGTAACAACATGGGTTAGGGTTAGGAAATTTTCTTATTAAAGTTTCTTTAAAAGGTAATTAACTGTGGACCAGGCGTGGTAGTTCACACCCCTAATCCCAACACTTTGGGAGGCTGAGGCGGGTGGATCACTTGAGCTAAGGAGTTCGAGACCAGCCTGGGCAACATAGTGAAACCCTGTCTCTACCAAAAAAAACAAACAAAAATCCCCCAGTAACACACCATGGGGTTTGTAACATATATAGCAGTAAAATGTTTGACAGCAATAGCACAAAGGCCAGGCAGGGAGGAATGACAGCAAGTTATTGTAAGAGTCTTGTACAATACATGTAGTATACTATCACTTGAAAGTAGACTGTGACAAATTAAAAATGTACACTATAAACCTTAAAGCAACCATTAACACAACAAAGAATTATAGCCAAGAAATCAACAAAGGAGATAAAATGGAAGCATAAAAAATACTTAATAAATCCAAAAGAAAGAAAAAGAGGAAAAAGAAACAATAAGCAAATAGGACAAATAGCAAGATGACAGATTAAAATTCAAGATCAAGAATCACATTAAGTGTAAATGGCCTAAATAACCCAATTGAAAAGCATAAATTGTCAGATTAGATTAAAAAGAATTCTACTATGTACACTGCCCACCAGACACTCACATTAAATAGAGACAGAAATTATTTAAATAAAAGGATAATATATATTATGCTAACTAATAAAAAGAAAACTGAAGTGACTATATCACTATGAGACAAAGTAGATTTCAGAGCAAAGAATTATCTCCGGGAATAGAGGGTAATTTTATAATGATAAAAGGGTCAGTTCATCAAGAAGACATAGTGATCCTAAATATTTATGCAGACAGAGTTCATGAAAGAGCCTCAAAATCCATTCCACAAAACTTTAAAGAACTGCAAGAGGAAACAGACAAATCTGCAACTATAATCAAAGATTTCAATATCCATCTATCAATAATGGCTAGAACAAGTAAACATAAAATCAGTAAGAATATAAAAGAACTGGACATTTATAGAACATTCTACCAAACAACAACAGAATATATACTCTGTATATTTGTGTATATTTACCAAGATGGACTGTGTCTGTACCACAAAACAAGTCTCAATAAATTTAAAAGATTCAAGTTATACAAAGTATATTCTCTGGTTACATGAAATGAAATTAGAAATCCATAAGAGAAAGACGTCTGGAAAATCCCAGAATATTTAGAAACTATACGACACGAGTCTGAATAATTTGTGGGCCAAAGAAGACATCAAAAGGGAAAATAGAAAGTATTTTGAATGGGAAGACCATGAAAACACACATATCGACATTTGTTAGATACAGCTAAAGCAGTACTGAGAGGAAAATTTATAGTACTAAATGCTTATTGGAAGAGAAGAAAGGTCTCAAATTAATTATTTCAGCTTCTACCTTAATAAACTACAATAAGAACAAATTGAACTCAAAGTTAAAGGAGCTATAAAGAGATAATCTGAATAGCTCTATAGCTATTCAAAAAATGTAATCTATCGTTAAAAACCTTCTCACATAGAAAGTTTTTACAGATAAAAACCAGACCCAAATGGCTTCACTGAAAAAATCTTTATCAATTCTTCACTGATAAATTCTTCCAAACATTTAAGGAAAAAATAATAACAATTCTACACAAACTCTTCCAGAAAACTGAAGAGGAGTGACTACTTCCCAACTCGTTTTAAGAGGTCAGTATTAGCATGACAGCAAATAGACAAACAGATCAATGCAGCGGTATGGAGAGTCCAGAAACATTACCATACATATATGTGGTCAATTTATTTTTAATAAAGGCACAAAATAAATTTTGGAGAAAAAGGACACTATTTTCAACAAATGGTGCGGGTACAGCTGGATAAAATATGTAACCTCCCATCCTCTCAGAAAAGCACCCCATTGATCCATAACTCACACCACATGTGTGATCTCATGTTAGGCAAAGATTTCTTACCTAAAAACTGAAAACATGACCCACTAAAGAAAAACATTAATAAAAATTAATATATTAGTGGAATTCCTGAAGATTAAGATCTTCTGACTTTCAAAAGACACTGGTAAAAAAATGAAAAGACAAAGCCACAGATGGAGGGGAAATATTTGGAAATCATATACCTGATAAAAGACTTGTATGCAGAATGTATATACAACTCTCACAATTCAATAGTAAGAAAGCAGACAACCCAACAGCAACAAATGGGCAAAAGATCTGAGCACACCCTTCATTAAGGAAGATAAACAGATGGCAAAACAGATGCTTAACATCGTTAATCACTAGAGAAATGCAAATTAAAACCAAAATGAGATGCCACTACACACCTATCAGGATGGCTAAAATTAAAAGACTGACCATATCAAGTTTTGGCAAGATATGGTTGAACTAGAACTCTCATATACTGTTGGTAGTAAAATGTCATAACTGCTTTGGAAAACAGTTTGGAAGTTTCTCAAAAATTTCAAACATCCACCTACCACACGTTGCAGCCTTTCCATTCCTAGGTATCTACCCAAGAGAAATGAAAACATATGCCCATACAAAGACATGTACATAAATAATTGCAGGAGCTTTATATATAATAGCCTCTTCAGCAATAAAAATAAATTACTGATACATGCTACAACATGTATAAATCTCAAAATAATTATGCTGAGTGAAAGGAGCCTGATCAAAAGAGTACAGTTATAGTTGATTCTCATTATTCACAGTAGTTATGTTCTATAAAGTCACTGCAAACACCGGATTAGCAAATGTTGACCCATTGCTTCTAGGGGACATAAAGGGTTAGGTTCCTGTGAGCTTCTGGTTACAACATTTTCATTAGCTGATCAATATATGACCTTGTTTATGTGTGTTTCTTTTTAAAGAAATCTGTTTAATATTTGTTGATTTATTAACATTGAACTTGGCCAATAGTACTATAACTCATACCTGATCAAAGCTTATCTAACACATGTATATTCTCTGTAAGGCACAATGCAGCTTTCTTGTGTTAAGAAACACTAGACAGCAATACTTGGGAGCCAAAAAGCACAAAAATGTGAAAAAGTGGCACTAAAAAGACTGCAAACAGAATGCTGGCTTATGGTATGAGAACTGGAACAAGAAGGCAGAGTACTGCCTGATTCATCTGGGAACATGTGCATTGGGAGACCCAAATTCTTCACCAAGCTGTGCATGACCACAACTGACTGTGGAAACACCCTGAGTACTGACTTTGGAGTTACAAGTTAATTTTAGTAAGTAGACAGATTCACGAATAAGAAATCTGTAAATAATGAAGATTGGCTATATATGATTCACTTACAACAAAATTATAGAAAATACAAACAAATCCAGAGTGACAGAAAGCAGGTCAGTGGTTGCCTGGGGATGGGAGTGGGGACCAGGAGGGAGGAATTACAAAGCGGGCAGGAGGAGGCTTTTGAAGGTAATGGATATGTTCATTATCTTGATGATTTCACAGGTACAAACATATGAAAAACTTATCAAATTGTAACTTTAACTTCCTGCCATTTATTACATATCAATGACATCTCGATAAAGCTGTTATAAAGAAAACACCATTCATAATACACTGTGCTATGCTGGTAGGAAAGAGGAGGAGGAAGACATTTATAAAATTTGTGAGAAATGGCTAGCCAAGGGATGAAGGAGAATGGCTCAAGGAATCAAAGGAAACTTGATGTTATCAGTAATGACACTAGGGAATACAGAAAGATCAGGTTTCTGGTGGGCAGAGGAAATATGTTCAATTTAATTTTCCTGACCTGCCTCCAAAGTCTTTCTCTCATGTCAAATCAGAGAGTTCTCCCCGTTCTGTCCCGTGGTGCAAATACATGAACGTCTCAACTTCTCAACAGCTGCTCATCTTCCAGCTATCTTACTTTCTTTTTCTTTCTTTCTTTTTTTTTGAGACGGGGTTTCACTCATTGCCCAGGCTGGAGTGCAATGGCGTGATCTTGGCTCACTGCAACCTCCGCCTCCCAGGTTCAAGCAATTCTCCTGTCTCAGCCTCCTAAGTAGCTGGGATTACAGGTGCATGCCACCATGCCTGGCTAATTTTTGTATTTTTAGTAGAGACGGGGTTTCATCATATTGGTCAGGCTCATCTCGAACTCCTGACCTCAGGTGATCCACCCGCCTTGGCCTCCTAAAGTGCTGGGATTACAGGTGTGAGCCACTGTGCCCAGCCCAGCTATCTAATTTTCTTCAATGGTACGACCACCTTTGAGTCCTTCCTCTCTTTTAATCATTGTCCGAAGACGCTTGGTTAATTCTGTCTATCACATCTAGTCCAAATTTCTTGCCTTAATTTTTGAGGCCTTCCAAAAATACAGTCCCCAGTGATCACACTGTAACACTGTATCTCATTATTTTTATCCCATGTTCTCTTCATCCTTCTAAAACCTAACAGCCCATCAGAACTTAATCTGTATCCTCTCTGAATGCCTATAGAGCCAGTACCACCCCATCTAGAGTGTAACTGCTCTCCTAACTTTCAAATGTATGCTAACTCTATGCCTAATTATAGAAGCTCATTAACCAAGTAAAGTGAGTAAGGCACTGTTCTGGATACTATGGGGTAATCAAGGATGAATAAAGATGATGTCTGGTCTCAGATGTGTAGGGTAGGGATGACACCACCGTATCAACCTCATCCAGCACAAACCGCACAATACTCAATTGCAGTCATTCAGATGAGACACTCTGCTCTGGGTTATCAGGGAAAACTTCATAGAGGAGTTGACATTTGAGCCAGATCTTGAAGTTTGAGAATATTTTCATGTTAAAAAGAAGAGGGCTTCACAGGTGAAAAGAACGGGAGAAACCAGAGACAGAAAGGAGAAAATGGCAAAGTTGTGTGCTTCATGCAGGCAGGGACTGTGTCACCCACATCTTCAGTCTCTCAGGGCCCTTAATATAGTCACTGGCACACAGTGTTGTATGCACTGGGTTGAATTTGTTATACTTGATTTTAAGTGGTTTCATCTAGATCCTAAGTGAATGATGTGCTACAAGTGAGGTAGAGAGCTATATATTTATAAGCCTGGGTTAAGTGGCTCACATTTATACCACTAACACCAAAATTGGAAGGGTAATTTAAAAATGACTTTAATGGCTTCTTCCCAGGCAGTACAGCTGTATGTAAAATAGCTAGTGCAGTTGGATCTAGTCCCTGATTGCTCATATATTACCCATGAAATAAGTAGAAGATAATATCCTCTTTGACTCCAGTTTTGTAAAGTTATATTTATAACCTTTTAAATAAAAAAAAGTCCATTACATTCATACTACATTTAGATGCAATCTTACCACATATAAGTTTTGTGATAGTAATTGATGTGATTTTTTACTCATAATTTTTACATTATGTAGAATTTCAAAGAGAAACCACGTTTTATTCTGCTAATGTAGCAACAACTGAAGTTCAAAAGAGGTGTCATTTTTAATTCTGGGTCCCAAACTTTCAGGAAAAAGCTTCAGAACAAAATTTAAACAGTTAAAGAGCTGTAAATTAGTAGTCAGAGAAACTCCCACGTTATAAACGCTCAGTATTTCTTTTCCTACCGTGTGTGGGCAAACCAGCACGCACAATTTGTAGGCTAATGTTAACCGTTCCAAGAGTGGAGTCACTAGTCTATTTTGTATGTGACATGGGAAAAGATCAGTCTCACTGTGTAGTAGATGTGAGACCTGAAAAAGGAACTGAGAATTCGAAATAAAACAGCCTGCTTAGCAAAACCACGCCACCTTACCATTTGAGCTGAAGTCCACAGGCCCGATCCACTTGAAGGCTGGTTTACGGCCTCGCTCTTCTGTTACATGCACTTTCTTTATCAGAGCCAAGCTGGTCAAAACATTGGCTATGTCATAGAGGCGTCGTACCTTTGCTTGAAGATATAAAACACGATTATGATCATGCTGCCTGTGACACCATAACAGTTTAGTTTATGTGACAGGTAACTTTTCTCGGCTGCCATATAAACCTCGGGTGGAAAGCAGCAAGTTGGGATGAGGAGACCAGTGGCTCTGTCATAAAATCACCCAGGATTTATGTACCTGCAGTATCTGAAGGCTAAAGGAAGGTCAGTGTGTCCTTCCATTCCCACAACTTCACACCTCTTACAAGAGGCACCTGGTGACACATAGGGAGCACTGTGATTGCAAAAACAGCAAGGGAGGGAACGGGCTGTAATTAAAGGCTTAGTAAATGTAATTCTGACATGGCACGTCAAAAGCATGCCCTGAGTTTCTCCCAGCAGGAGACTGTGGTGCCAGCTCCACCAGGCAGCTGATCTGTGAAAATGACAAAGATTCCCCAGAGTTTCCTGCCAGGCTGCACTCCTGGGCACACAGGATGCTCAAGGTCAACAGTACAACTGTGCTAAAGACAGGCAGCTCCTCACCTGAAATCGTAGCATTCCAGCCACCCAGTGAGAAGCGGTTGGACGGGCCTCACCTGAATCTTAAGTGGCTTTGGGAGAAACACTTAAATATGTACAAAGTAGAGGAAATACTCAGAAGGGGTGGTAGCACATGAAACAGGCAGGATAATGACCACAGAGTATTTTCTATTCAAGAAATGGATTTACAGGTAGGAAACCCACTTGACCTCCGTGTTAAGATCAAGCAAAGAAGTTTGAATTATCATCTAGAAATAGTAAGCATTCACCCCAGATGCAGCTTTCTTCTTCCCAATCCTGATTTTATCTAGCCATTTCACCCACAGGGTGACTGTAATTTCAGCTGGAAACAAAAAATAGCTAGAGAGTGTTGCAGCTCATGGTTTCCCGGGGCTTACAGGCTACCAGCAGCCCAGGGCATGTGGCTCAGTATCCAAGCTGGACAGAAAAGGAGGATGCACTGGGTGTGATGCTTGGAAACTCTCTCCCTGTCCATGTCCCACCACCCTTACCCTGGGCATTCTTCTGGTTCTTACCTGTAGACAATTTTCATCTCCACCCTTCAGAAGAGTATGCAGGGGGTGGGGAAAAAAGGGGAAAGAAAACTCAGACATTCTGTCTTAGATGCAGCATTACTAAAGAGAAATGCAAAATAATTCACACCCTCCCTGACCGGAGTTCTCAGGATAGTGTTCTGTTTTTCACTCTACTGAAATCATCAAGAAAAAGGCACTGACAGGACTTTAAGCTGAATTCTAGTAGGTGACTAACTTACCTGTCACAGCACCAAAAACCTTGATGAATGCAGGAAAGGAGTACGTATGTCAAAAACAATATATATATTTTTAATCTTGGAAGGAGAAAATATCAACACATGAAATCCCACCCTTTTTGTACTAGTAAGTTGATGTAGGTGAAGATTCTTACTTTTAAATTTACTGTGGTCCGGGGCATCTTGGCTTTCTTCTATCAGTATTTTGGCAGCCACATCCAGAGTGACAATCTTGGTTTTGGAGACGAGGAACAGCATGACAAACTTCTGGCTCATAATTCTCAGAGACTTGTCTTTTCTACTGTTTGCAGATGCTACACAAGGAATGAAACAAAAGCATCAAAACACATGATTTTCTACAAGAAAGACTATACTTGCAGCTTCCCAAAATGATCTAGCCCTATCAGCAGATGGAAAGATCACCCTTGTCATAGGCAGAAGCTTACTGGATACACATCGCAGAAGTCAGCTCAGGAAGAAATGAGGCCGATTTTCTTGTGGCTCGTAAAATTACTCTACAGTAGGCATAAACTCTGAGATGCATATTTTAAACCACTCAATGCTCTATACTTATACTTCCTATAATAGAATCCATACGGTAGTTTTACCGGGCAGCTTCTTGGAAAGATTAACGTAGAATGATAAAAAGATAGGGTAGGAATATAGAATTGTTTTCAGAACATCAACTCTCCTCTCAAAGGCAAATTGCTACTCCATTTTTATTTCTCTGTGCCTGCAATATCTAGACTATACCCTAAACATAGTAGATGCCCGCCTCTTCCACTTCTTTTCAGAAATATGTGAATAAATGAACTATATATAAACAGGAGACAGATTAGATATGTGCTCCTGTGGATGGCAGGCAAACCATCCCCGACAGATGGCTGTCTTCTCTGGTTATTAAGATAAGTACTGGCTCATGGGGTGGAACTAAAAGGCATGAGGCAGTGAATCCAATGAAAACCAGGCCCACCTTTCTTTCCATTTCTTATATTTGCAAGTGAGACGTGACACTTGTACTTTGTCATCTTAACAACAGGGATGAAGATCAATGGCTAAAACAAGAATAGGCTAAATATGAATTGGGAAGGAAGAATGATGCCGATGTAAATAAAAATTCTGCACCAAATGAAAGCAGAGATTGTCTGTCTTTCTTATCAACATTTTCTGCGAATGGAGTTCTTTTCTAAGTAGTGTAAGTCTACTTCAGTATATAATTAGATAAAATTCTTTGAAAATACAACTTTTTCAAAGTAAATCTTACAGTTGCAAATAGTTACAGATTTACAAAGTAAATCTCAAAGAAGCAGCATGGGGCTGCCAATCTAAAAATGGGAGTACTGCTAGCGATCTATTCTCCCAACAGGCCAAACTCGAGTGAACTGCCATCGGCCAGGTTTGTTTAAATGAGGTCGAGTGGACAGTCCAGTTGGGGAGTCATCTGCTTTCCTTTCTTCAGTGAAGAGAATAAGAGGACATATCCCTCCAGGTTTGTCAACCTGGCACTTCCCATCTGAGCAGTGAACCTCTGCAGAAAAGACCATCACTCGCTCTTTCTCTGCCATTACTCATGAAGTTACAATGGACTCACAAGAGGGATAGTCGGGTTCAGAGAAATCCAATAACTGTTGTTCCTGGGAATCTGGATCGCCATCTTTTTTACGTTCTCCAAATTTATAATCCATCAGGTCCAGCTCTTTCTGTTGGAGGTAGGCCATCTGCTCTTCATATTTCTGCTCCTCTCCTAGTCTCTGGAGGTTCCTCAGGGTTTTTGGCAGGCTGTGCCGTCCATGCCAGCCATACTGATTCTTAGCCACCCGGCTGACCAGATGCAGCGATTCCAGCACATTTACAATGTCATAGATGCGTCTCCTTTCCACACCTGTTTAAAAACAGAGGCCGATGGACATCATGCAGACAAACATTTTTGAAGAGAAGTTTCTTGAGGGCCTGGACTATGTCTGTGAACTACTTTGTCTGATCCCCAATATAATGCCCACTGCGTGGATGCTCAAGAAATTCAACCTGCAAGGATGCAACCAATAGAAATTATTTTTCTTTTTCCTTCTTGAGATCCAACCCTTAAACAGATCTAAAATAAAACATCTATCCAGAGATGGTGACATTTCCATCTGTCTGACATAAACAGTACAGCAACTGCTCTTTAGACCCATCAGGCAAACCACACAAACATTTCAGCATGCTGAAATTGGTGGTCTGAGCAATACACGTAACAGTGTGCCTAATGGACACCTGATGAATGGATGGTTGACTGTGACTTGTACTCCTAATTATGCAGACTATAAAATCAACTGTGTCCAATAACTGACACTTCCCCATTAGACAATACTATCTATCCTTTCATGAAGTTCCAATGATATAAAAATATTACCTTGATAACGCTCTCAATGGACCAGTAAAGAAAATGGATGCAAATATTGTGTTTTCTATTTTGAACTGGAAATGCAGGTGTCAAAGGCTTGAATACCCTTCTCATATTGCTGAAGGAAGCCAGAGCTGGGGTTGGAACAACATGGGAATTTCCTTTTGTTCATCATGGCTATTAACAATTCTCTGTGTTCTCATTCACCATAACCTGGCAAACAGCCCAAAAAGTGAAGCACAGAGACTCCAGTACAAGCTGACCATGAGGCTCGGCAGCTCACTACTCATTTTCCCAACACTCCCAAGGCAGCTAGGATTATAAGCTGTCCATTAAACCTAGCAAAAATACTTATAGTGGTTAAGGTGGGGGGCCTCTGGGGTCAGACTGCCTACATTTGAATCCCTGATAAATCCCTTAGTAGCTGAGTGATCCTGGGAAGTTACTTAACCTTTTTATGTTTTTGTATTTATCTTATATAATAATGAGGATGAAATCTAACTGTAACTGTAGGGTCCCCAGTAGGTGTTAATTTTAAATAGATACTTTTGTCATTACTTTTGGCATGACATTGGTTACACCTAAAATCCCTGCTAGCATAAGAGGTCATAGTAGAAATAGATTTTAAAAATCTCATGTCTGTGATTCATTCTGTTATCTAACAGGCCCTTGGGCCTATAGCAAAAGCCTCCAGGCATCTTGCAGAAAACCAGCCCAGCTACAAAGATGCCTTCTTTCATTTGCCAGGAGCTGTTACATAATCAGGGCAGACTCTGAATGTAGCTGTTGGCCCTTCAAAAATTTAACATGAGAAATATACCAAATTACAATGAGAACTCCAGAGCTGAGAGGAAGTTCTATCACATGCATGAAGAGGCATTTCACAGTCAATCAGAACATTTCAGCTCATGACCCTGAAAGGCTTGTTACCCTCACAAGCTCAGGCTTCGGTGCCAGATGCCTGCCGGAAGGTGCTGGCAGGAGCAGGCAGCAGCCCCTTGTCCAGAACTGCCTGCTTCTTTATTCCAGTCTGTTTTCATGTATTAACACGTCTTGTTTACAGCATAACATTCTAGAAACCTTCCCATTATAAATGTCATGTGACCGCAACTGACACCCCAGGGCCAGCCATATGCCTGGCTGTTTTGTTAGTTGATATCTGACGACAAGCTGTTAAGTCTCCATCTAGTGGCTTAGACATCCCAAGAAGGGAAAATAAAAGAAGTTTCTGACCACCCGGATGATTCTCAGGATGCATAGTGGCTGTTCAGTAGGTGCTTTTGGTGAAAACCAACATGACAGCTGCCTGTCTGCACAACCCCTTACCTCTTTCATCTGAACTGAGCTTAACCATCCACTGGCTAGTGCACTAAAAAGTTCCATTTCACAGGTCTCAAGACCCGTAGATTACTCTGGGGGCTTGCTCTGTCAGAACGGTTTTCCCTGCATTCAGTCTTCTTTTTCTTTTGTATTGAAGTCATTCTATTAATCCCAATCATGGCATTAGTTATATGGTCAAGGATTTCCTAATTTTTGCTATGCTTCCCTTAGTTGCTGGTGGGACTTACTAAGAATTCTCAGTCCAGAAAAATAGTTTCCCAGGGTGTGCTATTAAGTTACTCCCAGTTCTCTAAACTGTTACCCATCATATCCAATGAAAACAATGCAATTTGAATGCTCTGCACATCCTCAGTAAAATACAGTCTTGCACTCTGTAACCTGGGATGTAGCACAGAGTTCAGACTCAACCCCAAAAGATAGTCGGCAGTGAAATAGCTTCCAGCAAGGGACCCCATTTTATGATGTCACATGAAAAGATGGCATGCTTGTTTAGCAGGTCTGGGTGATCAGGAGGCACTGGGAAGCTGTTGTAAAAATCTCTAGAGTTCTGCTCCAGGCAGCCATAACATGGGGTGTGCACAACCATCTGCAGTCATACGAAAGTAGGAGTCCATGTTTCTGTCCTCCCTGGGATGCAACACAGCCCTCAAACATCTAATCCTTTGTCTTCTGCAGGGACACCAGTGCAAGACTCCTTAATGGAAGTTGGGTACATGGAGGAAGTAGGCTTCATGAACCCCAATGAGAAGGGTATCAGACAATCTGTCATTTTACCTTCATTACTGTAAGACTAGTTTCTAGGACCCTGGACCCAAAAGCCCTCAACTGGCTCTTCACCATGCCTACTGGAAGATGCTGGCAGGAGCAGTCAATAGTCCCTTGCCCAAAACTGCCTGCTTCTTTATTCCAGTCTGTTTTCATATGTTAACACATCTTGTTGAGAGAGTATAACATTCCATACACCCTCCCATTAGAAATGCCATGTGAATGCAACTGATACACCCCAGGGCCAGCAAGGGACCCCATTTTTTGATGCTCAGTTGGCTCACTTTCCTTTTTTGATTAATTGCCCCCAATTCTAGAATACTATATTACACTTCTGGGCTCCAAATCGGCCCCCAAACCATAGCACTCTACTTCCTCTTCCTATAGAGATGGACAAGGCAGCTAGGGTATCGACATTCTAGTAAGAGCTGAGTAGAAACTGCTCCACATAATTAGAGCTCTCCATGCCAGCCATTGACTTTGGCATGTTACTGACATTATCCCTAACTTTGCTATGTCTTTGCAAGGTAGGTGCTGTGGTCTCTAAGTTATAGACCAAAAAAAAAAAAAAAAAAAAAAAAGGTTAATTCACTTTTTAAAGCTCTTACAGCCTGTAAATTAGAGAGCTGGGCTTCAAATCTAGCCCCATGTGACCCAAAGCCCAGCCCATGGTCTTCTTATCATAACCCACTATCTCTTCTTCTCAGTTTCCAACAACCAAAATCTATTTAGCTTTCAGCTTGAATAATTCAAGTTGACGTTCCTCTACTTGGGCATATTTCTCTAGCATATGGAAGAAATAGAACTAAAAAACAAACTAAAAATTATAATCTATCATTTATTTAGCTGATTTCTTCAGAACTTTTTCTTTTTGTGTGTGTGTGTAAAACCTTCCTATTTTTAAGGGGACACCCTGACACCTTCAAGTCATTGTGATTTCTGCTTACTTAACGATTGTCAACAATACATTCATTCTGGAACTAACTGCAATGTCCACTAGGGGTCTCTATTCTGAAGCAGGTGTATACATATTTCCAGCACATACACCCATCTCACATCATACACTCATGCACGTGAACACACGGATTCTTCTTTGTTATAAGATTTAGTTGTTTGAGTTATGTCCAAATGACCTTTTTCTAGTTTGACCCACTTGCTATGCCAATCATCGTATAGGGCTTTAAACATAATGCTCTTGCTCTCAAATCTTGCTTTACAAAGTTGAAATCACACCAGTTCTGAACTCCTGGAAGCATTATTAAAAATAAAAAGCAGGCTATTTCTAAATAGTTTTGCATCTGTCTGAAGTAGGATGAATTTAAAATGAGATACTAATTTGTAATGTAACTCTATTATAAAAATATTACTCATTATAAAAATATATTTTAAGGTTAAAAGAGACTGCATTCTCATTTGGTCCTGAGGTCTGAAAGTCTCCCTGAAATTCTGTGTATAATGAAAACAAATTTGACGATGACAAAGGAAGCTCTGCCTATTCCTCTGTCTTCACCCAGTTGAGGGGCTCACACTACCTCAACCTTCAGCCTGCCCAAGGAAACCAGTTTCCCACTGTAACTGGAGACAGGCCTCCAGGTAATCTGATGATACATACCAAGACTGACAGCAACTTCATCTAGGGAGATGGTAGTTTTCTCAGTTGACAAGGGATAACTTGGATAGCGAGCTAGAAACTTCTGGCACAGGAGTCCTAAACTTTTCTGTTTTCTGCTTGGCCTTTGCTTTTCAAATTCGTCCACAGCACTGTCCCCAACAACATCAAGCTACAGAGGGCAGATAGAAGGGAGGGGGAAGATGTCACAGTTAACATCCTAATGGAGAAATGGCAATGGCCGGTACTGGCAAACTGGGGGGACATCTCAATCCACACCATCCTAGATTCTGGTTAAAATACATTTCCTAATCTAATTCCCTGAATGTTTTATCTATTGTCTTCTCTGGACTGATTTTTTTTTTTCTCCTTTATAATTTGAGGCTGAGTCTATTAGTGAAAAGTTTGACAAATGAAAAATGCAAATCATTTACAGGTTGCTATGGTCTAGCTACTAGTGCGCTCACTGGGCCTGTGGAATCAGCATCACCAAGAGCTTGTGAGACGCAGAAGCTCAGGCATCAGCTATATCAGAATCTGCCTTTTCATAAGATTCTAGGTAATTTTTATTGACCTGGAAGTTTCAGATGCACTGGCCTACATTCTGTCACCAAACTGCTTTAGATTTTACAATTGACCAAAGGTTGATGAAAGTGAACGAAGGCAGTCCAATCATATTCTTCCTTATCCTTTTATTTGTAAATACATTAAACTATCATCCTGTCTCCTCAACCCACATTTGAAAGGGGCTCCATTCAAGCCCCAAGAAAGTAAAAGGCTTTTTGACAAATAGATTCAAGAGAAAAGTGATATAATCATTTCTATAGATTCAGAAAAAACATTTGATAAATTTAACAGTCATTCACGACTTTCAAAAACACCGTTAAAAAACTAGGAATAACACACTGGGGCCTGTCGTGGGGTGGGGGGAGGCGGGAGGGATAGCATTAGGAGATATACCTAATGTAAATGACAAGTTAATGGGTGCAGCACACTAACATGGCACTTGTATACATATGTAACAAACCTGCACACTGTGCACATGTACCCTAGAACTTAAAGTATAATAATAACAATAATAAAAAAACTAGGAATAACAGAGAGCTTCTTCAATGAAGGGTATTCATGAAAACATCTATTTATAAAACCTTGGACGTGTTCCCCTAAAGTCAGGAAACAATATGGATGCCCACTATCACTTTCTCTTCTATATCATATTGAAGACCCTAGTCAATGCATGAGGACAAGAAAAAGAAACTGAGGCACAGGGACTGGAAAGGAATCAGCTACTTTCCTTCTGCAGAAGATGTCACTATTCACACAAAAACTCAAAAGAATTTCAGACAAATCATTAAAAATAGTAAGAGAATTTAGCAGGGTAGTTGAATACAAGATAATATGTTTTTAAAAATCAGCTGCATTCCTATACAACAGTAACAGCAAATACATTGAAAAGACATCATTTATGATAGCAACAAAAATGGTAAGGATTTTAGAAATACATCTAGCAAAAATCTATTTGCATAAAATCCTAAAACTTAGATTTTAAAGAATACTTAAAATTTAGTGAAATACATTGTCTTCATAGATAAAAAAAAACTCAGTATCTTAAGGAGGTTAATTCTTAATCTCTAGATTAAATGCAATCTCAATAAAATCCAATCTGAAACACATATGGAAGAACAAACAGCCCAGAGTAGCCCACACACTCTGAAGAAAAATAAGTTGAGGGTCCTGTTTTACCTGATTATCAGTGCTTATTACAATAGGGTATTAGGACAGGGATGGACAATAGAACAGGAAGAGTTCAGAAACAGACACACATGTAAATGGAATTTTGATATGAAAGCAGTTGCACTGCGAGCTGAGGGGAAGAGAAAGATCTCCTGAATAAATGGTGCAGGGACAACTGATGATACATATAGAAAAACAAAGTTGTATTCTTGACTCACACCATACACAAAAAGCAATTCCAAATGGATCAAGGATTTCAACATGTAAAGCAAATTTTAAATGAAGAAAATGAAGGAGAATATTTTTCTAACCTTGGAATAGGGAAGAGCTTCTTCAGACACAAAAAACATTACCCTTAAAAGGAAAAAATGAACTATATTAAACTTAAGAACTTTTGTCCATCAAGAAATAACATAAAGGGAAAAGACAATTACCGAACTGAAAGAATAGATACATAACACATATAATAAAGGTTTAGTATCATTATATAATCAACTCCTACAAATCAATATAACAACAACAACAACAACAACAACAACAACAACAACAAAAACAATTAAAATTGGCCAAGAACACAAACAGGCATTTCACAGAGAAGCAAAAAACATGGTGGCCAGTAAACATGTGGAAAGAAGCTTAATCTCATGTGTAATCAAAGAAAAGCCAATGAATATCACAAAAAGATATATACTGTATAATCATGAGATTAGCAGAAATTACTATATTAGACAATTTCAAGTGTCAGAGAGGATATGGATGACTAAAACTTTATTTCTGGGGGGAGACAAATAGTACTTTGGAAAGCAATTTGGCATTATCTTGTGAACATCTCCATATCTAATGACCTAGCACCTCCACCAGTAGGTATGTACCCAAAACAGTAGTTCTCAAACATTTTGCTCACAGGACCCCTTCATGTTCTTAAAAATTACTGAGGATTCCACAGGGCTTTTTGTTTATGTGGGTTATCTATTGATAGCTACCATGTTAGAAATTAAAATTGAGGCAGTTAAAATGTTTTGTGAGAAAGGGGTATTTTAAATATTATTTTTCAAATCTCTTTAGTTTCTGGATTAATAGAAGAGAACTGATTCTTGTGTTTGCCTTTTGTAGCCAGTCTGTTGCAATATCCACATCATGTACTTCCTGGAAGACTCCAGTGTATACTTGGGAGAGAATGAGAGTTCAAATGGCAAAGGTCTTTGTATAATTATGAAAAGAGTTTTGACCTCCTCACTCTCTGAAAACTGTCTGTGGACACTGAGGTCCCCAGATGACCCTTTGAGAACCACTATCCAAGGGAAACTGTTGTGTATGTACACCAGGAGACATAAACAAGAACGAATATCATAGCATAGTCTGTATTAGCCCTAAACTACAAACAACCCAAATGGCTACAAACAGGAGAATGAATAAATTGTGGTGTAGTCATGCAGTGGATTATCATACAGCAATGAAAGAACTACAGCTATATGCAAAAACTTAAGGATGTATGTTGATTGACAAAAGCAAGTCCCCTAGGACTATACATACAAAATCAGAAGAGTGGTTACTCCGTTGGGGAGGGAGATGTAAATTAATTACATTGTACCCATTTTTGGGCTGAGAGGTAGATTCATGGTGTTAAAGGTACTGCAAAGGATAAGTGCATTTTAGATGATCAAATAGTCTATCAAAAGGTAACAAAGACTAGTTTAAAAAAGGTATTAAAAGTCTGTTTTAACATTGAGTACCCCGAGACAGAAAGAAGGGAACAACAGACACCAAGGCCTATTTGAAGGTAGAAGGTGAGAGGAGGGTGAGGATTGAAAAAACTACCTATTGGATATTATGATGATTACCTGGGTGACCAAATTATCTGTACACCAAACACTCGCAAAATGCAGTTTACCCAAGTAACAAACCTGCGCATGTACCCAATGAACTTAAAATAAAAGTTAGAAAAAGGAAAAAAAAAAACCTACTTAAAATACTTGACTTTGATCTAATAAATCAGACGTTAAAAGCATCAGTATAATAAGTTTTCTGGATATAAGATCAATATACACACACACACACACACACACACACAAATCAATTGTATTTGTATATACTAGAAACAAACTATTGGTAATTAAAACAAAAAAAATTTGCAATGGCATCAAAAAATTTGGAAACCTAGAGATAAACCTGACAAAAGGTGTATAACACCTCTATACCAAAAATTGTGAAACAATGCTGAAAGATATTAAAGCCCTAAATTTTAAAAGAAAGTCAGTTTTAAATCTGCCAAAATTTTAGGCATTTACTTCCTGCAGGTGGTGAACGTTTCTAGCAACTGATCAGCTAAAATCTCTCTATAAAGCCTGGGTAGAAACCAAAATTTTAATTGTTTTAGGGGCGTGCTTGGTAGAACAACTAGTTCTACCAAAGTAAGAGATTAACAATGTTACCTTGTGAAAGAGGTCACTAACAATTCCCACTGGCTGATTTTCACTTTGCTATATTTTTGTCAAAAAAAATTACAAAAAATCTAATAATTATATGCCTTTGACAACAAAAGGCATATTCTTATTTAGTTTTTAGAACCACAATAAAACCAGGACAGGTACCACCACCCTCATTTTACAGGCGAGTAAACTGAGATGCAGAGATCCTGAGTGACGTCCCCCACTCACGCAGCTAGTGATTGGAACCCAAGGCCTTAGAAACCAGCTCCTTGTGTGTTGCACATCAAATATAAAACAGAAAGGAATCCAAAGAACAGCCCAGACTTAAAAAAAAGGAATTGTGAAATTCCTCTGGCTTCAAGCACGTAGGAACTACTGTGTGATTTGTATTTAGTTATGTGAAAGAATCTCTTACTACTAGCACTAATCTACCACTGCAATATATATAACCGATTAAATTCATTTTGTTCTATGAATTTCAAGTTGTAATTCAAGACATCTTTTTTCTCTCTTCCCAATTATTTCATTTTGGCAATTTTTACAGCTTGAAAAGTCCGCCAAAAAGAGAAAAATGGCTAAGAATACTGAAATCTGCAAAACTTTTCTTAGAAAGTCTGGGAAAAAGCTTGATGGGAAGTGAAAATAATTGACTTTTTTTTTTTTTTTTAAACAAAGTATAGACATGCTGCTTATTCAACAGCACTGGTTCCCCACAGAACAGGTAATTTAAAGATGGCTTAACTTCAATAGAGCCCCAAACTAACAAACTGAACATACATAATAATGGAATTTCCTAAATAAAAAATATTTACATTGACATTATCCCTAAAATCTGGGCAAAATTAAAATTCACAGCAGCATTTAAATAATCCAAATTCCTTCATTAAATAAAAATGATTAAATATCATTACTTTAAAATAATTTATCATTTTAAAATGAGCCCTGGTCCAGGGACTATCATACAGAAAAGAAAGCATTCGTTATGAAAAATAAGATAGAATGAGAATTCTGCTATAAATCAAAAAATATTCAGTTTGCCATTGCTTTTGGCTTAATAGGAGCTGAAAAGTTGAGAGTTCTATGACTTTTTAATAATCAAGTAAAATCGTTTAAGTTCTATAAAATCCCTGAGAAGCACAGTCTGTTTACCTGTAGAGAATCTGTAAATGCATCGTCCTTGTTTTCAATGGGTCGGAATAGTCCCTTTTTCTTCTCCCGGTCCCTTATGTCTGGGCTGGCAGCACTAATGAGCATCTTCAGGTTAGCTGTGGGTGTCCATGGTTCCGCTTGCTGTCTGTCAACAAGCTTAACTGGAGTAATGGGATTTCTTTCTGGAGTAAATTTTTTTTGCTTTGATAAATCAATTGGTTCATTTTTTATTGGAGTCTTCGGGGCCATCCTTGATCGATCAACAAATATATTTTCCTATTTTAAAAAAGAGACTTTTAGCAAGAATGAGAAAGGGCAGGTATCAGCTAAGAGTACACTTTGTTCCCACCATTCACTAAAACTTGAAAATACAAATAGGACCGTATGTTTAGGGCTGAAAAGTATCAGGATAGGACTAACAAAAAGTAGAAGGCTCATGGGAATCGAAGAGTGGCTCCAGTGAGAAGTAGATTATAATCTGCTACCCCTTTTACAACTATCTTTCATGATATCTCTGTAAGAGAAATCACAACGTATCTGTTACTGTTGCATGTTTGTAACAGATGAGGACTATGAGGGCGAATGCCGGTTGAGTCCATATTGTTTCTAAGTGTCATCTTTTTTCAAACACTACTTACAAGTTTGCATTGACTAGTGAAGAGCAACAATGCTTTTGTAGTTCAATGTGCACCAGTGCTAATACAGCACTTAGTAGCAGGACCAGTTAATGGAAGAGCATCCAACAAAATCCCACATTTTAAGCCAACTTAGAGAGCTCTCTAATGTCATTCTCCTAGAGCAGTGCATCTCAAACTACCCATGGTAAAGGACTTGTTTTTTTAGATTTCCAAACTCCTGCAAACTGATATGTGACCTTACTTCATAGGACTAATATGCAACAAAACTCCCACCAGATGTGATTTGCCATTTGAGTTTGTCACTCAAACTGACCCATAGCTTCTTCAACAAGAGACCACTAATCATAAGCTTAGATATGGTGGCAATACTGAATTGCTACTGAGGTTTATTTTTCTTCCTTTTTTTTTTTTTAAAGATAGGGTCTCACTCTGTTGCCCAGCCTGAGTACAGTGGTGTGATCGTGATTCACTATAGCCTCAAACTCCTGGGCATGTGCAATCCTCTTGCCTTAGCCTTCCGAGTAGCTGGGACCACAGACATGCACCACTACACCCAATACTTTATTTTTTGGAGATAGGGTCTCACTCTGTCACCCAGGCTGGAGTGCAGTGGCATGATCACAGCTCACTGCAGTCTCAAACTCCTGGGCTCAAGTGATCTTCCCACCTCAGCCTTCCAAAGTGTTGGGATTTCCAGTGGTGTGCATAGTACAGTGGTGTGCACACCATTTCCAGTGCACACCACTGCACCCAGCTAATTTTTAAAATTTTGTGTGGAGACACGGTCTCGCCATGTTGCCCAGGCTGGACTTGAACTTCTGGCTTCAAGTGATTCTCCTGCCTCCGCCTCCCAAAGTGCTAGAATTACAGGCATGAGACACCACACCTGGCCTTTTTAAATTTTTTGTAGAGATTGGGGTCTCACTGTGTTACCAAGTCTCATCTCAAACTCCTGGCTTCAACTAATCATCCCATCTTGGCCTCTCAAAGTGCTAGGATTACAGGCATGAGCCACCACACCTAGACTACTGAGGTTTTTAAGTGCTTAACTCCCAAGTTTCATTCTTTTTTGCACCCTGGTGATAGTTTGTGGAATAGCATCTGCCTCTAGACCACACTTTGAGTTAGAATGTCTTAAATAATTCTAAGAAAAGATTAACGATGGGCCCATTGTAAAAAAAGACTAAGTATATAGAATCCACCTTTGGAACTACCAAGTAATTAAAACATATCTTTCCCCTAAAAAAGTTTCAAAAATTCAATATGAGAATTTGGTAATTCAATATTCAAAAACAGAAAGATTCTGCTTTCTGTAGTATTCTCTTCCAGTCAACAGTGTCTTACATAATTACAAAGGTAGATGAATTATCTGTCACTCTGTCCCTGTACACTCCATACAGCTACTGAATGGTTGTGTTTTGGTTGAGCAGGGGTTTACAATAGTGTTTTTCTATAAATGAGCAATGTGTGAAGAGGTAAAATATTGGGAGAAACTGGAGTTTGTGTAGGCAAGGCAACTCTTGCTCCTTGGATCAGCAGAAGCTGCAAGCTAGTCATGGCAACATTCAGTCCTAGTGTAAGCAGAAGGAGAGGAGTCAGTGGAAGTGGCGATTTCTCATACTACAGTAAGTACCCGGCCCAGAGTGCTGCATCTACCCACCTCTTTTAACGAGTCCCTGTTAGCGTGCTATTCTGATAAAGGCTTCTACAGGTGAATTCTCAAGGGAAATTACTGTTTACTGTGTGCCACACCCTGTTTCATGTATTTTGCATGTATTGACTCTTCATCCAATCCTGTGACATAGGCATTAACATTTTTCCATTGTATAGATGAAGAAACTGAGGCACAGAGAAGTCAAATAACTTGCCTGAGGTCACCTATGACCTCATTCAGTGTAAAATCATTGGTATGCAAGAAATAGCTGAAGGCAGAACTTTCTGAAATTCTCCATCTAAAAACGAGCTTGTGTCCTGGGTACAGAGTGGGAGGAAGTTATCTTTTTCACAGCTCCAACCAAAGGTAGCCAGCAAGCCACTGATCCCCACTAGCACCTAGGGAGAGGCAGCATAGGGAAATAGTTATATGTGCAGGATGTAGGTCCAGCTAACCTGCCCCTGCTACATATCAGCAGGGGTGAGTGTGGCAAGTTCCTGTACCTCACTATACTTTATTTCTCTCAACTGAAAATGAAGTTCATAAAAATACCAATCTCAAGGGTTATGAGATGAGTTCCTGGACTATAGGGAGTGCTTGATAAAACTTAGCTATTATCTTTTCCCTCTTTTCTATTCTTTATTACCATTCACTCGCATTTCGAGCTAAATATACTACAGCACATCATATTGCTATTTAACTTCCTGGATGTGTGTCTTGTCTCAATAATAAGACTGTGCTCTTGAGAAGGTCAAGAAGCAAGTTCTACATGTCCTGTTTGTCACAATTTTCGGCACAATGCCTTGCCCACTGCAGGTACTCAAAGAACACTGTGCTTTGATGAGTTATTCCAAAAGGTATCCTCATGGTGGAGGGTGTGGTCCAGGCATGCTGGGTGGACAGAGATTCACATGCCTTCTCCATTGCTTCCAACAGAGTTACTTTTTCCCTAGCGAGGGGGCAATTGAGAATGGATTATTTCTTCATACACTTTGATATATTTTCACTGTAGTTTACTGAATACTTAAAGTAGGATGGGAGTTAGGTCATGTGGTAGGTTATGATTGTATTACACCTCTACATCAAGAGAAAAAAATGCCAAGCCAGTTGTATTCTAGGGTCTCAGGTGGACAGAAAGTCAATTGCAATCTAGTCACACCTTGCTCCATCTGTCTGTCCTGCTATGCTGACAGCACATACGACTGTGGAAAGGGCACTGCAATGAAAACCTGATTTGTGTCCCAGCTGTTTGTATCTTTTTGATCCTGGACAACTGTTTATTCTGTCTGGGCCCAGGTTTCCGTATGTATAAAATGAGGAATTTAGATGAAAGTGTCTATTTCCAAGGTTTTCTAGCAAGGCTGCCTAGCTGTGGAGTGGATGCTGGGATGCACCCTATCTCTTCAGACATGACTCATTTCCCAGCTGCTGGAAGTAATGCCAACAGTCATCCCATAACCGGAAGGCTTTGGCTGAAAACGGCTGACTCGTCCAAGGTCACACCACTTCCTGGGAAGCCTCTCCTGTACTCACTGGCTGGTAGAAGTAGCACAGACATATAAAAGCCAGGCCTCTGGGAGGCCAAGGTGGGCAGATCACGAGGTCAGGAGATGGGGACCATCCTGGCTAACATGGTGAAACTCCGTCTCTACTAAAAATACAAAAACAAAAATTACCCGGGCGTGGTGGCAGGCACCTGTAGTCCCATCCATTCTGGAGGCTGAGGCAGGAGAATGGCGTGAACCCGGGAGGCAGAGCTTGCAGTGAGCCAAGGTCATGCCATTGCACTCCAGCCTGGGCGACAGAGCGAGATTCCGTCTCAAAAAAAAAAAAAAAAAAAAAAAAGCCAGGCCTCCTTGCCCCAACTCTAGACTCCTCTGATGGCTGCCCTAGAACTCCCCAGAGGTAACTTCCACTGTGACTGTATTGCAGCTCCACTTATCCTTCTGTCCAATTCCATGCCTTCCTGTCCCTTCCCTAGGCATTGATCCCAAGAGTACTTCCTAATAAACCTCCTGAACACTTAACCTCTGGGTAAGATCTGCTTCAGGAAATCTAACCTGCAACAGCCTGGAAATCACTCCCTCCATTAGAGTGTCTGGAGAAGTGTATCCTGTGAAATGGCCCTCTAGTTCTCTATATAAATAGAGGTAATACACCTTGGCTTACCTACCATAGAGTTGCTGTGATGATGGGCTCAGAAGGTCAAAGCACTCTGTCATCTGTGAAGTGCTATACAAATGTTCATTATTATTACTAATAACACCAGCACACTGACTATAGGTAAACTGGTTTGTGCTGCCACAGAAAGGTCTTCGTTGTCTTGGTTCTAGTCCTGCTCCTGTGTCCGATACGGCTTTGATCATGTTATCTCAAACAATATACACAGTCAAGTGTATATATTAGCTTGGGCCATATTTAGCCAACCTTTTTCAGTTCCCTCTCATGCACATCCCACATTCTGCCAAAACAGTCCCCTTGCTACTCAGACCTGCCCTGCACTTTATCACAGCAAAGCTGGTGCTCACACCACCACTTCCTCTTTAATGCCACTGGCTTTGCCTGTTGAAATTCTGTCTACTATTTAAGTCTCATTGCAATGACTACATGTTAGAAAGTGTCTCCTTTTAGCTATGGACCAACAACTCTCCTTCTTTCCAGAGCACACTTTCTAGAGGCAATCCCCACTGAGGGTTTTCTCTGCCTACCTCCTAGGGGGTCCCTCAAACCACCAGTCTGTTCTGATCCACTGGTCACCTCTCCGTTGCCAGATCTACTTAGGTCACCAGATCTACTTAGGTCACCTTTACTTAGGTCAGATCTACTTAGGTCACCTCTCCGTTGCCAGATCAAATCAATGGCAAAATATCTTACATGACCTCACTGCAGCAGTTAAGACTGTTGACTATTCTTTGCTCTATAGAACTCTCAGCCCTTAACTTGTGAGATTCCACTGTTTCTTTCTCTCCTGGTTCTTCTCATACTTCTGACTGTGCCTTCTCAGCCTCCTTCTATTTTCACTCTTACAAACCAAACCGCAAGAGTCCACACACAACCCTCTGCTGCTCTCTCACTATTTGCCACTCCCATGTATAGAGCTTTAAATCGGCCTATATGCTGACAATTCCCGTTCGGACTTGATTACTACCTTTCCTGAATTCCAAAATCAGGCTACCTGCTGCTTTCTGCACATATTTATTTACCTATAAATCACACAGCTACAAACATATTCTAAACTGAACGCACCTTCTTTCTCACCCACTCCCAAAAGAGATGAATGACCTTCAAAGAACACCCATGTCCATTAAGTTTGGGCATTGTCCCCAAATATGCCATGCTCATTTCCACTTCTTCACTAGCTCCCCTCTTCTACTTGCCTGAGACTCAGTATTCCTTCCTTCCAGCCACAGCTCAAGTGCTAGCTCCTTCACAAAGCTCTCCTAGCCTCTTTGCTCCAGACTACCTGTTTTCTACTTTTGTTGTCTCAGATGCATTGTAAACAGGTAAGAGGCATAGTAACTTTGGATAATGAAGTAGGAAACTCCTTTATGTTTTAAAGAAAAGTTTCTCCATGACTGGTAAGAAGGTGCATGCATAATGCAGTACTTACAGACCTTGACCAAAGGGCAAATGGCCAAGAAAGAAATCCTCTAAATGACCGCTGATCCAGCAAGACACCACTCCAGGTATTCCCCAGAGAGATTCCAAGAAGGAACAACTCAGCACCACCAGCTTCCAGTCACTCTTGATTTCTTGAACATTTTTTGAATGCTCATACCTCATGCTGTTTCTTCTGCCTAAAATGTCCATCTCGTTCACTCTTGCTTTCTTGGAGGTTGAGCTTCCTCATCCACTAATGCTTAGCCCAAATGTCCCTTCCTCTGTGAAGCTTTTTAACCCTCTCTGAACTTCCCATGAATTTATTTCCTCCTCTTCTTTCTGCCCGGGTAATTTGTTCCTACTCCTAGTATAGCACTTACCAAATCACAGTATAGTTTTACATTTCGGCCCCTGAAAGTCTCCCTGGTAACTGAGGGCAGGGTGGACATCATGTTCATCTTTAGGCTATCAGTCTGATTCCAAACAGTGTGAAGGCTATGTGCCTATGGGTGCTTTACAAAAACTCAATGTGGGGAGTATTATATATTAATTCCAATTTATGGAAGAAAAAAATGGACTTAGGGAGATTAGGAAACTCATTAAATCACCATATCCCCAGCATCTGGAATAAAAATATTTGTTGAAAGACCTTGTAAGTATATTCGTTTTAGGTCACATAGCTAACAAATGGCAAAGCAGGAAATCAAACCCAGGACCCCCTGGCTCTTAAACCCCATGTTTTCATTATCCGTAGAAAGCGTCCTTCCTTTACGTCATAGCAGCATGAAAACGAGAGACAGAAGCCCCTCCTAGTAACTCTATGAAAGCACACTGTTCTCATCTCTTGCCTTCTATTTGAGGTGACATAATCCCTGCTTATAAATGTTATTTCAAACATTTTCACTGCTTTCCCAATCTCTTTAAGTCACTTGAGTTTTTTTCCCACACACATTAGAATGTGAAAGTTCAACTGGACACAGTAGCACTTTCTGATGCTAGAGGAGAAGGGTCCTTGTTGAAGGTACTTGATAAAAGTCATTGACCCAGAGGAAGAGAAGCACTAACTTAGACTTTATATAAATGTACGGATATATATATTTTCAAGGCTGAACCATCCAAATTGGAAAGGAAAACAAAGTTTTGCTCTAAAACTCTCAAAGTCAAAACTCTGGATACACACTTTAAGTCTGGGCATTTCTATCCTCACGACTTAGATGATTTAAAAAAAAAAAAAGGCCACTTTAAATAATCTTCGATTTATCTGTGGTTTCACTTCCAGTGGCCAACTGTGGTCCAAAAATATCACATGGAAAATTCCGGAAATACACAATTCATGAGTTTTAGACTGTGTGCAGTTCTGTGTAATGAAATCTCACGTCATCCTGCTCCGTCCTGCTTGGGATGTGACTCACCCCTTTGTCCACCGTATTTGCACTGTAGACACTACCTGCTCGTTCATTAATCACTTAGCAGCCACTGTGTTATCAGGCTGGCAGTCATGGTATTGCAGTGCTCATGTTCGAGTAACTCTTATTTGACTTCGTAATGGCTCCAAAGCACAAGAGTAGTGAGCTGGCCATTTGGATATGCCAAAGGGAAGCGATAAAGTGCTATTTTAAGTGAAAAGGTGAATGTTCTTGACTTAAGGAAAGATACGCCAAGGTTGCTAAGATCTACTGTAAGAATTAATTTCCTATCTGTGAAATTGTAAAGAATGAAAAAGAAATTCATGCTAGTTTTGCTGTCATACCCCAAACTGTAAAAGGTATAGCCATGGTACATAAGTGCTTAGTTAAGATGGAAAAGGCACTAAATTTGGGGGTGGAAAACATAAACAGAACAAGCAGAAATGTGTTCCAACTAATGGCAATCCGGTTCACTATTATCCACAGTTTCAGGTACTCACTGCAGGTCTTGGAACACATTCCCTGTGGATAAGGGGGACTATTGTATTTCTTTACCTAATAAAAATAAATCAAAATGCTGGACAAAAAAAAAAAAAAAAAAAAAAAAAAAAATCCCTAGATGGGGGAGCATACAATTTCGCATCTATCCTAAATTAACAATTATCAAGTATTCTTCAAAGGCTCATATGAGCATGGGTTGCTTTGCAACCAAGGAGTTTCACTGTTGATGCTAAGCCTAAAAATAAGACCAGGAATTCAGAGAAGTTCAATGCCCAAGTTGCTACTCACAGATTTATATTCAAAGTTTCTAAAACTTATTCTGTTATTTCTATTTGCCTCTGCCGAAAAGTGCTCAGATAGTTTAGACATTGTTATGGCCAGTTTCTTTGTAATGTTTCTTGAAAACAACACCTTGGTCTTACAAATCACAAGGAGTGCAAAATGTAAGGGAATGGCTCAGTGTAAAACTAGCAATAGTATGGCAAAATATTCAGAATATACTGATGAGTTCAGCCACTTTATCTCCCTATATGGTAGGCATAGGTCTACTCTTGGGTGAATGGAACAGTCTTTGGGAGCTAGTTCATCGGTATGAAGACATTTCATAGCACTTTAATAATCCAGCATTTATGCCTACAAAGGTCTATTTTCCTGGGAACTGAGGCTTAGCATTCCTACAGAGCATTAGCTACACTACCCTTGACAATTGTATTATAAACTTTGATTGCTGTAGCCAGCATATTTTTGACGGATATAAACTGGTTACAACATTACATGTAACCTCGCCTATTTTTCCCACTAAGTATCTGAGAGTAGAATTCCAACAATAATGGTTTGGATCGCTCTATTTTCTAAAAAAGAATGTTTCTATAATGTTTATCAATATTACTTATTATGCTTAAATACAAATACAAATAGCATGTTGGAACACTTAATTGAATTCAACATCACTATCCTTAATATGTTAGAAACTAAGGTGTTTTTGTTAGCTTACCTTTTGTGCATTTTCCCCATCTTCAATTGCAAAATCCAGTCTGGGCTGCCTGGGGCTGATCAGGTCTTTTAGTGTTAGACAATTTACCTCCATCTGCAATGCACAATTACACTAGAAAATGATTTTGCAATTACGTACCTTTTCCTCAAACAAAAATATCTACATATGTGTTACTTGTTTGTCAGTATGAAACTCCCCCTTGCCTAAGCAAATCCTGGGCATTTCCAGGAGTCGCAGCCACCCTCAACTTTCTAAAACACACGAACAAACTCAAACACCTCAAGTGTGCTTAGTAATACTGAAAATCTGGGAAGAAAAAAAATCTACAAAAACAGTACTTCTTTATGAAAAGCTAGACGGCAAAATAAAGTTACCAAGTCGGAAGGGTGTTGGGCAAATCTGTCAGAAAGTACAGGGTCTCCCAGGTCAGTTAATTTTGGCGCAAAGAACTGAGAGGAATTCGGCTTTGAGGGGTTTTGAATCAGGGGGAAGGAAACCCGATCGCCAGACCAAACCCACTCAGCGCTGAGCGCAGCCACTTCCCAGGCCTCCAAGCAGATCCCCCAAATAAACTCCTCCAATGAAAGCCCCAAGTTGTGGGGAAGGGCAAATTCCCTCTACTGCCGGGCTGGAAGGAGAGCTGCGCCCGGCACACCCTCTGCGCACCGGGTCCCCCGGCAGAAACACCTCGAGCCCTCGCCAGCCGGGGGATGTGGGGGTGGCAGGTTGGCAGCCGGGGCGGAAGGGGTCCCCGTATCCCAATTCCCCCCTCCCCACCAGCGCGGGGGCCGCACGCTTACCGCTTACCCCTGCTTTCCGAAGGAGGCTTCCTGCCTCTGCAGGGACCTCCACCGACCCAAGCCGATGAGGGAAGGTGGTGCGGCGATCAGCAGCCGGGCGGCGGCATCGGGAAGGGAGAGCTAGGTGCGCAGATCCCCGCGCCGAGTGCCCTGGGCTGGCGGGGACCCCGCGGCGTCCCGACAGCGCCAGCGCTCAGATCCGCCGAGCGCGACTCCAGCCTGGATCGTAGTCCCCGCTAAAACACCTCCTCTGGCGCCTTGAGACCGAATTTGAGAATCCACCAATCAGCGGCGGCCGGCGGGGCGGCCCCGGCCAATTGTGCGGCGGCACGGCTCGGGCTCACCGCCCCTCGGAGTCTTGGCGCTCCGAGTCGCGCGTTTTGCCCTCACCCGCCCAATTGTTGCCGCCTCGGCCCCCTCCCCCTTCCGGGTACCTGGAAACCTCGGGCCCGGGAGCCAATTCCTGCTGGGGACGCGGGCCCGGGCGGCCGCGGGAAGCCAAGGTGGGGGCGGCGCGGGGCGGCGGGAGAAGGAAGAGGAGGAGGAGGAGGAGGGCTCTTTTGTTATGCATAGAAGACCCGCGCACGTCCCCAAGGCTTGCCGCGCCCGGGGACCCCGGGCACAGCCAGAGGAGAGGAAAGCAGATGGGGTTTGGAAGAACGATCTACACCCGCTGGATGCTGCTACCGCCATCCCCACCCGCCCTCAGCAACCTGTGCGGAAGCGGAGTTGTCCAGACTTGCCGGGGCAAACTTCCTAACACCGCACGCTGGTGTGACACATGGACCATGGTTACCGCTCTGCTGTGAGCAGATGGCACGCCAGTTAGCCCTGGAGACCAGACTGGAAGCCAAACCAGCAATTTTTCTGTGTGTGTGTGTGTGTGTGTGTGTGTGGCAAATCCGGAAATGTTTTTTGGTATTCCCTTTTTGGCACACTGCAAATAATTAGGAGGGAAAAAGCTTTACATAAAAAAGTAATTCTTTGCAATAGGGACTAGCATTCTGGGAGACAGTCTACAAAATTTCCTCAACACCACTGATTTGTATTAACTGTTTCACTTCTTTCATCCTACAGTTTCTTGTTTAAAATATGAATGTTGGTAGAGATAGATTTTTTACAAAATAGACTTTATTGTTTAGAAGTTTTCAATTTACAGAAAAATTGAGATAGTACCAAGAATACCCATATATTCAGCACCCAATTTCACCCACTATTAACATTTTGTGTTAGTATAGAATATTTTTTGAAATTAATGAACTAATATTGGTAGATTCTTCTGAGCTAAAGTCATTATTCAGATTTCCTTAATTTTTTCCTAATGCCCTTTTTTTTTCTGTTCAGGATACCACATTACCTTTAGTTCCCATGTCTCTGTAGGCTCCTTTTGGCTATGACAGTTTCTCATACTTTCCTCATTTTTGACACCTGGACATTTTTGAGTCGTATCGGTCAAATATTTTGTAGGATATCCCTCAACTGAAATGTGAGATAGCCTTAAAGCATCAGACATTCTTAAATGTACAGACATTTCCCTACACCCCATATACTTTACAGCAAAGGTATCATTTTCCTTTCTGTACCAAGGCTCCACTCTTCACCACTTACCCTCCAAATATTTTTATTTTATTTTATTTTTGGAGACGGAGTCTCGTGCTGTCACCCAGGCTGAAGTGTAGTGGCAAGATCTCGGCTCACTGAAACCTCCACCACCTGGGTTCAAGCGAATCTCTGCCTCAGCCTCCCGAGTAGCTGGGATTACAGCCGTGCTCCACCACGCCCAGCTAATTTTTGTATTTTCAGTAGAGACGGGGTTCCGCTGTGTTGGCCAGGCTGGTCTTGAACTCCTGACCTCAGGTGATCCGCCTGCCTCCACCTCCCAAAGTGCTGGGATTACAGGTGTGAGACCCTGCGCCCAGCCTCAAATACATATATTTTAAATGAACTCTCAGCAGAATTCAGAATTCTCAGTCAAGTCCTTCACTTCGTACTCTAGATTGCTGGTAAGTAGAGCCTTAAAAAAAAAAAAATCACTGCTAGGTCATACATTGAAAAGAGAAAAGTGTGCAAAACATTAAACAAAAGAAACAATAGTAATAAAAGTCTGACATTTTTATAGGAATAACATTTTGAACTGAAAACTCTTTTGTAGGTAGAAACCTAATAAGAAGTTTAAAGAATAAAAAACTGCAACTTATTAAATTTTGCACATATGTGGAAGCAGGAAGTAGATAAGGAAATACTTTTCCCAATGGTATTCATTTTCTATGGCTGTTGTAACAGATTACCACAACTGGTTTATGAGGACAGAGATTTGTTCTCTCACATTTCTGGAAAGTTAAGGTGTTCCCAGGGCTACATTCCAGGGGCCTTTTCTTCTTGTCCTTTTCTTCTTCCAGTTTCTGGTGGCTGTTAACATTCCTTGACATGTGGCAGCCTCACTCCAATCTCTACCTCCATGGTTACGTTGCTTTCTCTTTTGTCTGTTAAGTCTCTCCCATGTGTCTCCTATGAGGATACCTGTCACTGAAATTAGGTCCTACCTGGATAGTCCAGGATGATCTCATCTTGAAATCTTCAATTTAATTGCATCTGGGAAGATCCTCTTTCCAGAGTCACGTTCCTTCATGGGTTCTGGGGATTAGACATGAACACACCTTTTTGGAGCCCACCAGTCAGCCTTCTAGACCAACATTCAAATTATTAAAGTCCATTCATTTCTCTGATATTTCAAAATACTAGTGATGGTTTCTTTGAGGTTAGGCAGTTTCACAGTGCCAAACTTTTCCTAGCATTTTTAGAGTAAAAGTACTTTTTCTATTTTGATACAAATGTAGCCTCTATTCAAGTTACAAAAAAAACTCAGTTGGATACATCACTTCAGGCACTTATAATTTCATTGATTATAGGAGTTATCTTAGATTTGGAGGAAAACTGGAAAATAAATATTTGATGGACAAATTCAGAGATGTTATTCCAACACACTTATATTGATGTTTTATATTGATGCTTTTAAGTCCTAGAATGCATACATAACCTGTCAATCTCTCGGTGATTCAGTTAACACTGATGTTGGCTGAGAACTAGGCTGGAGTATCAAGAAGAGTCTCAACATGTGACCTCTCCATATGGCCTGGTCCTCCTTACAGCATGGTAGCTCAAGATAGTTGGACTTCTTCCAGGGTGGCTCCTGGGATCCAAAATGAACATGCCATGTAGCAAAGGGGAAATAGTATCACCTTTTGTGATGTAGCCTGAGAAATGATAGCATCAATTCCACTACAGTTTTTGGGAGGAAGCAGTCAAAAATCCACCTATATTCAAGGGGAGAAGACATATACTTCACTCTCAATGGGAGAAGTGTCAAAGAATTTGGGGCTATATTTTTCTCTCTCTCTCTATATATGTGTGTGTGTATATATATACATATATATTTATATATGTGTATATATGTATATATTTAAATTATACTTAAGTTCTGGGATACATGTACAGAACATACAGGTTTGTTACATAGGTATACACATGCCCTGGTGGTTTGCTGCACCCATCAACCCATCATCTACATTAGCTCTTTCTCCTAATGCTACCCCTCCCCTTGCCTCCTACCCCTGACTGACCCAGGGTGTGATGTTCCCCTCCCTGTGTCCATGTGCTCTCATTGTTCAACTCCCACTTATGAGTGAGAACATGCAGTGTTTGGTTTTCTGTTCCTGTATTAGTTTGCTGAGAATGATGGTTTTCAGCTTCATCCATGTCCCAGCAAAGTACATGAACTCATCCTTTTTTATGGCTCCATAGTATTCCATGGTGTATATGTGCCACATTTTCTATTATTGATGGGCGTTTGGATTGGTTCCAAGTCTTTGCTATTGTAAACAATGCTGCAATAAACAAAGGTGTGCATGTGTCTTTATAGAATGATTTATAATCCTTTGGGTATATACCCAGTAATGGGATTGCTGGGTCAAATGGTATTTCTGGTTCTAGATCCTTGATGAATCACCACACTGTCCTCCACAATGGTTGAACTAATTTACACTCCCACTAACAGTGTAAAAGTTTTCCTATTTCTCCATATCCTCTCCAGCATCTGTTGTTTCCTGACTTTTTAATGATTGCCATTCTAACTGGAGTGAGATGGTATCTCATTGTGGTTTTGATTTGCATTTCTCTAATGACCAGAGATGATGAGCATTTTTTCATATGTGAGTTGGCCGCATAAATGTCTTCTTTTGAGAAGTGTCTGTTCATATCCTTTGCCCACTTTTTGATGGGGTTGTTTGTTTTTTTTTCTTGTAAATTTGTTTAAGTTCCTTGTAGATTTTGGATATTAGTCCATTGTCAGATGGATAGATTGCAAAAATTTTCTCCCATTCTGTAGGTTGCCTGTTCACTCTGATGATAGTTTCTTTTGCTGTGCAGAAGCTCTTTAGTTGAATTAGATCCTAATTGTCAATGTTGGCTTTTGTTGCCATTGCTTTTGGTATTTTAGTCATGAAGTCTTTGTCCATGCATATGTCCTCAATGGTATTGCCTGAGTTTTCTTCTAGGGTTTTTATGGTTTTAGGTCTTATGTTTAAGTCTTTAATCCATCTTGATTTAATTTTTGTATAAGGTATAAGAAAGGGGTCCAGTTTTAGTTTTCTGCATACAGCTAGCTAGCCAGTTTTCCTAACACCATTTATTAAATAGGGAATCCTTTCGCCATTGCTTGCTTTTGTCAGGTTTGTCAAAGATCAGATGGTTGTAGATGTGTGGCATTATTTCTCAGGCCTCTGTTCTGTTCCATTGGTCTATATATCTGTTTTGGTACCAGTACCATGCTGTTTTGGTCACTGTAACATTGTAGTATAGTTTGAAGTCAAGTAGCGTGATACCTCCAGCTTTGTTCTTTTACTTAGGATTGTCTTGGGTTCTTTTTTGGTTCCATATGAAATTTAAAGTAGTTTTGTCTAATTCTGTGAACGAAGTCAATGGTAGCTTGATGGGGATAGCATTGAATCTATAAATTACTTTGGGCAGTATGGCCATTTTCACGATATTGATTCTTCCTATCCAAGAGCAGGGAATGTTCTTCCATTTGTTTGTGTCCCCTCTTATTTCTTTGAGGAGTGGTTTGTAGTTCTCCTTGAGGAGGTCTTTCACATGCCTTATAAGTTGGATTCCTAGATATTGTATTCTCTTTGTAGCAATTGTGAATGGGAGTTCACTCATGATTTGGCTGTCTGTTTGTCTGTTATTGGTGTACAGGAATGCTTGTGATTTTTGCACATTGATTTTGTATCCTGAGACTTGGCTGAAGTTGCTTATCGACTTAAGGAGATTTTGGGCCAAGGCAACGGGGTTTTCTAAATATACAATCATGTCATCTGCAAACAGAGACAATTTCACTTCTCTTTCTATTTGAATACGCTTTATTTCTGTCTCTTGCCTGATTGTCCTGGCCAGAACTTCCAATACTATGTTGAATAGGAGTGGTGAGAGAGGGCGTCCTTGTCTTGTGCCGGTTTTCAGAGGGAATGCTTCCAGTTTTTGCCCATTCAGTACAATATTGGCTGTGGGTTTGTCATAAACAGCTCTTATTATTTTGAGACATGTTCCATCAATACCTAGTTTATTGAGAGTTTTTAGCATGAAGCACTGTTGAATTTTATTGAGGACCTTTTCTGCATCTATTGAGATAATCATGTGGTTTTTTCATTGGTTCTGTTTATGTGTTGAATTATGTTTATTGATTTGCGTGTGTTGAACCAGGCTTGCATCCCACGGATGAAGCTGACTTGATTGTGGTGGATAAGCTTTTTGATGTGCTGCTGGATTCGGTTTGCCAGTATTTTATTGAGGATTTTTGCATCAATGTTCATCAAGGATATTTGCCTGAAATTTTTTTTTTTGTTGTGTCTCTGCCAGGTTTTGGTATCAGGATGATGTTGGCCTCATAAAACGAGTTATGGAGGAGTCCCTCTTTTTCTGTTTTTTTTTTTTTTTTTTGGAATAGTTTCATAAGGAATGGTACCAGCTCCTCTTTGTACCTCTGGTAGAATTCAGTTGTGAATCCATCTGGTCCTGGGCATTTTTTGGTTGGTAGGCTATTAATTTCTGCCTCAATTTCAGAACTTGTTATTGGTCTATTCAGGGATTTGACTTCTTCTTGGTGTAGCCTTGGGAGAGTGTATGTGTCCAGAAATTTATCCACTTCTTCTAGATTTTCTAGTTTATTTGCATAGAAGTGTTTATAGTATTCTCTGATGGTAGTTTGTATTTCTGTGCGGTCAGTGGTGATATACCATTTATCATTTTTTATTGTGTCTATTTGATTCTTCCCTTTTTTCTTCTTTATTAGTCTTGCTAGTGGTCTATCAATTTTGTTGATCTTTTCAAAAAACCAGCTCCTGGATTCATTGATTTTTTGAAGGGTTTTTCGTGTCTCTATCTCCTTCAGTTCTATTCTGATCTTAGTTATTTCTTGTCTTTTGCTAGCTTTTGAATGTTTGCTCCTGCTTCTCTAGTTCTTTTAATTGTGATGTTAGGGTGTCGATTTTAGATCTTTTCTACTTTCTCCTGTGGGCATTTACTACTACACATTTCCCTCTAACCACTGCTTTAGCTGTGTCTTTGGGGCCATATTTCAAAACTACCGCACCAGGTTTTATGCCAATTGAAGTGTCTTACGGCTCTACCTCAATAATTTTTGCCTGAGAAGTCACTGACTTTGAAACAGTATAGTGTTACCTACATGGCAGCTCTCCCTACATTTCTGTATTGTGCTAATCTTGTGGTTCTCAACCTCGTCTATTCTTTGTAGTCATCTGGGGGAGATTAAAAAAAAAATACCAGTAGCTGAACCCCACACCTAGAGATTTCTAATTTACTTGATCTGAAATTGGCCTTGGATATCAAGTGTTTAAGTGCTTAGTGTGTTGCTCCTTAGCATCTTGCTAGGTGTATCCTTCTTTCATTGATTCTTTTGGATGCTTCTGACTCAGTTGTTTCAGAAATGGATCCTCACGTCCCATCAATGAGGACAGGAAGAGCTGGACAGGTGTGCTGCCCCCCAGAGTAGGCACAGAGGTTTCAAGGGGCTAAATCTCACTGGTTTGTGGCAATGTCACTGGTGTTTGGAAGGAGTTGAGGCTGTAAATGAGAAATCTGACAAACAGGGTGGAGATAGAACAGAAGAGTGAGTAACAAAGGCTGTGCTCAGAAGGATGTACACAGATGATGTCTGACACTCCTCTCTGCAAAAACCTCTACCACTCCTCAAACCTGTGAATAGTCTTTTACCCTTTTGGGGTTTCAGATCCCAAGATTACTCACACTTTACAGAAAAAAAGAGATTTATTACATTTTACAGAAAGAATATACTGTAGTAAAGTACAATTCGTGTCAGTCAGCTCTAGGGCAAGATAGTGTGAGTTGTTCAGTTAAAGTATCAGCCTCCTCACATACATTCCTTTTCTCCCACTACTACAAGCACAATCATCCTGGTGTGACATTTGTTCTCAAAAGTGTAGTCACAGAAAGGAATTGGTAACTGACTTTTTACCAGAAAGATAACAGGGATCTTGGCTTCACATCCTGACAGTTCTCAAGTTTCTTTGAGTGGACCTGTTCAACAGTTCTTAAACTGAGGCTTGCCATTTAAAATGCACTTTAGTTTTCAGCCATTTGTGGGTCTGAGAATGTGATGCATTTGCTTCTCTATCTGATAACAACTTCAGAGAAGGCAAAAAAAAAAAAAAAAAAAAAAAATCTATTCTTGAAGCAACTGTAAGCAATGTGAGGAGAATGTGAGAAACCAAAGTGATTGGTTCCTGCTCATGACCTTAGCCACAATAAAAGAAAATAAGGCCAAAGGGTATTTATGGCTCCCATCTCAAATGACATCCAGATGTCTAGCTATTTAAAGGGAGGTGCCTCAGCTGTGATCGAACGTCCCATAGGAAATGGAGGGAATTCATTCTTTAAGTTTTAGACTCCTTGTAATCCTTAGCACTATGGAGCAAGGACAGTATTCTTAAAATAGTCACGTGATTTGCATCCTCACTGAATGAATATAGTGTATTTGGTATTTGGTATGCATATGTGTGTATGTGCGTGTTTGTGTGTCAAAGGCAGGGGCTGGGGAGGAAGTTGTGTTAAAGCAAGTGTTCCAGATCACAGAGGACTGGGTGAATTTTAAGTTGGGTGTTTCTGGGAAAAGTATGAGAATGGTGAGTGTATAATGGACCACTCCTTTATATAATGTGCATTTATAGCTACAGGTTTGGGCAAGGTTATTTGGAGGCAACGCAGTGCACCCATTGGTGCAATAAAAATGGGATGGACTACTGCCCTGGATGTGAGATTCTGGAGAAAATGGGGAACACAAGCTTCCCTCTAATCACCAGAGTCTTATCCAGAAGGGAAGGGATTCACTTTGAGGAGTAAAGAAACATAGATTCTAGGTCAACCTTGGGAATGAACTTCCTGGATGACCTGGAACAAAAGCTATTCCCTACATAGGCCTTAGTTTTCTCTGTGATGGGCTGACTTGGAAGACCTCTGTAGAACCTGTGGATTCTTAATATTAAATGCTTAAAACTTAATTATTCTTATTTAAATATTAAGTATTATTATAATACTTAATTGGATACTTAGTGTATCCCTTAAAACAATTTGCTTTTGACTCCTAATCACTCAGTATGGAAATGTAAGAATATTGCTAAAACCACTTTCTTATTTTCATGTTTGGTGAAACTGAACACATTCTTACTAAATTACATTATGTACCTTTATACATTAATAATGAGAATGTTAAATATTGGGCCAAAGTGACCTTTGTGACCTTTACTTTTTAAAGCTTAGAATTAAATCGCTGAATGTAACTTTTAATACCTACCAAATAGCATTATTTTAATAGCATTTTTTTTTTTTTTTTTTTTTTTTTTTTTGAGATGGAGTCTCGCTCTGTCACCCAGGCTGGAGTGCAGTGGTGTGATCTCAGCTCACTGCAACCTCCGCCTCCCAGGTTCAAGCAATTCTCTGCCTCAGCCTCCCCGAGTAGCTGGGATTACAGGCACCCACCACCACGCACAGCTACTTTTTTTTTTTTATTTTTAGTAGAGACAGGGTTTCATCATCTTGGCCAGGCTGCTCTTGAACTCTTGATCTTGTGATCTCACCCACCTTGGCCTCCCAAAGAGCTGGTATTACAGGAGTGAGCCACTGCACCCGGCTAGCATTTGTTTATTATAATACGTTGTATGACTAAATGAGAATTTTTTCAGTGTGCAGTGGAAAGAGGAGTTTGGAGTAAGGGGTGATGGAGAGAGGAGTTTGGGGTTAGCAGCTCAGGGACTGAAAACTTAAGTTCAAATACAACGCATACATTTTTCTAATCCAGAGTCACCTCATCAGATGTAGAGCTTTCTACCTTGAAAAAACTAGAGATGCAGGATATTGAAGCCACCATGTCTTCACTAGACAATCAGAGGGAAATATTAATGGACAAAGGTTAAAGTATTGTCTACACAAAATCAATGTTAAAATGCAAACTTCCTGGAAAGAGTAATAATTTAACCAACATCATTTATGTAGCACATGAGACATCTTCCCTCAAACCATACCTGGGGGTTAACCTTAAAGTAGGAAACAATGTTTTCTCTGTAACATCTTACATATAATACTGGAATTTCTAACTTTGTTCAAAGACTCACCCTGCCCTCCCAGTAAATTCTGGGAGTCCTCAATCATCCAGACTCTTATAGAAGTTATTTCAGCCTTTGTGACACCCCAGGACTCCACTGGCATGTGTTGGCTTCTTTCTGCCCCACTGCTGATGCATGACATCAGGCATCTCCAGGTAGCACGACTCCTTCCTGCTAACTAAGCTGTCATCACTCAGAAGGGCAGGAAGCTCTGTATCCTCCATCAAGGGAGCCAGGCTGCTACTGCCATCAGTCTGGATCTTTGCTGCGTTTAAGACTGGAGCTCCTGCTGCTACTGGTTCTGCAGAGTGTGGGAGATGGCACTGACACCCCTCTCAAACCCTCCCACTCTCTGCAAAGTCATATCAGGCCAGCACATCTCTAATATCTAATATTTTGTTGCATTTATTTCTTCCCTCTTAGGCCTACATCTGTTTATTAAGGTGGTCTAATATTCTTTGTTTCTCTATGTCTAATTTCTATTTATTTAGCTGAAGAAGTTAAATTCTTCCTATTGTTTTGACTCAAGGAGGATCTCTTCCTGTTATCACATTCAATTTCACTGGATTTCTTATTGTTTAATAATATTCCCATGTGGCCACTTCTGCTATTTTCTTAAGCTTGCTGAAATTTGCACTAGGAATTTCTTTTTTCATTTTACTGGTTTCTTTACTTTTCTGATGATTGTTAAATATTTTATTGATGTTTGCAATTACAGTGACATAATGCTAGAGTATTCTTTTTGGGTAGTTTGTTTTTGCTCTTTTCTCTAATTTTTTGTAATCTTGTTATTTTATTTATTTATATGTTATAATTTTATTTTTATTTATTTTATTATTATTACTGTTATTATTATTTGAGATGGAGTCTCACTCTGTCACCAGGTTGGAGTGCAGTGGTGCGATCTTGGCTTACTGCAACCTCTACGTCCTGGGTTCAAGCGATTCTCCTGCCTTAGCCTCCCGAGTAGTTGGGACTACAGGTGTGCACCACCACACCCAGCTAGTTTTTGTATTTTTAGTAGAGACGGGGTTTCACCATATTGGCCAAGATGGTCTCCATCTCTTGACCTCATGATCCACCCACCTCCACCTCCCAAAGTGCTGGGATTACAGGCATGAGCCACCACACTCGGCCATATTATTATTATTTTTTTAGAGACAGAGTCTGATGTAGTTTGGCTATGTCCCCACCCAAATCTCAGCTTGAATTGTAACTCTTACAATTCCCATGTGTCATGGGAGGAACCTGTTGGGAAGTGATTGAATTATGGCAGCGGGTCTTTCCTGCGTTGTTCTCATGACAGTGAATGAGTCTCATGAGATCTGATGGTTTTCAAAATGGGAGTTTCCTTGCACAAGCTCTCTTTTTGCCTGCTGCCATCCATGTAAGATGTGACTTGCTCCCTTTGCCTTCCACCATGATTGTGATGCCTCCCTAGACACATGGAACTGTAAGTCCATTAAACCTCCTTCTTTTGTAAATTGCCTAGTCTTGGATATGTCTTTATCAGCAGCATGAAAACAGACTAATACAAGGTTTTGCTCTGTTGCCCACCCTCTATGATGGTGGCAGTGGCCATATCATAGCTCACCGTAATCTTGAACTCTTTGCTCGAGCAATCCTACCATCTTAGTGTCCCATGTAGCTGAGATTACAGGTGCATGTGACCATGCAGAGCTAATTTTTTAATTTTTGAAGAGATGAAGTCTCACTATGTTGCCCAGACTAGTCTTAAACTTCTGGTGTCAAGCAATCATCCTACCTCCCAAAATGCTAGGATTATAGGCATGAGCTACATTGCCTGGCCTATTTTTGTTGTTGTTGTTGTTGTTGTTAATATTTAAAAATCTCAACCATGAGATTGCCACTGGCCTGAGGAACAAGATTGTTTGGGGTTCTTTCAAATGGCCAACTGTGATTGGCTAATACTTTTTTTTTTTTTCCTGAAACTGGGTCTCACTCTATCACCTAGGGTGAAGTGCAGTGGCGCAATCTTGGCGCAACCTCTGCCTCCCAGGTTCGAGTGATTCTTGTGCCTTGGCCTCCTGAGTAGCAGGGACTACAGGTGCCTGCCACCACACCTGGCTAATTTTTGTATTTGTAGTAGAGATGGGGTTTCACCATGTTGGTCAGGCTGGTCTTGAACTCCTGACCTCAAGCGATCCACTCACCTCGGCTTCCCAAAGTGCTGGGATTACAGGTGTGAACTACCATGCCTGGCCGACATTCTAGTCTTTCAAAGCACTTACTCTAATGCTACAGCATCGCTAGGTACTTGCTCTGTCTTTCAAGTGTCCATAGTAAAATAATGTAACACAGTTCTCTGCTTTCCAGATTCTAATATCTATTTTGAACAACCTGTTACCTGACTGCTAAAACAATGCCTTATGTTTTAGTTTTGAGTTTTACATATACTACTTCAAGAAATCAGTTTCTGCAGCCAGCAGACTTCAACATTTTGGAAGCTTAATGTAAAAAAGTTTACTTCTCTCTCATGTAATAATGCAATGTGGGTGTTCCTGGTTGACGCTGGCTGTCCTCCATCAGGGACCGCCCCCCCCCCCCGCCCGCTTTAATCTCATTGCTGTACTGTGTTCTAGACCTGCACTGAGACAGTGCCGCATGTGGCTACTGAGTTCTTGGAAAGTGGCTGGTAGCTCTTGAAATGTACTCTAAGTGTAAAGTACATAGTGGATTTTGAAAAAAAGAATAGAAATTATCTCTAATATTTTTCATGTTGAATACATACTGAAATAATATTTAGAAATATTGTGCTTGGAAAATGTATTGTTAAAATGAATTTCATGTGTTTCTTTCTACTCATACAGAAAATACAGGAGAATATATATGGCTCACTTTATATTTCTGCCAGACAGAAATGTTCTGAAGCCTCCGAGTCTTCTGTTTCAGCTGGCAGAAGGAGAATGAGACGGGAGAGAAGGTATGCCTAATTCATTAAAGCTCCAGTCTGGAGGTAAGATAAGGCACTTCTGTTCGAATTCCATTGGTGATAATGAGTTACATAGCTGTGTCTACATGCAAGAAGGGCTGGGAAATGCAGTCCTGGCTCAGAGGCCAGCTCTTAGCAATAATTCTGCACTAAGCAGAGGAGCATACGTTTTTGTGGACAGCTAGTTCTATCAACCACAAGGTCTTTGCTCAAACCTCATGTCCTCTGTAAAGTCTTCCCTGACCGCTACAACTACCCTGAGCACTCACTGTCGGCATTCCCTATCTACTTTGTCTGTTTTGTCTTTCTCTAGAATGCCTTCACTACTTGGTACATTGCATGCTTTGTTTATTTTTTCATTTTCTGTCTTTCTCTTTATACGTATAATGTCCATCGAGTCATCCTGTTTTGTCTGTATATTCAGTGCTGTGTGTCCAGTGCTTAGAACTGTGCTGCCATGTATGAGACACTCAAGGACTGTATACCGACCCAAATACAATGACCCTGATCAATCTGCTAAACCACAAATAAAGCTTTGAGGAAGACCTTTTGGGTCCTTGTGATAACATAGTTCAGAAACTCATTCGTATGGTTCAGATAAATAATGTACTATGTTCTACCAGGACATGCAGTTATGAGAAAACCAGAGTTAGACATAACGGCAATATCAGCTTACCTCACAGATGTTAAACTGGCTGTACCTGAGCTGAAATGACACTTTGGGGTTTTATGTTGTTGTTTTTGTTCTTCACGGTATTAAATACTTTTTTTGAGAATTTTCACTTTGTATCTACTTTTGCTAGTGGCTAACTGGATACTTTTACTTTACAAATCAAGATTCTATTTTTAATTTGGCTGTGAGTTATTATTTTAAAAATTGTATCATATCAGCATACTATTACTGCTGCTACTACTACTCCTGCTAAGTAGTTTGTGGGGTTAAAAAGAAGGCAGCACATAACTTTTCACAACAAATCTATGTAAGCTGAGAGGAAGAATATCTGAGTTAGGTTTCTAAATTCCTTGTATTGTTTGGAGAGAATTAAAACATTAATGTGTAGACTTTGTTATCATTTAAAAGATAACCAATAGACTAGACATAGAGTCTGTAATCTTTAACCAATAGAATGCAGAAAAATCAAGTAAGAAAGCAAACTACAATTCCAATCCTAGGTTTACACCCAAAAGAATCTAAAGCAGGGACTCAGATATTGTAAACCCATGTTCCTTGAAGCATTATTTATAATAGCTAAAAGGCAGAAATAACCCAAGTGTCCATCAGCAGATGAACAGATAAATAAAATGTGGCATATACTTACAATGGAATATTATTCAGTCATAAAAGGAACAAAGTTGTGATACATGCTGCCACACTGATGAACCTTGAAGACTTTATGCTAAGGGAAATAAGACACAAAAGGATAAAGATTGTATGATTTCACTTACATGAAATATCTAAAATAGGCAAATTCCTGGACACAGAAAGTACATCAGAGCTTACCAGAGGCTGGGGAAGGGAGGAATGGAGATTTATTGCTTAATGGTTACACAGTTTCTGCACCGAGTGGTAAAAAATTTTGGCAACGGTGGTGATGGTTGCACAACATTGTGGATGTAGTAACACCACTGAAGGAACATTTTGAATATTGGTTGTTTCTCTCTTTTTCTTTGAAAAAAAAAAAAGGTTAAAATGGCAAGTTTATGTTATGCATATTTTACCACAAAATTTTTAAACAGATAGTAAATTAACAATTTACCTGAAGAAAGAATAAGAAAATAGAAGAAAGCGCAATAAAGTACGAGCAAGGTGATAGAATCCATGTCAGGTAACAGTGTCTGTAAATCAGCTGAACTCATCAGCTGAAAAATAGAGATCATTAGATGTAAAAATGCAAAATCCACTTGCATGTTTGTAAGAGACATACCTGAAACATAAGGACGAAGGAAGGTTAAAAGTAAAAGAATAAAAAAAAGACGTACCAGGAAAATGCCAAAAGATAGTTGAGATTTCTGTAGTAATATTAGTTAGGCTTTAAGACAAAAAGCACTGTTAAAGATACAGATCTTGGTGAGGATGTGGAGAAAAAGGAATGCTAGTTCACTGTTGATGGGAATGTAAATTAGTACAACCTCTATGGAAAACAGTATAGAGATTTCTCGAAGAACTGAAAACAGAATTTACCATTTGATCCAGCAATCTCACTACTGGGTATCTATGCAAAGGAAAAGAAATTATTACATCAAGAAGGTACCTGCTCTCCTATGTTTATTGTAGCACTATTCACAATAGCAAAGATATGAAAAGAAACTTAGTGTCCATCAATGGATGATTGTATAAAGAAAATTATATATATGTGTGTGTGTGTGTGTGTACAATGGAAAACTACTCAGTCATAAAAATGAATGAAACCATGTCATTTGCAGCAACATGGGTGGAACTGGAGACCATTATCTTAAGTGAAACAACTCAGAAACAGAAAGTCAAATACTGCATGTTCTCTGGGAGGCAGAGGTTGCAGTGAGCCAAGATTATGCTACTGCACTCAAGCCTGGGAGATAAAGCAAGACCTTGTCTAAAAATAAATAAATAAATAAAATAACAAAGCAAAAAGGAGACAAATACTGCAAATACACACTTATAAGCTAAATAATGTTATAATGTTACACATGAACATAACAATGTTATAATGTTACACATGAACATAAAATGTTACACATCATAAACAATGGAGACTCAGAAGGGTGAGGGCGGGGAGGGGGAGAGAAATGAGAAATTACCTAATGGACACAATGTACATTGTTTGGGGAATAGTTACACTAAAAGTCTAGACTTTACCACCATTACCCAATATATCCATGTAAAAACACAGCACTTGTAGCCCTTAAATTTAATTTTTCAAACTACTGTTAAAGATAAAAAGAGTCACAGTGCAATGATAAACAGTTTATCTAAATAGAAAATTCTAATAATTCTAAATTTGCAGGACTCAATAAAATATATAAAACACAATAGAAAATTTATAAAGTCTTAAAATACAGAGAGTGAATTTGATATAACTAGAGAAGAAGTAGATAAATCCAATATTCAAATGAAAGATTTCAACACATACCTTTCAATTAAAGTTGTAGAAACCAAAAATGAATATATGGAAGACTCAAATCATACATTTAATAACCTTGAGTTAATGGATATATATAAAACTGCGTACTCAACAATTACAAAATATGTATTCTTCTCAAGAACATATGGAACACTGAAACAAAAAACCAAATCTGATCATGTGTTAGGCCGTAAAGTAAGCTGTAAGAAATGAGTAGGTATCACATAACTTATATTTTCTGTCAACAATGCAATCTAGTATAAAATCAATAGCAAAAGTATTTCTGAAATGCAAAATCTCATACATTTGAAAATTTTAAAATATACATATCTAAGTAACTTTTAGTCAAAAAGGAATAATACTGAATATTAAAATACACTTAGACATCAATGATAATAAAAATGCTAAAAATAATTACTGCAACAATGAGCAAGAACGTCATTTAGATGGAAATTTTTAATAATAAATCCTCCTTTTTTAGAAAAAGAAAAAAGTTGGCCAGACATGGTGGCTCATGCCTGTAATCGCAGCACTTTGGGAGGCCAAGGCAGAAGGATCAGTTGAGGCCAGGAGTTCAAGACCAGCCTGTCAACATAGAGAGATCCTGGCTTACAAAAAATAAAACAAAACAATTGGCCAGATGTGGTGGTGCATGACTGTAGTCCTACACACTCAGGAGGGTGGGGAGGGATGATACCTTGAGTCCAGAGAGTTGAGGCTTCAATGAACTGTGATCGCACCATTGTACTCCAGCCTGAACGACAGAGCGAGACCTTGTCTCTATTCAAAAAAAAAAAAAAAAAGAAAAAAGAAAGAAAGAAAGAAAGAAAGAAAAGGTAGATTGAAAATCAAAATGTGAGATATAGTTAGAAAAAATATTGATTAAACCAAATGAAAGTAAAATATAAAAATAAGATTAGAAATTAATGTAAAAGAACACAGAGATGCAATGGAGAAGATAGACAAAGCCCCAAATTCTACACCTAGGTATATATCCCAGAGACAGTCTTACACATGTGCATCAGATAAAATTAACATAAATGACTGTAATGCATTAATAAAATTGAGATAAAAATGGCATAAGGAAAAGTTACAGATAATAAAAATCGACTCAAAGAGAAACAGAACATCTGAATAGCCTTATATATTTTACATAATTTGAATTAATAATTAAAAGCCTTTCCATAAAGAAAACTCTAGTCTCAGATGGACTTACTAGTTAATTCTACTACAAATTTCAGAAGTAATATTTCCAGTAATACATGACAGTTTTCAGAAAACAGAGATTAAAAAAAATCACTTCCCAAGTCATTTTTAATATTTTCAAGTCAGCATTTCCCTGGTAATAAACATATTAAAAGGTAAGAAAACTAAAGACAAGAACACAGACCAAAAACATTTAAACAAAATATTAGCAAACCAAGTCTAGCAACATAAATAACACCTCATGACCATATTTGATTTATTCCAGATATGCAAGGTTATTTTAGCCCTCAATGATCAATTAATGTAATTCACCATATCAAAAGAACAAAGATAAAAACCAGATCATCATCTTCATAGATGCAGTAAAAATATTTTTTAAAAATTCAACACTCATGAATGACAAAACAAAACAAAACAAAACAAAACAAAACAAAACAAAACAAAAAAACCTGGAAAGCTAGAAATAGAAGAAAATTTCAACCTGGTAAGTGGAGCCTGTGAAGAACCTACAACTAGCATCATACTTGATAGTAAAGATGGGGCCAGGTGCAGTGGCTCACACCTGTAATCCCAGCACTTTGGGAGGCTGAGGCAGGCAGACCACAAGGTCAGGAGTTTGAGACCAGCCTGGCCAACATTGTGAAACCTCGTCTCTACTAAAAATATAAAAATTAGCCAGGGATGGTGGTGGGTGCCTGTAGTCCCAGCTACTCAGGAGGCTAAGGCAGGAGAATACTTGAACCCAGGAGGTGGAGGTTGCAGTGAGCCGAGATCATGCCATTGCACTCCAGCTTTGGCAACAGAATGAGACTTCATCTCAAAAACAAAACAAAACAAAAATAGTAAAGATTGAATGCTTCCCCTCTAAGACTGGGAACAGGCGAAGGTGTTTATCACTGTGATACAATATATTTTTTCTTTCTTGTTTTTTATTATACTTTAAGTCCTGGGATACATATGCAGAACGTATGCAGGTTTGTTACATAGGTATCCATGTGCTATGGTGGTTTGCTGCACACATCAATCTGTCATCTACATTAGGTATTTCTCCTAATGCTACCCCTCCCCTAACCCCCTGAATCACAGGCCCTGATGTGTGATGTTCCTCTCCCTGTGTCCATGTATTGGACTCATTGTTCAACTCCCACTTATTAGTGAGAACATGTGGTGTTTGGTTTTCTGTTCTTGTGTTAGTTTGCTGAGAACGATGGTTTCCAGCTTCATCCATGTGCCTGCAAAGGACATGAACTCATCCTTTTTTATGGCTGCATAGTATTCCATGGTATATATGTGCCACATTTTCTTTATCCCATCTATCATTGATGGACATTTGGGTTGGTTCCAAGTCTTTGCTATTGTGAACAGTGTCACAATAAACATATGTGTGCATGTGTCTTTATAGTAGAATGATTTACAATCCTTTGGGTATATACCTAGTAATGGGATTGCTGGGTCAAATGGTATTTCTGATTCTATATCCTTGAGGAACCGCCAGACTGTCTTCCATAGTGGCTGAACTAATTTACCCTCCCACCAACAATTTAAAAGTGCTCCTATTTCTCCACATCCTCTCCAGCATCTGTCGTTTCCTGATATTTTTGTAGAGATCCTGGTTGTTGCAATAGGCAAGAAAGAAGAAATAACAGGCATATAGATTGGCAATGGAGAAGTAAATTGTTCCATTTGCAGAAGATATGATAGTTTAGGTAAAAAAGATCCTAATGAATCTTTACAAAAACTACTAGAATTAGTGAATTTAGTCAGATGGCATGCTACAAGTTCAATATACAATACTCTTGATTTTTTTTATCCTGCCAATGAAACACTTGGAAAATCAAATATAAAAAAATCGAATACTATTTACATAGCATAAAAATAAACCATCTAAAAATACATTTTACAAGATATATGTAACACTTGAACACAAGACAAGATCAAACATTTCTGAGGGAAAGAAAAGAAAATCTACAAAGAAAAAACAGAGATATATATGGTGTTCATAGATTGGAGAACCCAATGTTATTAAAATTTAAAAATTTTCCAAATTGATATATCAATTTAACATAACCCCAATCAAAATTCCTATAGGCTCTCTTTTGTAGATCTTAGCAAATTTATTATCAAATGTATATAGAAACGCAGGTGACCTAAAATATCCAATACAATTTTAAAAATTAAGAATGAAGAGAATTTATACTATCTAATTTCTAAGTGCCATAAAGTTAAGATCTCAGGATCATGAATATTAGCATAAGAACAGATATATAGATTGATGGGCTAGAATAGAGAGTCCAGAAATAGGTCTGTATATACAATTACCCGATTTTTGACAAAGATTTCAAGATAATTCAATGGATAAAATGGTAATTATTTTCAACAAATGGCATTAAATAACTGGGTATCCACATGGAATAAAATAAAATCTCAGCATATACCTCACATTATACACAAAATTATCTTGAAATGGAGGATCATAAACCTAAATGTAAAAGCCAAAATGATAAAAGTTCTAGAAGTTATAGGAGACAATCTTTATGAACTTGGAGTAGGCAATAGTTTCTTAGGTAGAACACAAGAGGTACAAATCATAAAATTATGAAAGAGGATAAATTAGACTTCCTCAAGATTAAGAACATTTGTTCTTTGAAAGAAATTATTACGGAAATGAAAGCCATGACACAGATTGGAAGAAATGATTCTCAATACACTTATGTAAAAAAAGTACTTGTATCAAGAATACGTAGAGAACTCTCACAACTCAAAAACAAGACGAACAACTCAATAATAAATGAGCAAAATATTCGAAAAGATACAGAGCCAAAAAAGACATACAAATGGCCAATAAGCACATAAAAAGATGTTCAGAATTATTGGCCATCAGAAAAATGCAAACTAAAGCTACAGTGATATACCACTATTTATCCATCAGAATGCCTTGAAAAATGAAACATACTAGCAGTATAAAATGTTGGTAAAGATATGGTGCATCCGCAACTCTCATACATTGCTAGAGGGAAAGTACAATGGTACACACACTTTGAAAAACAATGTTACAATTTCTTATAAAATCAAGCATATAGTTATCATTTATCTGGCAATTCCACACCTAGGAATTTACCTAAGAAAAATGGAAGTATATATCCACATAAAGCTTTGTTTATGAAATTTGTAGCAACTTTACTTATAATAGTGCCAAACTGAAAACAACCTGAATATCCATCAAGAAGTGACTGAATAAATAAACTATGGTATAGCCATACAGTGGAATATTTCTCAGCAATAAAGAAAAATAAAAAGGAATACACAACACACAAGAATCTCAAATATATTATTTGTGCAGCAAAAGAGCCATTCAAAAAAGAAAAAAAAAAAAGGATATGTAGTGAGATTCCATTTACTTGGAATCCTAGAAAATGCAAAATAAACTTGGAATCCTAGAAAATGCAAAGTAAGACAGAAAGCAGACAAATGATTTCCTAGGGCCAGGAGTGAGGTAGGATTGATTGCAAAGGGACACAATGAATAGTAGCATAAGAGTAGCACAAGACGAAGCAGGCAGTTCCAGACCTGAGCATATGTCCGAGAGCAAGCCATGCCCAAACTTGCTGGATTCAAACCACAACAGCTTGTTATTCTCAATGTTGGCTTGAACTGTGGCAGGGTGAAGCTGAGTGTTTCCTCTGCTTCATATGATTGTATCTGGGGTGATTCATGCGGCTGGACTCAATGGGTAGCTCAGCTGGGAGCTGCAACATGCAAGGCCTTTGTCTCTCAGGGCCACTTTCCACATCATTCAGTGTTTAGCCTGAACTTTCCTACATCATGGTGGCTAGACAACAGTTTAGTTAATCTTATCATGTAACCCTTGCTTTATCTCTTCAGCCCATTCCCTAAACTCCAAAGAAACATAAGACACAAGACATGCTCATGAAGTTCTCTCTTGCTCCTCTGCTTACATTCTACCCATCAGCATTTTTCTCATCTTATAATGCCATCTCAACTAGCACTTTCTTGATGACGTCTAGGTCATTTTCCCATACTCTTTAATAGCAGCACATCAGTTACTTCTTGACTTTCCACAGAATGCTATTTGTCCCTCTGTCTTGGTTTATCTTGTTGTGTGTTTTTCATTCTGTCTTCTGCTTTGTGTTTTGTTCAGCTGTTTAGTTGCTCTGGGAAAGGCCTGGTTTTACCCCATGTGTACTATTCTGGGAACTACTTTTGTGTGGTCTTGAGAATATCTTCTCTTCAGACACACGTGCTATTTAGGCGTCTCAAATTTCTTTTTTTTTTTTTTTTTTTTTTTTTTTGAGACAGAGTCTCACTCTGTCGCCCAGGCTGGAGTGCAGTGGCCGGATCTCAGCTCACTGCAAGCTCTGCCTCCCGGGTTTTACGCCATTCTCCTGCCTCAGCCTCTCGAGTAGCTGGGACTACAGGTGCCCGCCACCTCGCCCGGCTAGTTTTTTTTTTTTTTTTTGTATTTTTTTAGTAGAGATGGGGTTTCACCAGGTTAGCCAGGATGGTCTCGATCTCCTGACCTTGTGATCTGCCCGTCTCGGCCTCCAAAAGTGCTGGGATTACAGGCTTGAGCCACCGCGCCCGGCCGTCAACTTTCATAAGAGAATGTCAACTCTTTCAATTTGGATTGACCAATGAAACATATGAAATTGAGCACTGTAAAATAATTTGTACTTCAAATTCTTTTCAGAGGTTATAACCTAGAAATCTCTGCTACCCAGAACCTATCAAAAGCTCACTTATGAAAAGCAATGTAGATGGAGAATTGCCTGAAGGATATGCAGTCCATCCTTTCTCTAGACACATTCAATTTTATTCCTGGATTAAGCCAAACCAAGAGAGAACTGCAGCCTGAAATACTTTTGCTTTAGTTCCCTAGATAATTGCTTTAACGGAGTTGCCCTCAGCATTATGCCGTAGACTTTCATTTTGAAGGACATTATGAGGAAAAGCCTGTTTACCTTTTTGCCAATAAATTTGAAAATCTAGAGGAAATAGGTGATTTTCTAAAAAATTGTGAATTATTAAAATGGACTCAAGTGGAGTTAGAGAAACCTGAATAGACTGATGACCATGACCAAAGAGGGAATTATGAAGATGGCTGACGATTTATTCTCCACCAGAGCTAAGCCCATTTGTTTTTTGTTTTTTGTTTTTTTTAGTCGTTATCTACTGTTTATTTAGCTAGCAATTGTGTGTCTCCCCCATCTTCTTCTCTTTGTTTTTCTTTTTTCTTTTTGGTATAAATACCATGCCTTTCTTTGGGGATGGATCCACTCTCACCCCAATTATATGATACTTTGATAGCAGAAAACAATTGTACACTGACTCAGGTATGTTTGAGTGTAGTAGCATATATCCCTGTATATATTGATCCAAGGTGGGGCAGGTGACCCAACAAAGTTAATTGAGCCCTGTCTTGTAACATGTAATATTGTATTTATGGGAAAAGGTCTCTTCTAGGTTGCTAAATGGCAATGGTGTAAGCCTAGAACTGGGTATGGTCACAGCTATCCTGTCCCACATAGATTAAGATGATCCACAATGAGAGAGAGAACTCAGAGAGGGATAGTGGGGTGGGGTTGGTATACAGTGACAAAGACAGACACACACACACAGTTAGAAACCTCTGACTGACCAAGAAATGGAGACTGAGATAGGCAGAGATGCATAAGACATAGAACTTAGACACAGACATAGAAATAAAGAAAAAGAGAAAAGAGAAAGATCCCAAGATTTTCTATCAGTGCTACTCCTGTCCTTCCTACATGTGAGATACTAATTTTTAAAATTTCTTCTTGTTTTTTTTTTTTTTTGCTAAAGCTAATTTTATTTAGTCATCTTCCACTTGCAAGTGAAATACTTCTGACCCAAATGGTTCTATTGCTGAATTAAAATAATAATTAAGGAACAGATAATTCCTTTGTTCTTTTTGCTATTCCAAAGCAGAGGGAAAAACACTCATAACATTTTCTACCTGTTTTATAAGGCTAGTGTAACTGTGATATAAAAACTGAAAAGTCACAGCACGTGAAAACAATGAGTAGAAGACTATAGATGCATATATCCTAAATGTAACCAGAAGACATCTAGATCTTTGTCCTCACAGGCTGGTTCCATTTGGCCCTGCATTATTCACTGCAGAACTTACCCTCTTCTCTGATTTACACAGAAAACCCTGTCACGTTGTCCCTGTCCAGATAGACAAGGTTTTGCTGTGGTAATAAATAAGCCCGAGTTCTCAGTGGTTTTAAACAATGAAAGCCTATTTCTTGCTTGCTCTTTCCAGGGTCAGCTGGGGATTTCCTCACTGAGGAGTATACAGGTTTCAGAGTATCAACCATTTGCCACATTACTTAGTGATTGCTACAAGAGGAAGGAAACATGGAGGATATTTGAGCTCTTGAAGCATATCACAGAGATGATATATTTAATATTCATTTCCATGTCATTGGCCATGGGAAGTCACATGTCTGCATCTGTCTTTTGAAGGTCGATTAAAAACAATCCTACTTTCACCCCAGAAGTAGGAAGAACTGGAATATTTGCAAAGAGTCCTAATGATTACCAGTGAACTCTTCCCTTCCTTCCCTTCCTTCCCTTCCTTCCCTTCCTTCCCTTCCTTCCCTTCCT